>NC_066541.1:6891135-6908635 GCF_024679095.1 Eriocheir sinensis | reverse complement strand
TAAGTCGATTACCTCACTGTATCTTTGCCAATGCCTTAACCATATACCTTACATAATCTAACGTAACCTAAACTATCCTTCTTTACTCATCAAGGTTACCCATTATAGTGAGTACTGAGATACGTGACCTAATCTAACCTAACCCAATCTAACTTAAATTATTTAGTAACCTCAATCACACTGCCTGTCTCTTATCTAGTAACCTCAATCACACTGCCTGTCTCTTATTTAGTAACCTCAATCACACTGCCTGTCTCTTATCTAGTAACCTCAATCACACTGCCTGTCTCTTATTTAGTAACCTCAATCACACTGCCTGTCTCTTATCTAGTAACCTCAATCACACTGCCTGTCTCTTAACTAGTAACCTCAATCACACTGCCTGTCTCTTATCTAGTAACCTCAATCACACTGCCTGTCTTTTATTTAGTAACCTCAATCATACTGCCTGTCTCTTATCTAGTAACCTCAATCACACTACCTGTCTCTTATCTAGTAACCTCAATCACACTGCCTGTCTCTTAACTAGTAACCTCAATCACACTGCCTGTCTCTTATCTAGTAACCTCAATCACACTACCTGTCTCTTATTTAGTAACCTCAATCACACTACCTGTCTCTTATTTAGTAACCTCAATCACACTACCTGTCTTTTATTTAGTAACCTCAATCACACTACCTGTCTCTTATTTAGTAACCTCAATCATACTGCCTGTCTCTTATTTAGTAACCTCAATCACACTGCCTGTCTCTTATCTAGTAACCTCAATCACACTGCCTGTCTCTTATTTAGTAACCTCAATCACACTACCTGTCTCTTATTTAGTAACCTCAATCACACTGCCTGTCTCTTATTTAGTAACCTCAATCACACTACCTGTCTCTTATTTAGTAACCTCAATCATACTGCCTGTCTCTTATTTAGTAACCTCAATCACACTGCCTGTCTTTTATTTAGTAACCTCAATCACACTGCCTGTCTCTTATTTAGTAACCTCAATCACACTGCCTGTCTCTTATTTAGTAACCTCAATCACACTGCCTGTCTCTTATTTAGTAACCTCAATCACACTGCCTGTCTTTTATTTAGTAACCTCAATCACACTGCCTGTCTCTTATTTAGTAACCTCAATCACACTGCCTGTCTCTTATTTAGTAACCTCAATCACACTGCCTGTCCCTTATTTAGTAACCTCAATCACACTGCCTGTCTTTTATTTAGTAACCTCAATCACACTGCCTGTCCCTTATTTAGTAACCTCAATCACACTGCCTGTCCCTTATTTAGTAACCTCAATCACACTGCCTGTCTCTTATTTAGTAACCTCAATCACACTGCCTGTCACTTATTTAGTAACCTCAATCACACTGCCTGTCGCTTATTTAGTAACCTCAATCAAACTGCCTGTCTTTTAGTAACCTCAATCACACTGCCTGTCCCTTATTTAGTAACCTCAATCACACTGCCTGTCTCTTATTTAGTAACCTCAATCACACTGCCTGTCTCTTATTTAGTAACCTCAATCATACTGCCTGTCCCTTATTTAGTAACCTCAATCACACTGCCTGTCTTTTATTTAGTAACCTCAATCACACTGCCTGTCTCTTATTTAGTAACCTCAATCACACTGCCTGTCTCTTATTTAGTAACCTCAATCACACTGCCTGTCTCTTATTTAGTAACCTCAATCATACTGCCTGTCCCTTATTTAGTAACCTCAATCACACTGCCTGTCTTTTATTTAGTAACCTCAATCACACTGCCTGTCCCTTATTTAGTAACCTCAATCACACTGCCTGTCTTTTATTTAGTAACCTCAATCACACTGCCTGTCTCTTATCTAGTAACCTCAATCACACTGCCTGTCTTTTATTTAGTAACCTCAATCACACTGCCTGTCTCTTATTTAGTAACCTCAATCGCACTACCTTCTCCCAAACCTTAATCAGCCATACCTCGACCCACTAACTAGAACTCACCGTCTTCACTCGCCTCCTTTGTTAAGTGGTCTCCTTCACCCCACGTTTGATAATTTTATGTAAGCACGTTTTAATAACCGCTAATACCGCTCCACCTAAATTTTCCTCGCTCTTTATCTCTCTTCTCTTGTCATGACTCAAGGGCGAAAAGAGAGGAAACAATAATAAACACTACAAAAAGTCCTCATTGGATTATGGTGAGTGTAATCTATTAGGTTATGTTAGATTAGCTCGGTAAGGATTAGTTAGGTTAGGTTAGGTTAGGTCACATTCTCAGTTCTCACTATAATGGGTAACCTTGATGTGGAAAGAAGATTAGTTTAGGTTACGTTAGGTTAGGTAAGGTATGGTAAGGTTAGGTTAGGTTAGGTTAGGTTAGGTCACATGTCTCAGTTCTCACTATAATGGGTAACCTTGATGTGGAAAGAAGATTAGTTTAGGTTACGTTAGGTTAGGTAAGGTATGGTAAGGTTAGGTTAGGTTAGATTAGGTCACATGTCTCAGTTCTCACTATAATGGGTAACCTTGATGTGAAAAGAAGATTAGTTTAGGTACGATACGTTAGGTAAGGTTAGGTTAGGTTAGGTTAGATTAAGTCATGTCTCAGTACTCACTATAATGGGTAACCTTGATGTGGAAAGAAGATTAGTTTAGGTTACGTTAGGTTAGGTAAGGTATGGTAAGGTTAGGTTAGGTTAGATTAGGTCACATGTCTCAGTTCTCACTATAATGGGTAACCTTGATGTGGAAAGAAGATTAGTTTAGGTTACGTTAGGTTAGGTAAGGTATGGTAAGGTTAGGTTAGGTTAGATTAGGTCACATGTCTCAGTTCTCACTATAATGGGTAACCTTGATGTGAAAAGAAGATTAGTTTAGGTACGATACGTTAGGTAAGGTTAGGTTAGGTTAGGTTAGATTAAGTCATGTCTCAGTACTCACTATAATGGGTAACCTTGATGTGGAAAGAAGATTAGTTTAGGTTACGATACGTTAGGTAAGGTTAAGTTAGGTTAGGTTAGATTAGGTCACATGTCTCAGTACTCACTATGATGGGTAACCTTGATGTGGAAAGAAGATTAGTTTAGGTTACGTTAGGTTAGGTAAGGTATGGTAAGGTTAGGTTAGGTTAGATTAGGTCACATGTCTCAGTTCTCACTATAATGGGTAACCTTGATGTGAAAAGAAGATTAGTTTAGGTACGATACGTTAGGTAAGGTTAAGTTAGGTTAGGTTAGATTAAGTCATGTCTCAGTACTCACTATAATGGGTAACCTTGATGAGTAGAGAATGTTATTTAAGGTTACGTTAGCTTAAGTAAGGTTAGGTTAGGTTAGGTAAGGTTATAGGTTATATGCATCAGTACTCACCATTATGGGCAACCTTGATGAGCAGAGAATGTTATTTAAGGTTACGTTAGATTATGTCTGATTATGTTAGGTTAGATCAGGTTAAGTTACGCTAGAATAGGTTAAGTTAGGTTAGGTTAGGTAAGGTTAGGTTATATGCATCAGTACTCACCATTATGGGTAACCTTGATGAGTAGAGAATGTTATTTAAGGTTACGTTCGATTAAGTCAGATTATGTTAGGTTAGGTCAGGTTAAGTTCACTAGATTAGGTTGTTAGGTTAGGTTAGGTTAGGTAAGGTTAGGCTAGGTCACACGCCTCAGAACTCACCATTATGGGTAACCTTGATGAGTAGAGAATATTAGTTAAGGTTACGTTAGATTAGGTCAGATTATGTTAGGTTTGGTCAGGTTAAGTTACGCTAGAATAGGTTAAGTTAGGTTAGGTTAGGTTAGGCTAGGTCACACGCCTCAGTACTCGCCGTTATGGGTATCCTTGATGAGTAGAGAATATTAGTTAAGGTTACGTTAGATTAGGTCAGATTATGTTAGGTTTGGTCAGGTTAAGTTACGCTAGAATAGGTTAAGTTAGGCTAGGTTAGGTTAGGCTAGGTCACACGCCTCAGAACTCACCATTATGGGTATCCTTGATGAGTAGAGAATGTTATTTAAGGTTGCGTTAGATTAGGTCAGATTATGTTAGGTTAGGTCAGGTTAAGTTACGCTAGATTAGGTTAAGTTTGGTTAAGTTAGGTAAGGTTAGGCTAGGTCACGCGCCTCAGTACTCACCATTATGGGTATCCTTGATGAGTAGATTGGCGTCCCGCACCGTGAGCCTTCCGTACAGGCCAGCCAAACTCGTCCAGTCGGCGCCCGCATCCCCCACGCTGATGGCGCTCACCTCCCATGTGTTCCCGTGTGCTGGGGGAGGCAGGTGTGTCAGGCAGGCAGGGGAGTGGGGGTGAGGTGAGGCTTGGGTTAAACAGGCGTGAGGTAGGTGGACAGGTGAAGTTGTAAAGGTGAGGGTAGGTGTGTGTGTGGTGTGGAGATGATGATGTGGGGGTGGACAGGTGTGTGTGTGTGTGTGTGTGTGTGTGTGTGTGTGTGTGTCAGAGAAAGAGGAGGAAGATAAACGACTTTAGGTGAGGAAAATATCTCCTTCACACACACACACACACACACACACACACACACACACACTCTCTCTCTCTCTCTCTCTCTCTCTCTCTCTCTCTCTCTCTCTCTCTCTCTCTCTCTCTCTCTCTCTCTCTCGACGGAAATTGCAGCGCTAAGATAAACAAACGTGTCACTTGGATTATGGAAGGAGCCGTGTGTGTGTGTGTGTGTGTGTGTGTGTGTGTGTGTGTGTGTGTGTGTGTGTCTCTGTGTCTGTCTGTGTGTGTGTGTGTGTGTGTGTGTGTGTGTGTGTGTGTGTGTGTGTGTGCTCAGTCTGTTTGTCTGTCTGTGTGTGTGTGTGTGTGTGTGTGTGTGTGTGTGTGTGTTCAGTCTGTTTGTCTGTCTGTCTGTGTGTGTGTGTGTGTGTGTGTGTGTGTGTGTGTTCAGTCTGTTTGTCTGTCTGTCTGTGTGTGTGTGTGTGTGTGTGTGTGTGTGTGTCTGTTTGTCTGTCTGTCTGTGTGTGTGTGTGTGTGTGTGTGTGTGTGTGTGTGTGTAAAAATAGGACAAATTCTTCCAAACTTCTCTGTCTGGCCTCATGTGACCTGACCAGGTGTTGGGTGACGTCATGAGAGAGAGAGAGACTTAGCATTATGAAATTTGGTCTTGTTGCGGCGCCATATTGATCAGAGAGAGAGAGAGAGAGAGAGAGAGAGTGGTGCTGAGTTATGGTGATATTTGTATAAATCGGTTTGTGTGTAGCTACATGTGTGTGTGTGTGTGTGTGTGTGTGTGTGTGTGTGTGTGTTAGGTTACAGCAGCCCTTTACTCTCTCCCTTTAACTCCACCCATTAATTCAGCGTTGTTTACTCTCTCTCTCTCTCTCTCTCTCTCTCTCTCTCTCTCTCTCTCTCTCTCTCTCTCTCTCTCTCTCTCTCTCTCTCTCTCTCTCTCTCTCTCTCTCTCTCTCTCTCTCTCTCTCTCTCTCTCTCTCTCAGTTTTCTCTTCAATTACCAGTGACTAAAACAGCATCTCTCCACCTCGAGAGAGAGAGAGAGAGAGAGAGAGAGAGAGAGAGAGAGAGAGAGAGAGAGAGAGAGAGAGAGAGGGACGGAAGGGCGGTGAGAAGGAAAGGTTGTTAATTGGTGGAGAGGAGGAAGAGGTGAAAAGTTCTTGGCGTCACTGGGAGGAGGAGGAGGAGGAGGAGGAGGAGAAGAGAAAAGAAGACATGAAGTGGAAAAATAAGATCAAAAAGTACTAGAAAAAGAAACAGAAGAAGAAGAAAAAGAAGAAGAAGAAGGAGATAAAGATGATGAAGAAAAAGAAAGAAGACGAAAAAATGAGGGTGAAAAAGAAAAATCGTATAGGGATAGAAAAGGAAAAAAAGCGAAAATGGAGAGCAAAGGTGAAAACGAAAATAAGGACAAGAAAAAGGGGAGGGTTTGTAGGAGGAGGAGGAGGAGGAGGAGGAAGACGAAGAGGAGGGTTAGGAGGAAGAAGAAGAGGAAGAGGAGGAGGTATAGGAGGAGGACTGTAACTCTGTGGGCGGCGTGACGTGAGGGAGGCTAAATGTGATTACTTCTCAGGAGGAGGAGGAGGAGGAAGAGGAGGAGGAGGAGGAGGAGGAGGAGGAGGAAAGGAAAGGAGAGAAAAGGAAAATAGAAGGAGCATTGTCTTTCTGTTTGTTCCTTTCCTCTTTTTTTTCTTTCCAGCATCTTTCATTTATTTAAGAGAGAGAGAGAGAGGGGAGGGGACTTATGGAAATGATATTAAATTCCAAAAATCGGTTTCCGCCATATTCACTTTTTACACCTCCTCCTCCTCCTCCTCCTCCTCCTCCTCCTCCTCCCAGGTGAGTCACGTGGGCAGGTAACTCAAGTGATTTGCTTCCTAGTGTTACACGCTTCCCCTTCCTTCCATCATTCTCTCTCTCTCTCTCTCTCTCTCTCTCTCTCTCTCTCTCTCTCTCTCTCTCTCTCTCTCTCTCTCTCTCTCTCTCTCTCTCTCTCTCTCTCTCTCTCTCTCTCTCTCTCTCTCTCTCTCTCTCTCTCTCTCCCCTTCCTTCTTCCTTCCCTTCTTCCCTCCTTATGTTTCTCTTCCTCTCTCTCCGTTCTGAAGGTTAATATTGCTCGCTCGGAGGAGAGGCGGAGGAAAGGTGAAAGACGGAGGGAAGGTGGAGGGAAAGTCAAGAGAGGTGAAGTCATGGTGGAGGAAAGGTGGAAAAAAAAGTGGAGGAAAGATAGAGAATAAGTGAAGGAAAGGTGAAGGCAAGATGGAGGAAATGTGGATGCAAGGTGGAGGAAAGGTGGATGCAAGGTGGAGGAAAGGTGGAGGAAAGGTGGAGTTGGGGTGGAGGAAAGGATGAGTAAAAGTGGAGGAAAGATGGAGGAGAGAGGGAGGAAAGGTGGAGGAGAGGTGGAGGTAAGGTGGAGAAAAGGTGGAGGAAAGGTGGAAGAAAGGTGGAGGAAAGGCGGAGGCAAGGTGGAGGACAGGGGGACGAAATGTGGAGCAAGGTGGAGCAGAGATGGAGTCAAGGTGGAGGCAAAGTAGAGTCAAGGTAGAGTCAAGGTGGAGGGAAGGTGAAAGAAAGGTGGAGGAAGGAAGAGGAAAGGCAGAGGATAGGTGGAGAAAAGGTAAAATAGGGCCAGGTGTGTTTTCTGAAATTGCGTTTTTTCCTTAGGTATGGAAATTGAGGCCCCAAAATTTCTACTTCTTGATTTTTTCTTTTTACAGTCGAGTTACGAGAGAGAGAGAGAGAGAGAGAGAGAGAGAGAGAGAGAGAGAGAGAAGAGGGGAGAGGTGATGAGGAAATGTGACGAAAATAACAAGTGTAAGCTAATCTCTCTCTCTCTCTCTCTCTCTCTCTCTCTCTCTCTCTCTCTCTCTCTCTCTCTCTCTCTCTCTCTAAATTATTCATATATGCTGATGAGTCAATGTTTTCCCCATAATGAAAAATGTATAGTTTGAATAATGGCCGATAAACAGCTTCTCTCTCTCTCTCTCTCTCTCTCTCTCTCTCTCTCTCTCTCTCTCTCTCTCTCTCTCTCTCTCTCTCTCTCTCTCTCTCTCTCTCTCTCTCTCTCTCTCTCTCTCTCTCTCTCATGCACCTGTCGTACGTTGTTTCATTGTTTAAATTTTTATGTTGTTTAATAGCAGAGAGAGAGAGAGAGAGAGAGAGAGAGAGAGAGAGACACGCACCCGGACGGACAGCAGAATAGTTTAATGAGCTATTTTTCATATAATTAAATACATAATGAGAGATAAATCAAATCACTAATTGAACACGTCCTCTGTCTATTTTTGCTCTTGCCTCTATCGTTAATTACTACTACTACTACTACTACTACTACTACTACTACTACTACTACTACTACTGCTACATAAAAGATACCTTCACCCATGTTTATTTTCCCCACACATAATCATGGGAGGTGGAGATAAAATAAAGGTGGAGGAAAGGGGGAGGAGAGGTGGAGGGAAATTGGAGACAAAGCGCGGGGAAGGTGGAAGCAAGGTAGAGAAATAGTGGAGGAAAAGTGGAGCAAGGTGGAGGAAAGGTGGAGAAATAGTGGCGGAAAAGTGGAGGAAAGGTGGAAGCAAGGTGGAGAAAAGGTGGAGACATGGTAAAGGTAAGGTGGAGGAAAGGTGGAAGAGAGATGAGGAAAGATGGAGCAAGGTGGAGAACTACTACTACTACTACTACTACTACACTACTTCTACTACACTACTACTACTACTACTACTACTACATACTACTACTACTACTACTACTACTACTCATGAAATAATAGTAGGGGAGAAAGTATTAGCTTGCCGTACAATAAACTCCTCCAAAGAAAACTAATATCAGATGGGTCACTATATCAAACTGTCAACGCCTCCAATTACTTCACAAACATCATCTACTCCTTTTCTCTCAGCTTTTTATTTTATCTGCGTTTCATCACCCGTATTTTTAGCCTTCTGTCGATGTTTTCACCCGTAATACATTTTAACCTTTCCCTCTTTTTGGTTCTCGGTGTTGGATGTATTTCCCCGCAATCCATTTTCTATTTCAGCGTATTACCTCTTTTCCCCCCTCTCTCTCTCTCTCTCTCTCTCTCTCTCTCTCTCTCTCTCTCTCTCTCTCTCTCTCTCTCTCGTGGAAAAAATGCTGTATTCCATTTATTACCCGTCGCTTTCCCTCCCCTTCTCTCTCTCTCTCCCTCCTTCCCCATCTCCCTGTCCCGTTTCCTCCCTCTCCCTCCCCTTCTCCCTCTCTCCGTGCCTCCTTCCATGTCCTACTCCCCTGTCTCCTGTTCTTTCTTTCGTTCTTTCTTATTTTCTATCCTTTCCTTCTTTCTCTTCTTCTTTTCTTCATTCCGTCTCTTGTTTCCCCTCCTTTCCCTTCTCTCTTCCCTCTTTTCCCCTCCTTTCCCTTCTCTCTTCCCTCTTTTACCTATTTCCATCATTCTTTCCTTCGTTTCTTCTTTAGTTCCCTCGTTCATTTTTTTAAGGTTATATTTTCTTTTTGCTATATGATACACTTTTTCAATTTTCATTCCTTCTCTTTTCCTATATTTCCCTCGGTTTCCCTCGCCCCTGCTGCTCTCTCTCTTTCCCCTCTCCATTTCTTCCTCACACGCACACACACTCTGCCCTTCCTTCGTTCTTTCTTTCCTTCATTCATTCCCTCACGTATTCTTTTTTTTTTTTTTATTCCATTTCCAATACCATATTATTTTCTTCCTTCTCAATCCTTCTCCCTCTTCTTCACACACACACACACGCACACACACTCCTTCTCTCTCTTTCTTCCCTTCCTTCTTTCTTTCTTTCTTTCATTCAGTCCCTCAAGCTTTCTTCTATTTGATACGTTTTCTTTCATTAATATCTTCCTTTTCGTTGTTTCTTACCCCTTCTCCCCTTCTCTATCCCCTCTCCCCTTCTCTATCCCCTCTCCCACCTCCCTCTTCCTCCTCCCCGCCTCTTTACCTTCCCTTCTCTCCTTCAGTCTTTCATTCATTTCCTCAAGTATTTCCATTTTATTATCTTTGCTACACTAATTTTTTTCCCTTCCTTCCCGCACGCTATCTTTCCTTCCGTTCTCCCTTCCCTTTCTTCCTCTTCCCTCTCTTCCTTCTTCTCCCCCTCTTCCTTCCTCTTCTTCCTCCCTTCTTTCTTCTATTCATTCATTTCCTTTTTATCCTCATTGCCACACTCTTATTTTTTTCCTTCTTTCTCTCACGCAATCTTTCCTTCCTTTGTTTCTTTGGCCCTTCTCCTCATCGCTCTCCTCCCTCATCTCCATTCCCTCTCTTCCTGCCTCTCCCCCTGCCCGACACCCTCTCTTCCTGCCTCTCCCTGTCTCCCTCCCTCGCGTATTAAGGGGAAGAGAAGCTCAGTAGGCCTTGTATCTCTCTCTTAGGCTTATTTGATTTGCTGATACGATTCCAGTCACTCACTGTCTTACTTTTCCTGTCCCTTCACACGCCTCGCCCCTCCGTGTGTGTGTGTGTGTGTGTGTGTGTGTGGAGGGAGAGAGGGAACAGGTAATGGAAACTGATGGAAAGATTGCAAGAGAGAGGGAAGGAAGGAAAAATAATAGTGTAGCAAATAGGAAGAGTATGATTTGTGGGAACGAATGAGGGAAAGAAAGAAGAGAGGAAAGAAAAAAAATGAAGGAAAGGAAAAATGAAGGAAATAAGGAACTGATGGAAAGACTGCAAGAGAGAGGGAAGGAAGCTAAAATAATACAGTGTAGCAAATAGGAAAAGAAGAGTATGTTTGAGGGAACGAATGAAAGAAAGAAGAAACGAAAGAAAAATGAAGGAAAGAAGGGATGAGGGAAAGAAAGAATGAAAGACGGAAAGAAGTATAGAAAGAAGAATTGAAAGAATGAAATGAATAAACTACGGAAAAAAAGAAAGGAAGGAGGGATGGAAATAAAGAAGCGAAAGAAATTAGACATTCAAGAAAGACAGAAAGAAGAATGACATTGAAAAAAAGAAAGAAGAAAGGAAAGACGAAAAAAAAGCAACTGAAAATAAAGAAAGGAAAGAAAGGAGAGAATGAAAAGAAAAGGAAATAGATGAAGAAAAGAAATGATAAAGCAAAATAACTGTAATGAAAGAAAGAAAGAAAGAAAGAAAAAGGAAAGGAAGAGAAAGGACAGAATAGTGAAGAAAGGAATAAATAGTGAACACAAATACGAACGAAAAGTACCAGGAAATAAAGAACGAAAAAGCAAAGAAAAGAAAGAACGGAAATAAAAGGAAATAAACAAAAAAAACAAAAATAAAGAGCAAAATAACAGTAAATGAATAAAGAAAGAAGGAAAGATATAGAAAAAATGGAAAGAAAAGGAAGTAAATAAAGAAATACACATGAAAAAAAACAAAATAGCAGGAAATAAATAAAGAATAAAAGGAAAGGACAGAAAGGGAAAAAAATGGAGAGAAAGGAAAATAAAGAAAAAAGTAAAAAAAAAGAAAGAAAAGAACGGGGGAATGGAAAGAGAAGAAAATATATGAAGAAAAAACACAGCTGAAAAAGACACGTAACCAGGAAATAAAGAATAGAAAAAAAAGAAAGAAGAAAACAGGGGAATGGAAAGAAGAAAATATATGAAGAAAAAACACAGCTGAAAAAGACACGTAACCAGTAAATACAGAATAAAAAAAAAAAAGAAAACAGGGGAATGGAAAGAAGAAAATATATGAAGAAAAAACAGCTGAAAAAGACACGTAACCAGTAAATACAGAATAAAAAAAAAGAAAGAAGAAAACGGGAATGGAAAGAAGAAAATATATGAAGAAAAAAAACAGCTGAAAAAGACACATAACCAGTAAATACAGAATAAAAAAAAAAAGAAAACGGGAATGGAAAGAAGAAAATATATGAAGAAAAAACAGCTGAAAAAGACACATAACCAGTAAATACAGAAAAAAAAGAAAGAAGAAAACAGGGGAATGGAAAGAAGAAAATATATGAAGAAAAAAAACAGGTGAAAAAGACACGTAACCAGTAAATACAGAATAATAAAAGTAAAGAAGAAAACGGGTAGAGTTAACCTCCCAGCCGTATCCAAATTGCTGGTCCTGAATTAGCATTTGAAAACCGTCCCCTCCTGAGAACGTGACATCCCAGCCTCGGTACTATAAGACACACGCCATAAACCGGTAATGGAGGAAGGGAGCGAGGGAGAGAAAGGGAGAGGAGAGGGAAGGAAAGAGGGAGGAAGAGGATGTTTTGTTAAGGGGACGAATGATGACAGAAAAAGAGAGACGAGGAGAGGAGAGGAAAGGAGAGAAAGGAACGGATGTGATGGAATAGGGGGTACAGCGTAAAAGAGAGAGAGAGAGAGAGAGAGAGAGAGAGAGAGAGAGAGAAGGAGAAGGGAAGAGATGAAATAGGGTATTGTATCAGAGAGAGAGAGAGAGAGAGTGAGAGAGAGATATAGAGAGAGAGAGAGAGAGAGAGAGAGAGAGAGAGAAGGGAAGAGATGAAATAAGGTACAATATCAGAGAGAGAGAGAGAGAGAGAGAGAGAGAGAGAGAGAGAGAGAGAGAGAGAGAGAGAGAGAGAGAGAGAGAGAGAGAGAGAGAGAGAGAGAGAGAGAGAGAGAGAGAGAGAGAGAGAGAGAGAGAGAGAGAGAGATCGTAATCCTTTAATTTATAGGATGACGTGCTAATATGACCAACCTAACTGACCGTGTGTGTGTATGTGTGTGTGTGTGTGTGTGTGTGTGTGTGTGTGTGTGTGTGTGTGTGTGTGTGTGTGTGTGTGTGTGTGTGTGTTTAGGGTGACCTCGGCGGTGTACGTTTGACCCAGCTTCTGCGGCCTGTGGTTCAGTATGTCACCCTTAAGACAGGCCAGGTGTATGTGTGTGTGTGTGTGTGTGTGTGTGTGTGTGTGTGTGTCGGCGCGTGCGTTGGACAAACATTTTTTTACAGTTGATCTTTTTTTGATATGATTTTAATGCTCATCCTTTGTTGTTGAATAATAAGAGCAAGAAGAAAAAATAGAATAATAAGAATAATAGGAAGAAAAAGGAGAATGGTGCCAACTGACCTTTCCTTTTTACAGAGGGAGAGAGAGAGAGAGAGAGAGAGAGAGAGAGAGAGAGAGAGAGAGAGAGAGAGAGAGACCTTCCTGGACGACACATGTGCCACCACCTGTGATAAGATCCCCGGGTACTCGCACTGGGCCAGACGAGACCGCCACACAGGACAGGGGGGAGGCATTGCTGTTTGCCACCGAAACGGCCTGCAGATGGACGCCCTCACCACAGACACTCCCCTGGAAATGGAGATGATGTTCCTCCGCATCATTCTCGAGGACAGGAGCGCTCTGCTACTCTGTGCCATGTACCGGCCACAGTGGCAAGGCAGCGCCCCCCTCACCTACCTCACAGAGCACCTGGACGACCTTATGGCTGCCCACAGCTGTCAGTACGCGATGGTTGTTGGCGACCTAAATCAACACCTGGTGGCGAGGGCCTTCACCGAGCTCACAGCGGTGCATGGATTGCACAACCATGTTGAGTTCCCGACACATCAGCGTGGAGGCTCCCTGGACCCTGTGCTCACAGACCTGCCGAGAGACTGCGTGCTGTGCTGCCCACTAGACCGTGTGGGCAGTTCCGACCACAATGCCATACTCACCACCATCAGCCTGGCCCCAGCGCGTGAAGAGGAACACCAGCGAGTCATCTGGCTACTCATCCAGCCCAAAAGACCAGCCTTGGTTCGGGTACAGGTGCCGTATTGCAGCCGAAAGGAAACACAAGGCTTGGACACGATATAAAAGACACCCCGCGCAGGAAAATAAGGCCCAACACAGACGAGCCTGCAAAAATATGACGAGGACAGCAAAGTGGGCAAAAGAAAGGTGGGATGCCGACAGGAGGAGAAAGCTGTCCTCTAACCAAACCGACCCGAAACAGTGGTGGGGGCTGGTGAAGGAACAGCAAGGCCTTACCCCCCAGGAACGTATCCCGCCCCTAAGGAAACCTGACGGAGACCTGGCCATCACCAGCCGGGAAAAGGCTGACCTGCTGGCCTGTCACTTCAGTCAAAAGATGACAACCCAGGAGCCTGACAGGCAGCCGCCCACCCTCCCCCAACTCATCGCCTCAAGACTAGAGAATGTGCTAATCTCTGAGGACGCTGTCAGGAGACATCTGAGGGGCGTCAACACCAGGAAGGCGCCAGGCCCTGACAGCGTCAGTCCATACTTACTGCGGCGATGCTCCGCTGAGCTCACCAGCCCCCTCGCCCAGATCTTCCGGCGATGCCTGCAGAGCGGGGTGTGGCCTGCACAGTGGAAGGAGGCCAGAGTCACACCCGTACACAAGAAAAAATCCAGGTCCGAGCCAGGCAATTACAGGCCAATATCACTCCTCCCAATCATTAGCAAGATATTTGAGAGGATCATCGGGGAGCAATTGACATCCTTCCTCGAGGAAAACCACCTGCAGTCACCGAAGCAGTTTGGTTTTCGGAAGGGCCGCTCTACCTCAGACCTCCTCCTTCTCCTCTCAAAGTCCTGGCATGACGCCCTTGATGACGGCCACCCCTCTCTCGTGATTGCCCTGGATATAGCTGGCGCGTTCGACTCCGTTTGGCACCGCGGTCTGACGGCGAAGCTACAGCAACTAGGCATCACGGGGGACCTGCTGCGCCTGCTCTCAAACTACCTGTTAGGCCGGAGCCTCAGCGTAGCAGTCAACGGAAGCACCTCGACCAGCTTCCCGGTGGAGGCCTCCGTTCCACAGGGGTCCGTCCTTGGACCTATTCTGTGGAACATATACTTTAACGACCTCCTGCAAACCATCCCGGCAGCAAGCGCCTACGCCGACGACTGCACCCTCTCCAGAACATACAAGAGGGAGGAAGCCCAGGACGTGATAGAGTCCGTCAACAGACAGTTGGCAGACATAATGGCCTGGGGAAAGAGGTGGCAAGTCAGGTTTGCCCCTGACAAAACCCAGGCCATGGTAATATCACGTTCTCGGGAGGACGCGAGGCAACTCCACGGCAGACTGAGATTCGGGAATGACACCATCCCTCTGCAGTCCAGCGTCGACATCCTGGGCGTGGAGGTGGACTCCCAGCTGCGGTTTGACCGTCACCTTGAAAGGGTGGCGCACAAAGCCTCCCAGAAGGTGAACCTCCTGCGCCGCATGAAGAACCTCCTCGATGCTGATGGCCTGAACACCCTCTATAAGGCACAAGTCCGTCCAGTGATGGAGTATGCACCGCTCACCTGGATGGCCAGCGCCCGCTGCCACCTCAACCTGTTAGACAAGGTGCAGAGGAGGGCCGAACGCCTCATCAACAGCACCCAGCACCACCGACCGAGCCAGTGGGAGACACAGCGACAACGACAACAACAACACCCACACGAAGGAAGGGCAAGACCAGCCACGAACCAGCTGAATAGCCTGGAGCACCGTCGCCGCGTCGCTGCCCTGACGGTGCTACACAAGGCACAAGTGGGCCTAGTGCCCCACCTGACGGACCTGAGGGCTACCTGGAGGAGGTCTGAGCGCAGCACGAGAACGGTGCTGAGCAACGCCTCCCTCCTGGAAGTGCCAATGGCCCGCTCCAGCACCCACCAACGTGCCTTCTCCATCGCAGCGGTGGTGTGGTGGAACAACCTCACTGCTGATGTGGATGTGACACAACTGTCCACTCAGCAGATGAAGGTTGCGTCCCACAGGTGGCTACTCCTACACCCACCGTAAACATGTATATAATTGTATGATATAATCGGCAGAAGCTTTTAAATAGCTCCCCAACGGTCGGGGGAACTTTAGCATAGACAAATAATACTGCCATGTACTAATGTACTGAACATGTTTAAATAAAAAAAAAAAAGAGAGAGAGAGAGAGAGAGAGAGAGAGAGAGAGAGAGAGAGAGAGAGAAAGCGTCAAAAAATACCGAATTGAACGAAGAAACAAATTAGTGAAGTCACGAAAAAACACGCGAGATAAAACACTCTGAAGCGGACGAGGAAAAAAAGAGAGAATCATGACATTAAACCTCACACACACACACACACACACACACACACACACACACACACACACACACACACATGGCAGCACAAAAAAAAAAGAGAGAGAAAAAAGTGAAAAGTATTACTGAAGTGACTCCCTTGACCTATACACAAAAAAACAAAAAAAAAAAGGTTCTATGCTGTATATATAGAAAAATGCTCCTTCCTCTCTCTCTCTCTCTCTCTCTCTCTCTCTCTCTCTCTCTCTCTCTCTCTCTCTCACACACACACACACACACACACACACACTCATTAGATAACCTCAACCTTGTTTGGGTGTTTACTACAAAAAAAAAAAAAACATTCTCCCTTGACATGTCTATATTTTGCACACACACACACACACACACACACACACAGAGAGAGAGAGAGAGAGAGAGAGAGAGAGAGAGAGAGAGAGAGAGAGAGAGAGAGAGAGAGAGAGCTGAGCCGCGTTATACATACATACATAGACGGAGACTCGGCCCGGTTTGACCTTTTAAATACTCTATGATCTCCGCCAACCCTGAACTTTGACCTGACCTCGCCGGCACCATGAATAATTGGGTGCGAGGCTGATTGTCCTCCGTCCTGGCTGTCGCTGCAAGTCACTAGAGAGGAGGAAGAGGAGGAGGAGGAGGAGGAGGAGGAGGAGGAGGAGGAGGAGGAGGAGGAGGAGGAGGACGAAAAATAGGTACACTGGACAAAGATGAAAGGAAAAAGAAATGGAACACAAACCTACTGTTTCTCTCTCTCTCTCTCTCTCTCTCTCTCTCTCTCTCTCTCTCTCTCTCTCTCTCTCTCTCTCTCTCTCTCTCTCTCTCTCTCCTTCCTTTTCCTCCGCCTCTCAGCCTCACCTTTACCTTTCTCCTCTCCACCTTTCACCTCCACTAATGACCTACAGGTGTGAGTGGGGGTGGGTAAGGGAGGAGGGGGGGGTAGGGGGCGAAGATTGCTGTGTATATCCATTTTCTCTCCTTCTCTCTCATGTTTCTCTCTCTTGCTCGCTCCTTCTATCTATTTTTTTTCCCTTTTCTTTCGGCTTCTCTTTTCTCTTTTTTTTTCTCCATCTCTCGACAGCTCAATATCTTTTATTTTTCTTCTATCCTTTTCCTCCATGTTTCTCTCCTCATTTCACTCTTATATATCTATCTCTCTTCATATATCTAATTATCTTATTATCTATCTATTTATCATATATCTTTTCTTCTCCTCTACTTTTCTTTTATCTATTATCCTCTGTCTATATCTTTCTCTTATCTATCTATCTATCTATTTGTTTCTATATCTGCCTATCTATTCTATGTCCATCTAGCTGTCTATTCAGAGCTACAATTTAAATGCGTGTATATGTATTCTTTTAAATATTTACATTTTTCAAACACGATTTTTTTTATCTTTTTTCTTATTTTTCCAAGTTTGTACCTTTCCTTTCTCTCCTCCACGGTATTTGTTTTTCTCTCCATTCTGCAGGTGTGTAAATCCGCTTTATCATTTTCTTTCCTCCAAACCTTCTTTCTTTTCTCCGCCTCTTTTCTTCTTTCCCTTTCCCTCATGTTTTTCTTCCCTTCTCTCCATCCCCCCCTTGTTCCTTCCATCTCTCACCCCTTTGCTTATTTGTTCCAGAGTATGTTTTTCATCTCTCTCTCTCTCTCTCTCTCTCTCTCTCTCTCTCTCTCTCTCTCTCTCTCTCTCTTCATGTTTGCCAATTTTCCCTCCTTTGTTCCACCTACACCTCTCACCTCCGCTAATTGGTCTCAGGTGTGCATCTAGGTCAGGCACTGCTTTGGTTTCTTTCTTGGGTTTTTCTTCTTGTTTATCCTTTCCTTCAATTTACCTCCAAGTCTCCTTCTGCCTCTCTATCCTTTCCTTGCTCTTACTTTCTCCTACCTGCCTCCCTCTTCGTCTTGTATATTGTGGTCTTTTTTTTTTGTCTTTCCTTTTATTTCTTCCTATGTCATTCCTCTGTCTCGTCTTTCCATTTATTCCATTTCTTATCTCATTTTTCGTCTCGTTTCTTCTATCTATCCCTCTATTCC
>NC_066541.1:6851135-6886135 GCF_024679095.1 Eriocheir sinensis | reverse complement strand
GTGGAGAGAAGAAAGGGGAGAGAGAGAGAGAGAGAGAGGGGGCAGCTGAAATGAGTAAACACCAGTCCGTCTGAGTCCCCCATCCCATTCCTCTTCCTTCAGGCTATAAAAAACGGGCCGAGGGTATATATTTCCTCTCCAGAATTCCTCCTCCTCCTCCTCCTCCTCCTCCTCCTTCGTCATCTTTCCTCTTCTCTCTGCATTTCCCTCCTCTCAAGTTTCTTTTCCTCTTAATTTCCTTTTTTATTCTTTTATTATGGTTTCCCTTCTTTTCCTCTTCTTCCTCCTCCTCTTCTTTGTTCGCCATCTTTCCTCTCCTCTCTGCATTTCCCTTCTATCAAGCTTCTTTTCCTCTTAATTTCCTTTTTTTTCTTTTATCATGGTTTCCCTTCTTCTTTTCCTCCTCCTCCTCCTCCTCCTCCTCTTCGTTCGTCATCTTTCCTCTCCTCTCTGCATTTCCCTCCTCTCAAGTTTCTTTTCCTCTTAATTTCCTTTTTTTATTCTTTTATTATGGTTTCCCTTCTTATTTTCCTCCTCCTCCTCCTCCTCCTCCTCCTCCTCCTCTTCTTCCTCTTTTCCTCTTTATCTCTTTATTATTTTATTTGGTGACTTTTCCGGCCACATCCGTTCTCCAATTAATCCCTATCCATTCTCTCTCTCTCTCTCTCTCTCTCTCTCTCTCTCTCTCTCTCTCTCTCTCTCTCTCTCTCTCTCTCTCTTGTGGCTGCTGGGGGGGGTCAAATTTCTGGCACCTCCTTGGAGTAGGCAAGTGAGAGAGAGAGAGAGAGTGAAGGAGTAGCTAGTCTCGCCGTCTGCACAAACAACATCCTTTACCGCCACGAGGAGGAGGAGGAGGAGGAAGAAGAAGAAGACGAGGAGGAGGAGGAGGAGGAGGAGGAAGAGGAAGAGGAAGAGGAAGAATCGGAAGAGGAATGGAAGGCCTAGACGCATAGCACTAAGAATATGAAGAAGAGGAGGAGGAAGAGGAGGTAGAGGAATAGAAAGGAAGAGGAGGAGGAAGAGGAGGTAGAGGAATAGAAAGGAAGAGGAGGAGGAAAAGGAGGTAGAGGAAAAGAAAAGAAGAGGAGGAGGAAAAGGAGGTAGAGGAAAAGAAAGGAAGAAGGAAGAGGAGGTAGAGGAAAAGAAAGGAAGAGGAGGAGGAAAAGGAGGTAGAGGAAAAGAAAAGAAGAGGAGGAGGAAAGGGAGGTAGAGGAAAAGAAAGGAAGAAGGAAGAGGAGGTAGAGGAAAAGAAAGGAAGAGGAGGAGGAAAAGGAGGTAGAGGAAAAGAAAGGAAGAAGGAAGAGGAGGTCGAGGAAAAGAAAGGAAGAAGGAAGAGGAGGTCGAGGAAAAGAAAGGAAGAGGAGGAGGTAGAGGAAAAGAAAAGAAGAAGGGGAGGAAAAGGAGGAGGAAAGGAAGAGGAGTAGAAGAATAAACAACTTGAAATATGGAAGACTTAAAGGAAATGTGGGAGGGAAGGGAAGAGGAGAAAGAGAAGGAGGAGGAGGAAGAAGAAGAAGAAAAGGCTCTGAAAATCCGTCTATCTGTCTGTATGTCGATCTGTCTTTTCATCAATAACCAAGTGTCTATGTATTTATCGTCCTGTCTGTCTGTCTGTCTGTACATGGCGAGTGACAAAGGGTGACAGACAATGGATACTACCCCCTTCCCCCCTCTTTCCCCTTCCTCCCCTTCCCCCCTCTTTCCCCTTCCTCCCCTTCCCCCCTCTTTCCCCTTCCTCCCCTTTCCCCCTCTTTCCCCTTCCTCCCCTTTCCCCTCTTTCCCCTCCTCCCCTTTTTCCTTCCTCCCTTTCCCTTTCCTCCTCTTTTTCCTCCCCCTCTTTCATCCTCCTCCCCTCTTTCTTCCCCCCTTATCCCCTCCTCCTCTCTCTTTCCCCCTCCTCTCCTTTTTCCTAATTCCTCGTTCCTCCTCCTCCCCTTTTTCCTTCCCCCTCTTCTCCTTCTCCCCTTTTATCTTCCCCTCTTTTCCTCTTCCCCTTTTGCCCTCCCCATCTCTCCCCTGTCAAAGCCTCACTACCCCCCTCCCCTGACCACTGGTTCTACTGTTATGGCAGCGACAATGGCCCGAACATGCCCCCTACTCCCCTATTCTCTCTCTCTCTCTCTCTCTCTCTCTCTCTCTCTCTCTCTCTCTCTCTCTCTCTCTCTCTCTCTCTCAGTCACCAGAGAGAGTCAACTTACATCATTATCACCCTCCGTTTCTCTGACCATTGCCTTCCCTTCCTCCTCCTCCTCCTCCTCCTCCTCCTCCTCCTCCTCCTCCTCTTCTTCCTTCTTCTCTATACTTTACGTCCTTCCACTCTTTCTTTCCTTCTTACGAGTAATTTTTGCCCTCCATAAAGATACCCTCCTCCTCCTCCTCCTCCTCCTTTTCCTCCTTTTCCTCCTCCTTCTCTTCTTCTTCCTCCTTTTCCAGTTGCTTCTCCTCCTCAAATGAAGAACCAACCTAACTAGTCTTCTTACGAGTTAAATGAGAGAGAGAGAGAGAGAGAGAGAGAGACTGGCGTAAAAAAATATATATAAAGAAAAATAGAAGAGGATGATTAAGAGGAAAAATATGTGAAGGAAGGCGAGAAAAAAAATTTATGAAGAGGAGGAGGAGGCTAAGGAAGAGAAAGAGGAAGAAGAAGAAGAAGAAAAAGAAGAAGAAGAAGAAGAAGAAGAAGAAGAAGTAGATATCAATAAGTAGGAGTCGAAGGAAAAGGGGTCAAATGAGGAGGAGGAGGAGGAGGAGGAGGAGGAAGAAGAATCGGAGAAGTAGGAGTCGAAGTTATAGGAAGAGGAGGAGGAAAAGGGGTCGAGGGAGGAGGAGGAGGAGGAGGAGGAAGAAGAATCGGAGAAGTAGGAGTCGAAGTTATAGGAAGAGGAGGAGAAAAAGGGGTCGAGGGAGGAGGAGGAGAAGCAGGAGGAGGAGGAGGAGGAGGAGGTGCAGTGGTAGTAGTATAACCCGTAATAAAATATAAGAAAGGAGCCAATTTCCCGGGAAGAAGAGATCCTACGGAGGGGATCCTTTGACTTGTAAGGGCTCGCCTCCCTTCTTTATGGAGTCCTGGAAACCCTCAAGAGCCCGCAGGAGTCCTAGACAGACATAGGAACCCCCTCGAGATGTCCTTAGTGATGTCCTCCGCTCGACCTCCCTCAGCTCCTCCTCCTCCTCCTCTTCCTCCTTCATCGTGTCCTTCTTCCTCCTCTTTTTTCCTCTTGTCTTCTTTCACTTCATTACTTGCATCGTTTTTTTTTTTTTTTTTTCATCTCGTCCTCCTCCTCCTCCTCCTCCTCCTCCTCTTTCGCCTTCTCCATCTTCTCCTTCTCCTCTATCTAATCATTTCTTCCTCCTCCTTTTCCTAGTAATTTTCCAACCCATATTTTCTTGCATCGTGTTTTTCAGCTCTTGTCTCCTTCTTTTCCTCCTCCTCCTCCTCCTCCTCCTCCTCTTCCTCCTCTTCCTCCTCCTTCATTTAGTCCTTTTTCATTCCGTATTTTCTTGCATCGTGTTTACATCTCCTCCTTTTCCTTCTCGTCCTCCTCCTCCTCCTCCTCCTCCTTCTCCTTCTCCTTCTCCTCTTTCTCCTCTTTCTTCTTCTCTCCCACTCCATCCTACCCTTATTTTTTTCTTTGCTCGATAATAAAATAAATAAATAATTAGATAAATAAATAAGTAAATAAATAAATAAAGAAAGAAAGAAAGAAATATACATCAGATTCCCTCTAAGTCAAGCGTGGACACGATTATATATATAAAAAAACAACAACTTGAGATTCAGTCGATAAATTTTAAAGTGAAAGAAAAGAAGAAAAGAACAAAAACAATGAAAATACAACGTGTGGCGGAATTCCACACACACAGACACGCACGCACACGCACGCACAAGAGAACTGCAGACAGGCCGTCGAATACATTCATCGCTTCAGGTGTATTCCCGCGTCACTGTTTTTTTGTTGTCCCAGTTTTTCGCTCTCTTTCATATCTTGCACTTTTTTATATTTTTTTTACCTCCTCTTTTCCATTTTTTGAGCCTCGCGTTCCGCTGTCTTTTGTCCTCCTTTTCCTCCTCCCTCTGCTCCGCGTCCTCGCCTTGTCGTGTGTGTGTGTGTTGGGTTTTTTTTTTCTCCTTTTATCACTTATTTTATGCTTTCTCATCTATTTTTGTGACTTTTTGCATAGGCCGCGTATCCACCGGCCCGAGATTCGAGTCTGTGTTAGTGTCTGTGTATCAGTGTCTGTATCCGTGTCTGTGTATCTATGTCTGTATATGTGTCTGTGTATCTGTGTCTGTGTATCTGTGTCAGTATCTGTGTCTGTGTATATGTGTCTGTGTATCCGTGTCTGTATCTGTGTCTGTGTATCTGTGTCTGTGTATATGTGTCTGTGTATCCGTGTCTGTGTATCTGTGTCTGTGTATCCGCGTCTGTGTATCTGTGTCTGTGTATCTGTGTCTGTGTATCTGTGTCTGTATATATGTGTCTGTGTATCCGTGTCTGTGTATCTGTGTCTGTGTATCTGTGTCTGTATCTGTGTCTGTGTATCTGTGTCTGTATCTGTGTCTTTGTATCTGTGTCTGTGTATCTGTGTCTGTGTATCTGTGTCTTTGTATCCGTGTCTGTGTATCTGTGTCTGTGTATCTGTGTCTGTATCTGTGTCTTTGTATCCGTGTCTGTGTATCTGTGTCTGTATCTGTGTCTTTGTATCCGTGTCTGTGTATCTGTGTCTGTGTATCTGTGTCTGTATCTGTGTCTTTGTATCTGTGTCTGTGTATCTGTGTCTGTGTGTCTGTATCTGTGTCTGTGTATCTGTGTCTGTATCTGTGTCTGTGTATCTGTGTCTGTATATATGTGTCTGTGTATCCGTGTCTGTGTATCTGTGTCTGTGTATCTGTGTCTGTATCTGTGTCTTTGTATCTGTGTCTGTGTGTCTGTATCTGTCTTTGTATCTGTGTATCTGTATCCGTGTCTGTGTATCTGTGTGTATCTGTGTCTGTATCTGTGTCTTTGTATCTGTGTCTGTGTATCTGTGTCTGTATCTGTGTCTTTGTATCCGTGTCTGTGTATCTGTGTCTGTATCTGTGTCTTTGTATCTGTGTCTGTGTATCTGTGTCTGTATCTGTGTCTTTGTATCCGTGTCTGTGTATCTGTGTCTGTATCTGTGTCTTTGTATCTGTGTCTGTGTATCTGTGTCTGTGTATCCGTGTCTGTGTATCTGTGTCTGTGAATCCGTGTCTGTGTATCTGTGTCTCTGTATCTGTGTCTGTGTATCCGTGTCTGTGTATCAGTGTCTGTGTATCCGTGTCTGTGTATCCGTGTCTGTGTATCTGTGTCTGTGTATCCGTGTCTGTGTATCTGTGTCTGTATCCGTGTCTGTGTATCCATGTCTGTGTATCCGTGTCTGTGTATCCATGTCTGTGTATCCGTGTCTGTGTATCTGTGTCTGTATCCGTGTCTGTGTATCCGTGTCTGTGTATCCATGTCTGTGTATCTGTGTCTGTATCCGTGTCTGTGTATCCGTGTCTGTGTATCTGTGTCTGTATCCGTGTCTGTGTATCCGTGTCTGTGTATCCGTGTCTGTGTATCTGTGTCTGTATCCGTGTCTGTGTATCTGTGTCTGTATCCGTGTCTGTGTATCTGTGTCTGTATCCGTGTCTGTGTATCCGTGTCTGTGTATCTGTGTCTGTATCCGTGTCTGTGTATCTGTGTCTGTATCCGTGTCTGTGTATCTGTGTCTGTATCCGTGTCTGTGTATCTGTGTCTGTATCCGTGTCTGTGTATCCGTGTCTGTGTATCTGTGTCTGTATCCGTGTCTGTGTATCTGTGTCTGTATCCGTGTCTGTGTATCCGTGTCTGTGTATCCGTGTCTGTGTATCCGTGTCTGTGTATCTGTGTCTGTATCCGTGTCTGTGTATCTGTGTCTGTATCCGTGTCTGTGTATCCGTGTCTGTGTATCTGTGTCTGTATCCGTGTCTGTGTATCTGTGTCTGTATCCGTGTCTGTGTATCCGTGTCTGTGTATCCGTGTCTGTGTATCTGTGTCTGTATCCGTGTCTGTGTATCCGTGTCTGTGTATCCGTGTCTGTGTATCCGTGTCTGTGTATCTGTGTCTGTGTATCCGTGTCTGTGTATCTGTGTCTGTATCCGTGTCTGTGTATCCAGTGTCTGTGTATCCGTGAGGTGCACATCCGTATTACCTGGAAGCTGTTATTTTTTTACTTTTTTCTTTTACGTTTTAACTACTTGTAAACTACTTGTAATGTCCGTCTTTCGACCAATCACAGTAAAGTAACTTGACGATCATGGCCATTTCCCCTGAACGCCAAAGTCCTCCACAAAGACCATCATCGTAAAAGAAAAGAACGAGGACCAGGAAAATAAGAGGAAAAATATATAAGATAGAGGTTAAGAAAAAGACGGAGAAGCTGGAGAAAGAGGAGGCCATTGTTTTACTCCTCAGAGGCATATTCACCTTGCTGCATACTGTCACGTGAAGAAGAAATTAACCCGTCCGCTGCGATTGGCACGGATTTAGCCTTTACAAGTAGCCTGGAAACATATACTCCCAGGTCTTTCTCTGCCTCTGTGGTGGATAGTGGAGTGTTTCCCATGTGGTATTGGTGTGCTGGATATCCCTTCACTGATAGCCTGGTAACATACACTCCCAGGTCTTTCTCTGCCTCTGTGGTGGATAGTGGAGTGTTTCCCATGTGGTATTGGTGTGCTGGATATCCCTTCACTGATAGCCTGGTAACATACACTCCCAGGTCTTTCTCTGCCTCTGTGGTGGATAGTGGAGTGTTTCCCATGTGGTATTGGTGTGCTGGATATCCCTTCACTGATAGCCTGGTAACATACACTCCCAGGTCTTTCTCTGCCTCTGTGGTGGATAGTGGAGTGTTTCCCATGTGGTATTGGGTTGCTGGATATCCCTTCACTGATAGCCTGGTAACATACACTCCCAGGTCTTTCTTTGCCTCTGTGGTGGATAGTGGAGTGTTTCCCATGTGGTATTGGTGTGCTGGATATCCCCTCCCAAGGTGCAGGACTTTATATTTTACTTCATTGAATTTTAACAGCCACTTTTTTGTCCATTTTTGTAGCTTGGTGATGCCTTCTTGTAGGAAATCCGCAGTCAAGGGGTTAAAGGTGAATGATAAACAGATTGTGTACAATTTCAGACTGACCAGAGACCAGCTCCATGGCAAAAACTCTGGGACAGTCTTCCTTCGTCTGTGTTTTCGCCTTCCTATTACTTGAACTCTTTCATGAGGGAAGTATCAGGTCACCTCTACAACCGCTTCTGAATAATCTTTTGGAATTTTCTATCACGTTTTCTTTTGGGGAACAGTAGTTTTGTGGACTTTTTCTCTGTTTTTTGTTTTTCCCTTGACCGCTTCCTCGGATTTAAAAAACAAAACATCCGATACACATCTTTTTCCTATTACTATCCGATATTTTATGCCATTGAGCTTTTTTTTTTTTTTTTTTTACAGCTAAGGAGACAGTTCAAGGGCGTAAAGAAAAGTATTAAAAAAAAAAGCCCGCTACTTACTATCGATACATTTTTTTTTCTTGAACTACACTACCTCTTTTTGTTTCTTCTTTTTTATTTTTATTTGCCCTTGAGCTTCCTCCTTTAGCATAAAATAAATAAATAAATAACGGTTGTAAGGTCATATCACCATTTCTTCACTTACTCGAAAATGTTTCCCTGGCGCATGACACCCACGCGGGGATTCAACAAACTATCGCTTCTCGTCCTTTTGCAGCGTGTTCGACATTTTGTTACTGGCGGACACGGACGCGGACACGAACCCGGATCTCGGAAAGTGTGTACCGAGTCTAATATTGCTTTTTCTACTTCCATGTCCTCTCGTCCACTTGTGTTCCTTCGTATGACTTTACTTTCCCTACCTCCACTTCCTCTTTTCCATCGGTTTTCCTTCCTGCCTGCCTCCACATCCTCCTTTTCCAGCTATTTTCTCTTGTATGCCTTTTCTACTTCCTCATCTACTTCTCCAGTTGTTTCCCCTCGTATGACTTGACTTTCCCTACCTCCACTTCCTCTTTTCCATCGGTTTTCCTTCCTGCCTGCCTCCACATCCTCCTTTTCCAGCTATTTTCTCTTGTATGCCTTTTCTACTTCCTCATCTACTTCTCCACATGTTTTCCCCCCGTATGACTTTTCTTTTCCTACGTCCACCTCCTCTTTTCCATCGGTTTTCCTTCCTGTCTGCCTCCACATCCTCCTTTTCCAGCTATTTTCTCTTGTATGCCTTTTCCTCTACTTCCACATCTACTTCTCCACATGTTTTCCCCTCGTATGACTTTTCTTTTCTTACGTCCACCTCCTCTTTTCCATCGGTTTCCCTTCCTGCCTGCCTCCACATCCTCCTTTTCCAGTTATTTTCTCTCGTCTGCATTTTCTTCTACTTTCCCATCTTCCTTTCCACCTGGTTCTCTCACATGGGATTTTCTTTTTCGTAACTCCACATCCTCTTTTCCACCGGTTTCCCTTCCTCCCTGCCTCCACATCCATCTTTTCCAGCTATTTTCTCTCGTCTGCCTTTCCCTTCACCTCCCCATCTTCTTCTTCTCCACCTGCTCCTTCTCGCGGGATTTTCTTCAGGAACTCCATCTTTTCCGTTTTACCTGTTTACCTTTCCTGCCTACCTCCACATCCTCCGTTTCCAGATACTTTCCCTAGTGTGGCTTTTCTTCCATCTCCCTATCTTCCTTTCCACCTGGTTCTCTCTCATGGGATTTTCTTTTTCGTAACTCCACATCCTCTTTTCCACCGGTTTCCCTTCCTACCTGCCTCCACATTCATCTTTTCCAGCTATTTTCTCTCGTCTGCCTTTCCCTTCTTCCACTCCACCTGCTTCTTTCTCGCGGGATTTTCTTCAGCAACTCCATCTTTTCCGTTCTGCCTGTTTACTTCCACTTTACTTTCCCGTACCTCCATCTCCTCCTTCCCACCTATTTCCCCTCGTGTCCTTACCCTACCTCCATCTTCCTCTCTTTCACCTTTTTCCTCTCGTTTGACATTACTTTCTGTACCTCCACTTCCTCCTCTCCACCCGTGTCCCCTCGTGTTTTTTTCTTCTACCTCAACGTCCTCCTTTTCAGCTTTTTCTCCTCCGTGCATTACTCTCTCTACCTCCACCTCCTTCTTCAGCCTTTTCTCCGCTTGAATTTTCTACCTGCATCTTTTTTTCAACATTTTCTCTTCTCGTCATTTACTGTATTTTCACTTCTTCCTTTTTATTATTTTTTCTCTTCCTGTCATTTCCTTTTCTACCTTCACTTCTTCCTTTTATTTTTTTTTCTCTTCGTCATTTCCTTTTCTACCTCCACTTCTTCCTTTTTATTATTTTTTCTCTTCCTGTCATTACCATTTCTACCTTCACTTCTTCCTTTTAATTTTTTTTTCTCTTCGTCATTTCCTTTTCTACCTTCACTTCTTCCTTTCCGAGTATTTTCCCGTTATTACTTTCCCAACCTCCACCGCCTTTTACTGCTTTTTCTCCTCTTCTTTTCATCCGTACCTGTCTCTATCTCCTCTTTTCCATCCATTTCCTTTCGTTTGACTCTATTTTCGTAACTTTCACTTCTTTTCCGTCGGTTTTCTCTTCATGTGATTTTTTTCCTCACCTCCACCTTCTCTTTTCTACCTGTTTCCTCTTTTTTTTTCTTTTTTTCTTACCTCTTTTTCTTCCCTCCCTATTTTTTTCCCTTACCTCCAACTTCTCTTTTCTACCTGTTTCCTCTTTTTTATCTTTTTTCTTACCTCTTTTTCTTCCCTCCATACTTTTTTTTCTCTTACCTCCACCTCTTCTTTTCCACCTGTTTCCTCCTTCTCAGCTTTTTATCATTGGTTGCATCTCCTCCTCCTCCTCCTTTTCACTTGTTTTCTCTCATGGGACTTTTTTTCCTTATCTTCAACTCCTCCTTTTCACTTGTGCTTCCTCTTGTCTTCATCTTTCCATCATCACTTTCTCCGATTTCATTTCCGGCTCCTTTTCAGCTCCTCTTCCTCCTCCTCCTCCTCCCTTTCACTTGTTTTCTCTCATGGGACTTTTTTTCCTTATCTTCAACTCCTCCTTTTCACTTGTGCTTCCTCTTGTCTTCATCTTTCCATCATCACTTTCTCCGATTTCATTTCCGGCTCCTTTTCAGCTCCTCTTTCTCCTCCTCCTCCTCCCTTTCACTTGTTTTCTCTCATGGGACTTTTTTTCCTTATCTTCAACTCCTCCTTTTCACTTGTGCTTCCTCTTGTCTTCATCTTTCCATCATCACTTTCTCCGATTTCATTTCCGGCTCCTTTTCAGCTCCTCCTCCTTCTCCTCCTCCTCCTCCTTTTCACTTGTTTTCTTTCGTATGACTTTTTTTTCTCCTCATCTTCAGCTCCTCTTGTCCCACCTGTTTCCTCTTTTCTTGTCTTCATCTCCCTATCTTTATTCTTTCTTCCTCCATGTCCTACTTTTTCAGCTTTTTATCCGTGGTTGCATCTCCTTCTCCTCCTCCTCCTTTTCACTTGTTTTCTCTCATGTAACTTTTTTTCCATGCCTCCAACTCCTCTTTCCCTTTTTCCTCTCCTGTTTTCATCCTCCCATCATTACTCTCTCCTCCTCCATGTCCTCCTTTTTCAGCTCCTCCTCCTCCTACCCCTCTTCCACCTCCTCCTCCTCCTCCTCCTCCCCCTCTTCCACCTCCTCCTCCTTCTCCTCCTCCCCCTCTTCCACCTCCTCCTTCTTCTCCTCCCCCTCTTCCACCTCCTCCTTCTCCTCCTCCCCCTCTTCCACCTCCCCCTCTTCCTCCTCCTCCTTCTCCTCCTCCCCCTCTTCCACCTCCTCCTTCTCTTCCTCCCCCTCTTCCACCTCCCCCTCTTCCTCCTCCTCCTTCTCCTCCTCCTCCTCCTCTTCACTTGTTTCCCTCGTGACTTCCCCTGCGACAGTCTTTTTTTCCACTCCCTCCTCACCTCCGCGTCGCCTCGCCCTTGTTTTGTTGTCCTGACGTCAGAGTTCCGCCGCAGGACACTGTTCCCGCACTTTTTATTCACTTTTTTTCTCGTCTCCACATCTTTCATTTTTTAGGGGTACCGGGGAGGTCTGAGGGGGAAGGGGGAGGACGGGAAGAAGGGGAGGGGGAGTTTTTTTTGTGCTTATTTTTAGAGGTCAAGGTACAGGGAGGGGAAGGAAGGGGGCTCTCGAGTTCTTTTTTTTTTTTTTAGCGAGAGGGGAGAGGAAGGGGAGAGGGAAGAGAAGGGAAGGAAGTGATCTATTTATTGCTACTCTATGGGAAGGGGAACAGAGGGGAGAGTTTGCGGGTTCTATTGAAGGGGGTCAGGGGTCAGGACGTAATTAAAGGGGGCTGTTGGTGTCTGTATGTGGGAAGTGGAATGAATAGGAGGAGGGGAGGCAGGGGAGGGCACGGTAGGGGGAATGGTTGGCGCGTTTTATTCAAGGGTGTAGAGGGCGAGGAAGTAGAGAGGGGGGCTGTTGATGCCTTTATTGGGGGGAAGTGGAAGGAAGAGGGAAGGGGTAGAGAGAGGGGAGGCTGGGGAGGGCACGGAATGGGAAGGAGTGCGGCTGTCATAAGGAGGATCAGGGGGTGAGGAAGTGGAGAGGGGGGCTGTTGATGCCTTTATTGGGGGGAAGTGGAAGGAAGAGGGAAGGGGTAGACAGAGGGGAGGCAGGGAAGGGCACGGTAGGGGAAGGGGTGCGGCTGTCATAAGGAGGATCAGGGGGTGAGGAAGTGGAGAGGGGGGGCTGTTGGAGTCTTTATGAGGGACGTGGAGAGGGGGGCTGTTGGTGTCTTTTTTGGGGATAGTGGAAGGGCGAGGAAGGGGATAGAGTTGGGAGAGACAGGGGAGGGAAAGGAAGGGAAAGGGTTTACTTGTTATATTTTAAGGGGGGAAAGGGGGTTTGAAAATGGAAAGGGGGCGGTTGGTGTCTCTTCGGCGGGAATGGTTAAGGGAGAGGAAAAGGGTAGAGTTGGAAGAAGCAGGGAGGGGACGGAAGGGGAAGGGAGGAGAGGAAGGGGGTGAGGAAGTGGAAAGGGGGACTGTTGGTGTCTTTTTGGGGTGAATGGTTAAGAGGGAGGAAAGGGGCAGAGAGAGAGAGAGAGAGAGAGAGAGAGAGAGGAGGGGCGGGGAGGGAAAGGGACCTGCTGTTTGTTATTTATTTAGGGAGAGGGACCGAGAAAAGGAGAGTAGAGGAAGGGAAAGGGGGATTTCGGTCTTTTGGGAAGGAAGTGGAAAGGGAAGGGGAGGGCAGGGAAAGGGATGGAAAGGGACCAGCCGTTTGTTACTTACTTGTGGGAGGGGCAAAGGAAAGGGGAAGGGAAAGGAATACGGTGGTCTTTTGGGGGACAAATGGAAGGGGAGGAAGGGAACAAAGCGAGGGGAGGCAGGGGAAGGGAAAAAAAGGGATATTTGTTCAGGGGTGTGGAGTCGGAGTCGGAGTCGGAGTCGAGGAGTCGAGGAGTCGGCTACTTTTGGCCGGAGTCGGAGTCGGAGTCGGAGTCGGAATTGGAGTCAGAGTCGGAGTCGGAGTCGGAGTCGGAGTCGGAAAAAATATGAGCGACTCCGACTCCTTTACGTGCTAATTTTTTTAGTAAAGATTTCACTTCATGGAGATTCTTACAAATTGGGAGAAATTGACGTTTTGGAAGATATGTCCAATCAAACAGTCTGCGGGAATATTGGTATTTTTAATATTTTTTCATGCTTTTTATTTTGTATTTTCTTGAGGATATACTGACAACAGATAGTACAGGTATCCCTTTTGCCATATTTTATGGTGTTTTGCATGAGCTAATGTGTATATTTAATTCTATCATGGAGGATAATTATATATATATATATATATATATATATATATATATATATATATATATATATATATATATATATATATATATATATATATATATATAAAAAAAAAACGGAGTCGGAGTCGGAGTCGGAGTCGCAACCTTCAAATTTCCTGGAGTCGGAGTCGCAACCTTCAAATTTCCTGGAGTCGGAGTCGGAGTCGCAACCTTCAAATTTCCTGGAGTCGGAGTCGGAGTCAGGTCGCAACATTTAAATTTACGGAGTTGAGTCGGTCAGGTCAGGTTTGAAAATCCGACTCCACACCCCTGTATTTGTTGCTTCTTTTGCTGGGGAGGGACAGAGGAAAGAAGGGGAGAGAAGCAGGGAAGGAGAAAGAATGAGGGGGAGGTTGGAAGGAAAAGGGAACAGAAAGGGGACGCAAAGGAGAGAACGAAAATGGGGCTTGTGGTCTTTAGGGGAGGGGAAGGAAAGAGGGATGGGATAGAAAGAAAAGGTCATTTGCTATTTTATTTTTTCAACTTTACTCGCAGTGGTGCAATTTTTCCCTTTCCTACTTTCCCTATTTTAAGAGAAGGAAAGGAAAGGAGAGTAGAGAAGCGAGGAAGGGAAGAAAAGAAGGGGGGGAAGGGATTTCAGAGGTTAGGGAAAGGGGATGGCATGGAAAAAGAGAGTTATTTGTTATTTTATTTTAAGAGAAGCAAAGAAAAGGAGAGAAGCGGGGAAGGGAACAAAAAGGGGGGGGGTGGATTTTCAGAGGGTAGGGAAAGGGGATGGCATGGAAAAAAAAAGAGTTATTTGTTATTTTATTTTAAGAGAAGCAAAGGAAAGGAGAGAAGAGAAGCGGGGAAGGGAACGAAAAAGAGGGGGGTGGATTTCAGAGGGTAGGGAAAGGGGATGGCATGGAAAAAGAGAGTTATTTGTTATTTTATTTTAAGAGAAGCAAAGGAAAGGAAGAAGCGGGAAGGAACAAAAAAGAAGGGATTTCAGAGGTTAGGAAAGGGGATGGCCTGGAAAATGTGCGTTATTTGTTATTTTATTTTAAGAGAAGCAAAGGAAAGGAGAGAAGCGGGGAAGGGAACAAAAAGGGGGGGGTGGATTTTCAGAGGATAGGGAAAGGGGATGGCATGGAAAAAAAAAGTTATTTGTTATTTTACTTTTTTAACTTTACTAGCGATAGTACAATTTCCCCCACCCCCCCACCCCACCCCACTTTCCATTTTTGTTTAATCCAACGAAAGCGGGGAGGGGGGTGGATTTCAGAGGGTAGGGAAAGGGGATGGCATGGAAGGAAGAGAGTTATTTGTTATTTTATTTTTTTTACTTTACTAGCGATGGTACAATTCCCCCCCCCCCCCCCCCACACACACACACTTTCCCTTTTTGTCTTTTCCTTTTCTTGGCGTCGTGTTGTCCTGCCGGCTCGCACGTGACCGGTATGATGATTCTGCCCCCCTCCCCCCTTTCTCCCCCCCCCCCCTCCCGCAGGATATCCTTCACTCCAAAGTTGAAGGAAAATTTATGGAAGTGGAAGGATCGGTAGAATAACAAGGCCGGGAAAAATATGTATCGTCCTCTTCCTCGGACTCAGATATTTTATTCCTTTTTCTTCTTTATTTGTCTTTTTCGTTGTCAACCAGAAAAATAACCTTTACTGATTTGAACATGACCTCCATTATACCTTTTCTTTAATAAATATGTATTCTTCTTTTCCTTGGAGTCAAATATTTTTTCGATTTTGCTTCTTTTTCTTTTCTTTACTAATTTGAACTTAAACCTCTATTCTATATGTACTCTTCTTTTCCTTGGAGTCAAATATGCTTTTTTTCTTTTCGTAGTTAGTAAAAAAGCAGCCTTTGTCTTTGAACTTAACCAATTTTATATCTGTTCTTAAATATATACGTATCTCTTTTTGCCTTTTCCTCTTCTTCTTTTCTTCCTTCCTTCAATTTTCTTCTTATCTTTCCTCCCGTAGTAAGCCAGAAAATAGCCTTTACTAATGTGTACTTAACCGCTGCTATACATTTTCCTAACTAAATATGTATCCTCCTTTTCCTTTGACATTTTTCCATTTTCCTCTTCATTTTCATCTCATAGTTAACAGAAAAACAGCTTCCAATTACCTGTACTGGACCTGTATTAACCTTTCGCAGTGCAAGGATTGGAAGAATAACAAGGGAAAGCGAAACATGTACCCTTGCCTTCTTCCGATATTTTCCATTTTCCTCTTCCATTTTCCTCTTCATTTTCCTCTCGTAGTTACTCGGAAAAACAACCCTCCCTTTTTTTAACTTAACCTCTTTTCACCTTTCTCTTAAGCAAAGGTTTGGTAGACCTCTCTTTCGGCCACCTCTTTGGATTCTTTTTAGTAGCAGCGAGTATCGGGCTTTTTTTTATTATTGTTTCCTTTTTTGTGTGCCCTTGAGCTGTCTCCTTTGTTGTAAAAAAAAAAGAATAACAAGACAAAGGAGAAATATCTATCCCTATCTTCCTTCACCGCTTCAAATTTTTGGACTTAACTATTTTCCACTTTCCTTTTCAACTTGTATGACTAACCCAACAGAGACAACAGACAGAGAAACAAAAGAGACGCAGAGAAACAGAGACAAACAGCATCCCTCTTCAGCATCCTTCACCTCTCTCTCTCTCTCTCTCTCACACACACACACACACACACGCAAACACACGACAGTTTCCCGCCTTCGTCACCAGCATGCACCGTCACTATACAACTAACGCATCGTCTCTACCATCATAACCACCACCACCACCGCCTTCACTCCACCAAACTTTAGGGAAACATTACCATCTCACTTCGCACAAACTTCTGGTCAAGGCTTTTACCTAATATTTTTTTAATTCGTCTGTGTCTTCTGCTGCACATCTCTTCAGTATCGCCACCTGCGCCTCGAGGGAGCAGGTGAGCGCCAGTCTCAGGTGCCGACCGCCTCGCCGAGACCTCCAGCGCGGGGTCTGCCGTTCTCCCCATCAGCAGATTCAGCCTGGAGGCGGAGGCGTTCGCGCGTGACTCCCTTACAGCAGAGACACACGATGACAGGTCTTGGTAGGCATTTTTCCAGTGACTCCCGTTAAACCACGCCCGTCGGAAGGATTTAGTTTCCGGGCTCCCCTTCCCTGATTCGACACCCCAGCATGACTCCCCCATCGCTGGGATATGTAACTCAACGCCCCCAGGATGACTCCCCCATCGCTGGGATATGTAACTCAACGCCCCCAGGATGACTCCCCCATCGCTGGGATATGTAACTCAACGCCCCCAGGATGACTCCCCCATCGCTGGGATATGTAACTCAACACCCCCAGGATGACTCCCCCATCGCTGGGATATGTAACTCATCGCCCCCAGGATGACTCCCCCATCGCTGGGATATGTAACTCAACGCCCCCAGGATGACTCCCCCATCGCTGGGATATGTAACTCATCGCCCCCAGGATGACTCCCCCATCGCTGGGATATGTAACTCATCGCCCCCAGGATGACTCCCCCATCGCTGGGATATGTAACTCATCGCCCCCAGGATGACTCCCCCATCGCTGGGATATGTAACTCATCGCCCCCAGGATGACTCCCCCATCGCTGGGATATGTAACTCAACGCCCCTAGGATGACTCCCCATCGCTGGGATATGTAACTCATCGCCCCAGGATGACTCCCCATCGCTGGGATATGTAACTCATCGCCCCAGGATGACTCCCCATCGCTGGGATATGTAACTCAACGCCCCAGGATGACTCCCCATCGCTGGGATATGTAACTCAACACCCCCAGGATGACCCCCATCGCTGGGATATGTAACTCATCGCCCCCAGGATGACTCCCCCATCGTTGGGATATGTAACTCATCGCCCCCAGGATGACTCCCCCATCGCTGGGATATGTAACTCATCGCCCCCAGGATGACTCCCCCATCGCTGGGATATGTAACTCATCGCCCCCAGGATGACTCCCCCATCGCTGGGATATGTAATTCAACGCCCCCAGGATGACTCCCCCATCGTTGGGATATGTAACTCATCGCCCCCAGGATGACTCCCCCATCGCTGGGATATGTAACTCATCGCCCCCAGGATGACTACCCCATCGCTGGGATATGTAATTCAACGCCCACAGGATGACGCCCCCATCGCTGGGATATGTAACTCATCGCCCCTAGGATGACTCCCCCATCGCTGGGATATGTAACTCATCGCCCCCAGGATGACTCCCCCATCGCTGGGATATGTAATTCAACGCCCCCAGGATGACTCCCCCATCGCTGGGATATGTAACTCATCGCCCCCAGGATGACTCCCCCATCGCTGGGATATGTATTCAACGCCCCAGGATGACTCCCCATCGCTGGGATATGTAACTCAACGCCCCCAGGATGACTCCCCCATCGCTGGGATATGTAATTCAACGCCCCCAGGATGACTCCCCCATCGCTGGGATATGTAACTCATCGCCCCCAGGATGACTCCCCCATCGCTGGGATATGTAATTCAACGCCCCCAGGATGACTCCCCCATCGCTGGGATATGTAACTCAACGCCCCCAGGATGACTCCCCCATCGCTGGGATATGTAATTCAACGCCCCCAGGATGACTACCCCATCGCTGGGATATGTAATTCAACGCCCCCAGGATGACTCCCCATCGCTGGGATATAATTCAACGCCCCAGGATGACTCCCCATCGCTGGGATATGTAACTCATCGCCCCAGGATGACTCCCCATCGCTGGGATATGTATTCAACGCCCCAGGATGACTCCCCATCGCTGGGATATGTAACTCATCGCCCCAGGATGACTCCCCATCGCTGGGATATGTAATTCAACGCCCCAGGATGACTCCCCATCGCTGGGATATGTAATTCAACGCCCCAGGATGACTCCCCATCGCTGGTATATGTAATTCATCGCCCCCAGGATGACTACCCCATCGCTGGGATATGTAATTCAACGCCCCAGGATGACTCCCCATCGCTGGGATATGTAATTCAACGCCCCCAGGATGACTCCCCCATCGCTGGGATATGTAATTCAACGCCCCCAGGATGACTCCCCCATCGCTGGGATATGTAACTCATCGCCCCCAGGATGACTCCCCCATCGCTGGGATATGTAATTCAACGCCCCCAGGATGACTCCCCCATCGCTGGGATATGTAACTCATCGCCCCAGGATGACTCCCCCATCGCTGGGATATGTAATTCAACGCCCCCAGGATGACTCCCCCATCGCTGGGATATGTAACTCATCGCCTCCAGGATGACTCCCCCATCGCTGGGATATGTAATTCAACGCCCCCAGGATGACTCCCCCATCGCTGGGATATGTAACTCATCGCCCCCAGGATGACTCCCCCATCGCTGGGTTCCCGTCTGAATTTACATTTCTTACATTGTTTACATTTCTTAAAATCATTACATGTCTAGAAACTATTATTTAAATGAAGGTGTCTGGGCGTAATGAGGTACTGGATTCTTGCCATGTGCGTTCCAGTATCACAACAAATGTTATGTCGACTTCATTTGTCCGTCACCGTCAACCTCACTACCATAACTTTTCCAATGACGTCACTGAAGAACGTGTACTCGAAAATTTCCCCAGTAACTAACACTACTCAGTTCTTACCTTCTCTGGCCATTGTGAGGTCGCTCCTACATTACAGAGAGCTTAACCAGAATGGCCAAGTTTCCTCGCCAACATGGTCACTGTGGTCGTGATTTTATTTCACGTGTGTTATTGTATCAGCAAGGCCCAAGGTTTATACTCCTAACTCAATAAATAACTTGCACTTGCCAGGAGAGGTGCCATATTTCCTCGTAAAGTTTGCTGCGGGCTGATTGGTTGAAGACACAGTGTTCGGGTAACACCATCGTATTGGAAATTGTCAGGTAATGTGAGTCAAAACTTGTTAATCAACTCCGGTTTCTCCCTTCGCTATATTATGTCAATTAGAATCGAAAACAGGTTAAGAGAATATGTGCTGGTAAGTCTCGATTTGTTAAAATTAGCCGCCACGTCTGCAACACAAGCTCGTGGTCGGATGCGCCCTCCTTCTTGTGTAACTTTTCACATATTCTAACGCAAATTGAGACACTGCACGAAACAAAACATGTAATTCATAACTACTTTTAAAGTCTACAGTCTACTCAACTGACTCAGATGAGAGCACAAGTGATGGTGAAATGATGTGATGTGAAGGTGGGGTTAGGATTACAGGAGCTGCCTTGTATAAGCCAACCGGCCTCTTGCAGACTCCTTACGTTTTATGTTCTTATGTTCTTATGTTATTCTCTTTACTTCCTTGGACACAACTCTTTCCACTTCCCTTTCTGATTTCCATATCTAACCCAACGAGATACACAGAGACAGCCGGAAACACAGAGATCCAGACAGCATCCTTCACCTCCTCAGCATCCTTCAACTCCTCAGTATCCTTCAATTCTTTACATTCTTGAATTTCATTTTCCAGTTTCCTTTTCAGTTTCTATGTCTAATCCAACGAAACACACAGGAACAAATACAGACGTCCTTCACCCTTTCAGCATCTTTCCCCTTCATAGAATCTTTCACCTCTCGAGTATCCTTCACCTTTTCAGCATCCTTCATCTACTTAGAATTAACTATTTTCCACTTCCCTTTTCAATGTCTAACGGACCTAACAAAGCAAACACAACCATAAACACCGAGAAACAAACAGAATCCTTCTCACTTACTTAGACTTGGCTCTTCGTATCCTGTGCACGAGGTCGAGATGTAGGATGGTTCCCTCGGTGGGGTGGTCGCCGGATCCTTCATGCCTCGTGTAGATTTCCACGCTGAGGCTGAGCTGGTTGGTGCGACTCGCGGTGTCCTCGGGCGACCGGTCCCCGCGCACTACCACCCAGCACCTCCGTTTCCACACCTGCACCTGCGGGAATACGGCTAATGAGGGCAAGGTTCTGGTGTTAGGAGAGAGAGATTGATTTTTTTTTACAGCAAGGGAGGCAGCTCAAGGGGAAAAAAACAAAACGGCAACAAAAAGTTCGCTATGACGCTACTCCGACAGAATAAAACACAACGAGAGGCCAAAAGAGAGGTCAATGTCGGGTGGAGAGGTGTCTTGATATTCTCCAGCAGTTAAAAGGGCAACAAAAACAGGCAACAACAAAAAAAGACCCTTAAAGTATTTCTGTTCACTCTAACATCACAATTAGGCCGCGCCCACCCCAGCCCTCAACCGACCAGTAGGATTCCATCATTCCCAGCCAATCAGATACATCTGTTAGGAAGAAGGGGAGGGGCTTATTTGCCAGGATAGTTTAAACGGTGTATATTAGTGAAGTGTAGCGTAGTGAAGCGAAGGGAAGTAAAGTGAAATGAAGTGTAATATAACAGTGTAGAATATTTTACATCAATTGAAAGAGCTTAAGGACATAACGAAAACAAAAACAAAAGCTCGCTAAGCGCTGATCTAGTAAAATAATTCAGAATGTGAGACCAGAAGGGAGATCAATTTCGGTTGGAGAGGTTTCTAGTAGTAATAATAGTAATGTAGAATAATAAAAGGTAATGTGGAATAGTAATGTAAGAGTATGATATTGAAGAAGGGAAGAGATGTGAAGGGTGTGTTCGGGTCACATTCACTACCACCTCCACCACCACCTTCACTCCCCCACCTAAGCGCACGGAAATAGGGTTAATTAGGGCACGTACAGCTGTAAGGGAGGGAAGAAATAGGTGTGAGAAATGAGGCAGGAAGGAAATACAAGTCAATTCAGTCTGTGGTCTTATTCTTTATCTCAGCCCTTCAGTGGATCTCCAGCTTATATATCTTCCTCCTCCTCCTCCTCCTCCTCCTCCTCCTCGATGGAAGAGATGAGGAAAATCAATGAGTGTGGGAATATTTTTTAATGAAAGGAAGGAAAGGAAGATAAAAAGTAGAAGCATATTGATTGATCCTATTTATCTGTCTAGCCAATCATTCTCTCTCTCTCTCTCTCTCTCTCTCTCTCTCTCTCTCTCTCTCTCTCTCTCTCTCTCTCTCTCTCTCTCTCTCTCTCTCTCTCTCTCTCTCTCTCTCTCTCTCTCTCTCTCTCTCTCTCTCTCTCTCTCTCTCTCTCTCTCTCTCTCTCTCTCATATGTTTATATAATCAAGATGAAAAAAAAAAGTTGATGCGCCAGCGATTCATGAAACGGATGAAGGAGGAAGAGGGGGAGAAGGAGGAAGAGGAAGAGGAAGAGGAGGAGGAGGAGGAGGAGGAGGAGGAGGAGGAGGAGGAGGAGGATAAGAGATGAAAAGTAGCAAGGCAAACACCAACACATCAATATTTACTAACTCTCATCTTGGTACAAACACACTCTCTCTCTCTCTCTCTCTCTCTCTCTCTCTCTCTCTCTCTCTCTCTCTCTCTCTCTCTCTCTCTCTCTCTCTCTCTCTCTCTCTCTCTCTCTCTCTTCGTCTTTTACTCTCCTCGCTCACATTCTTTCGTCCCCTCAACACACACACACACACACACACACACACACACATGGATGGGCAAAGGGGATTTATAGCTTGGTGTTGGTCGTGTTTTTTTTTTTTTTTTTGTGTGTGTGTGTGTGTGTGTGTGTGTGTGTGTGTGTGTGTGTGTGTGAGAAATAATGTATACCTGAGCGCAAGGATGAATAACACATATGCACACCTGTCGTTTTCCAGAGAGAGAGAGAGAGAGAGAGAGAGAGAGAGAGAGAGAGAGAGAGAGTAAACTTTGGAAAGAATGCCGTGAAATTATTTAGCGTTATGTGCTGTGATTTCACCTTTCTTTCTTTCTTTCTTTCTTTCTTTCTTTCTTTCTTTCTTTCTGTTTTTCCTCTGACATTTCTTCTGACAATGTTACTCCTCCTTTTTTTTTCTCCCCCTTTTTTTGACATTTTCTCCTTTCCTTTTTTTCTTTCTTTTTTCTTTCTTTCAGTATTCAGGCAATCTTTGTTTCTTTTGACAGTCTCTTTCTTTTTTCCTTTATTTCCTTCTTTCTCTTTCTTTTGTTCTTTCATTCATTCATTCTTTTCTTATCTCTCATTCTTTCTTTCTTCGTTCGTTCGTTCGTTCGTTCTCTATCCCTTTACATAACATATCTCATCATTAAAACAAAAACCCTTCTTGTTATATCGTATTCACTTCACTTATTCACGCACTCATCCATCCATCTTGCCTCACATGTTCATTCATTATTTTCATTCCAATTATTATTAAATTCAAGAGCATATAAATTAACACATGGCTCATCTATTTCACTTGCTTCCTTTATTCACTTAGTTACTCATTTATCCATCCTTTCCTTCTTTCTTACATTGGTGAATTTATTATATTATTTTCTTTTTATATCTTTCTGAATTTAACAGCTTATAGATTACGTATCTCACTATTATACAACCTTGAGACTGTATTTTGTTTATTTCGTTTATTCAATCACACATCTGTTCATTATTCCCATCCTCCTCTTCTTCTGCATTCATTATAATTTTCTTTTCTCAGTCTTTCTATATTCAAGGGGTTATAGATTAATTCGTATCCCACTCTTTCATTTTTCTTAATTTATTCATTCGTGCATCAATCCTTTCCTTCTTTCTTGCACTGTTTTTTTTTCCATCTTTTTCCTTCATCTCTTTCTAAATTCAAAGGCGTATGGATTAACATGTATTCCACTGTTCAGTTCACTTCATTTCTTCATTCCCTAACTTTTCCATCTATTCCTCTCTTCTTTCTTTCCTCCGTTCATTCGTCATTTTTCATTCATTTCCTTTGCTATTTTATCCTTCTCTCTTTCCTCCGCTCTTTCATCATTTCTCATTCATTGGCTGTACTTCATTTATTCATCCATCTATTCTATCTTTCTTTCCTTCCTCCGTTCATTCATCATTTCTCATTCATTGCCTTTACTTAATTTCTACATCCATCTATTATTTCATTCTTTCTCCCCGCTCATTCGTCACTGTCTTTCTATCTCTTTCTAAATTCAAGGGCGTATATATTATGTATCCCACTATTCATTTATTCATCCAACACTCTCTCTCTCTCTCTCTCTCTCTATCTATCTATCTATCTATCTATCTATCTCTATCTATCTATCTATCTATCTATCTATCTATCTAAATTCAAGGGCGTATATATTATGTATTCCTCTATCACACAACCTCGGCGCCAGGTAACGTTATGCAGGTGTATCTCTTAAGGCCTAATGATTAATTGAAGCCATCTCCCTCTCGATGCTAATCACGCCACATAAGTTAAAGGAGGAGGGACTGAGGGAAGCCTGGGTATGGTGGTTATGGTGGTTATGGTGGTTATGGTGGTGGTGGTGGTGGTGGAAGATCGACTGAAGGATTGAAAACGCAGTGGTGATTTTGGCTATATTGTTGTTGTTGCTGTTGTTGTTTCTTATGGTGATGGTGGTGGGGGTGGTGGTGGTTATGTTGGTGGTGATGGAAGACTGAGTAAAGGAAAGAAAATAGTGATGTGGTTGTGGTGTTGATCGTGGTGTTGTTGGTGTTGTTGGTGTTGGCGGTGTCTATAGAAGAGATGATGAAGCATAGAGCAACTTGGTAGTGAGTGAACAATCGTAGTAATAGTAGTAGAAGTAGTAGTAGTAGTAATAGTAGTAGTAATAGTAGTAGTAGTAGTAGTAGTAGTAGTAGTAGTAATAGTCGTAATAGTAGTAGTAGTAGTAGTCGTAGTAGTAGTAGTAGTAGTAATAGTAGTAGTAATAGTCGTCGTCGTCGTCGTCGTAGTAGTAGTAGTAGTAGTAGTAGTAGTAGTAGTAGTAATAGTCGTCGTCGTCGTCGTAGTAGTAGTAGTAGTAGTAGTAGTAGTAGTAGTAATAGTAGTAGTAATAGTCGTCGTCGTCGTCGTAGTAGTAGTAGTAGTAGTAGTAGTAGTAGTAGTAGTAGTAGTAGTAGTAGTAGTAGTAATAGTCGTCGTCGTAGTAGTAGTAGTAGTAGTAGTAGTAGTACGGTAATAAACTAATGGTTATGGTGTTGGTGTCATATGATGGTGGTGGTGGTGGTGGTGATGCTAGAGAAAGACCAACTTAACTAATAGTGGTGGTGGTGGTGGTGGTGAGATATGCCCCGCCGAGGGTAGCGCCGTGAAGAAAATGGGGCCCAGGAGACGTATTGAGAAAGGGGGCACTGTACGAGATTTGCCGCCGTCTTGGGAGGAGAGAGAGAGAGAGAGAGAGAGAGAGAGAGAGAGAGAGAGAGAGAGAGAGAGAGAGAGAGAGAGAGAGAGCATGCTAATTTATGTGCACCGAGAACCATGTATGTAGACACCAAAGTATACATGCCACACACACACACACACACACACACACACACACACACACACACACACAGACAGACACGTTAAAAGCAGTCCCATGCTTATATTACCCTTTAGTTCTGCCATGCACCTGTGTGGGATGGAGATAATGGCAGGTGTGATAATGGTGGCGGTGGTGGTGCTTGTGGTGGTGGTGCTTGTGGTGGTGGTGGTGATGATGGATCGGTTCTCTACGAAATGGTGGTGAAGTTAATGAGATAAATGTTTGCCTGGGATGCTGGAAAATTTAGGTGTTGTTATTGGTGGTGTTTTTGTTGTTGTTGTTGTTGGTGGTGGTGGTGGTGGCAATATTGTTGTCTTTAATACTATTGCTTTTATTGTTGCATCATTTTGTTGTTTTCGTGCATTTATATATTTGTTTTTATTCTTGTTGTTGTTGTTGTTGCTGCTGGCGGTGTTCCTGTATCATCATTCTCTTTATCATCGACATCATCATCATCATCATCATCACAAGCAATAACAAACAGCAACAGCAAACATAAAAAAGAAAGAACAAAACATTTCCTCAGACACTTCATCGTTGAGGTGGTGGTGGTGGTGGTGGTGGTAATGGTAGTGTGGTGGTGGTGGTGGTTGTGGTCGCATCTATAACTACCGTCGTACTCTAATAGCATAAAGGGGGAGGGGAGTGAAAGGGGAGTATGGGGGGTGCGAAGGGAGGGAGGGGAGAGGTGAGGGGGAAGGCAAAAGGGAGTAAAAACGTGAATAAATCATTGAACGGGGAGTGAGGGAGGGGTGGGGGTATGGGGGGGGGCGCCATATCAATTTATAAAGAAATATAAATCAATATAAATTATGCTTTGTTGACTTACTTTCATCATGTGTTGCTGCGATGGGGGGCGTTGGGGGGGCGCGTTCGAAGGGGGGGCGAGCGAGCGAAGGGGAGGGGGCGGTGGGAGGCGGTACGTGGTGGAGGGGGGTGGGCGGGGGGGGCGATGTTTTGAAGGGGGTGGGAGGGGGAGCAAAAATATGAATCAATTACTCTCTTTTTCTTTACTATCATCATCATCATCATTATTATTGTTATTATTATGGAGAACAGGAAGAGAGTGAACGAGAAAGAAAGAGAGGGAGGGAGGGAGGGAGGGAGCGAGAGAGAGAGATAAGAGTGAAAAATATGGCTTTAAATTTGTGGGTGTTTGAGAAATCCGTCATAATATCTTTTTACCTTCTGGGGTGATTTATAGGCGGAGGGGAGAAGGAACGGAGCGAAGCAGAGACTTGATATATGAACGTGAATGAACGAAACTAATAACACACACACACACACACACACACACACACACACACACACACACACACACACACATAAGGAGAGGTACAAGAGAGAATGGGATGGGAATGGAGGCACGAATGGAAGTGGAAGATAAGAGGGAAGGATAGAGGAGGGGCGATGGGAGAGGAAATGGAAGGGGCTGGAGAAAGGGGGAAAGAAGGGTTAAGGGGAAGGAAGGGCTGGGGAAAGGGGAAAGCAGGGTTAAGGGGAAGGAAGGGGCTGGGGAAAGGGGGAAAGAAGGGTTTAGGGGAAGGAAGGGGCTGGGGAAAGGGGGAAAGAAGGTTAAGGGAAGGAAGGGCTGGGGAAAGGGGAAGAAAGAAGGGTTTAGGGGAAGGAAGGGCTGGGGAAAGGGGAAAGAAGGAAAGGGGAAAGAAGGGTTTAGGGAAGGAAGGGCTGGGGAAAGGGGGAAAGAAGGGTTAGGGGAAGGAAGGGCTGGGGAAAGGGGAAAAGAAGGGTTAAGGGAAGGAAGGGCTGGGAAAGGGGGAAAGAAGGGTTTAGGGGAAGGAAGGGGCTGGGGAAAGGGGAAAGAAGGGTTAAGGGAAGGAAGGGCTGGGGAAAGGGGAAAGAAGGGTTTAGGGGAAGGAAGGGGCTGGGGAAAGGGGGAAAGAAGGGTTTAGGGGAAGGAAGGGGCTGGGGAAAGGGGGAAAGAAGGGTTAAGGGGAAGGAAGGGGCTGGGGAAAGGGGGAACGAAGGGTTTAGGGAAGGAAGGGCTGGGGAAAGGGGAAAGAAGGGTTAAGGGAAGGAAGGGGCTGGGGAAAGGGGGAAAGAAGGGTTAAGGGGAAGGAAGGGGCTGGGGACAGGGGGAAAGCAGGGTTAAGGGGAAGGAAGGGGCTGGGGATAGGGGGAAAGAAGGGTTAAGGGGAAGGAAGGGGCTGGGGAGAGGGGGAAAGAAGGGTTTAGGGGAAGGAAGGGGCTGGGGAAAGGGGGAAAGAAGGGTTAAGGGGAAGGAAGGGGCTGGGGAAAGGGGGAAAGCATTAATTATTCAGATAACTTATGTGTAGGTAATGTTGGTTATGATATACCTCTCTCTCTCTCTCTCTCTCTCTCTCTCTCTCTCTCTCTCTCTCTCTCTCTCTCTCTTTCACAAACACACACACACACACACACACACACACACACACACACACACACACACACACACACACACACACACACACACACACACACACACACACACACACACACACACACACACACACACACACACACACACACACACACACACACACACACACACACACACACACACACACACACACACACACACACACACACACACACACACACACACGCGTACACATGAGCGGCGCCACAGCTGGGTGATGTATGTGTGCGCCAGAACTTCGATTGTAAAAGATAAAATGTGTTTTGCCTAAAAATCCCAACAACTGTGTGTGTGTAAGGGGGTGGGTGGGGAAGGGAGGAGGAGGAGGGAGGGAGAGATGGAGGGGGGGAGAGATGGAGGGAAGGAGAGATGGATGGAGGGAGAGATGGAGGGAGGAAGAGATGGAGGGAAGGAGAGATGGAGGGAGGGAGAGATGGAGGCAAGGAGAGATGGAAGGAGGGAGAGATGGAGGGAAGGAGAGATGGAGGGAAGGAGAGATGGAGGGAGGGAGAGATGGAGGGAGGAAAAGATGGAGGGAGGGAGAGATGGAGGGAGGGAGAGATGGAGAGAGGGAGAGATGGAGAGAGGGAGAGAGAGGAAGGAGGGAGAGAGAGAAGGAAGAGAGAAAGAGGAGGAAGAGAGAAAGAGGAGGAAGAGAGAGAGAGAGAGAGAGAGAGAGAGAGAGAGAGAGAGAGAGAGAGAGAGAGAGAGAGAGAGAGAGAGAGAGAGAGAGAGAGAGAGAGAGAGAGAGAGAGAGAGAGTTAAAAGGAGGGAATAAGGGGAGAGGAGAGAGAGATATGGAGAGAGAGAGAGAGAGAGAGAGAGAGAGAGAGAGAGAGAGAGAGAGAGAGAGAGAGAGAGAGAGAGAGAGAGAGAGAGAGAGAGAGAGAGAGAGAGAGAGAGAGAGAGAGAGAGAGAGAGAGAGAGGGAGAGAAGGAAAATGTGAAAATAAAAGAAGAGAGGGAGGGAGAGAGGGAATGAGGGAGTGGAAAAAAAAAGAGAAAGAAAGGGAAAGTTATGAGGAGGGAGGTAGATAGAAAGAAAGGGAGAGGAAAAGAAGGCAGATGGAGAGAGAGAGAGAGAGAGAGAGAGAGAGAGAGAGAGAGAGAGAGAGAGAGAGAGAGAGAGAGAGAGAGAGAGAGAGAGAGAGAGAGAGAGAGAGAGAGAGAGAGAGAGAGAGAGAGAGAGAGAGAGAGAGAGAGAGAGAGAGAGATTGAGGGAGAAATTATACGAGAAAAACAGGATTGAAGGAGGGATGAAAATAAAGAAAGGGAGAGGAAAGAAGGCAGAAGGATAAAGGAGAGAGAGAGAGAGAGAGAGAGAGAGAGAGAGAGAGAGAGAGAGAGAGAGAGAGAGAGAGAGAGAGAGAGAGAGAGAGAGAGAGAGAGAGAGAGAGAGAGAGAGAAGGACTGAAGGCTAAATTATACGAGAAAAAAAACAGGAATGAAAGAAGAGTGAAAATATAAAGAAAGGGAGAGGAAAAGAAGACAGGGAGAAAGGGGGGAAGAGAAAGAGAGAAAGAGCGTGAAAAAGAGGAGATAGAAAAAACGGAGGAAGACTCAACTTTAAGAAAAAATAAGGAAGAATCAATAAAAAAAGGAAGAAAAGAAAGAAAGAAACAAGAAAGAAACACGAGGACAAGAAGTAAAGTCAAAAGGGAGAGAAAGGAGGAAATTATATATGGACGAAGGTGTTGGAGGAGGGAGACAAAGGGAGGGAGGGAGGGAGGGAAGAGGAAAGGGGAGATAAAGGGTGGCGGCCGTGGGGAGAGAAGAGGGGAGAGAGGGATGTGAAATGTGAGTGGTATCAGAGTGAGGAGGAGGAAGAGGAGGAGGAGAAGGAAGAGAAGGAAGAGGAGGGGGAGGAGGCAATACACAATGACACCAGAATAGCATTAAGGAGGAGGAGGAGGAGGAGGAAACTAAAGGGAGATGGAGGAAGAGATGACTCAGGAGGAAAGGTTAGGGAGGTGGAAGGAAAAAAATGTTGGGAGTGCTAAGAGGGAGGAAAAGGAGGAGGAGGAAGGAAGAAGGAGGAGGAGGAGGAGGGGTGTGTCATCGTATATTTTAACCCTTCCTCAATATTTTCTTCCTCTCCTTTAAACTCTCGCTTTCCTCCGAAGAAAGAAAAGGTGCAGGATTTCTTCTTTTTCCCTCTCACTCTCTCTCTCTCCTTCCCTCCTTCTCTCTTCCTCTCCTTATTCCTATTCCTATTATTACTCTCATTATTATCATTGAAGCATCCACTACAGTATGTCACCAGCATCCAATCTCTCTCCCTCTTTCCCTCCTTTCCTCCTCTCCATCCCTCCTCCTCTCCTCCCTTGTAATTACTTTAGAGCTCTCAACACACACATGCATGCACCCTTCCTCCATTTTCTCCCCCTATCCTCCCCCTTTCCTCCCCTCCATCCCCTCCCCTCTCCCCCTTTGCTCCCCGCGTGGCAGGGCTCACCAGGTGAATATAAAACAAGGCGGCATTGATCAGGTGTGGCAGGTAGACCCCAGCCAGGTAATTGCTTTCTATACATCTCCTACCTGCGACCAATTAGCCCTACCCGAAACCTATTATTTGTTACCTGAGATCCCGATACCTGTGCGCTCGCTCCTTTTCTCTTACCCTACTTTATCTAATCACTAAAATCCTCTGTTGATTGTATTGTTTTTTCCTTTGTTTCCCTCAATTCTAGTCCTCTGTTGATTGTATTGTTTTTTCCTTTGTTTCCCTCAATTCTAGTTCTGTTTAGCTCTTGTTCTCTAATCTATAATCCAGTTACTTTGGTTGTCCGTTAGTTTTTCGTACTTCGCATATGACTCGCCCAAGTCTACTTAAACTGGTTCGTCTTTACAGTATCATCTATCTCTGTCTGTTCCCTAATCTATGACCCTTTTACTTTTGTTGTCCGTCAATTCTCAGTTCTACGCATATGACTCGCCCAAGTCTACTTAAACAGATTGGTCTTTACAGTATCATCTAGCTCTGTGTATCCCCTAATCTATGACCCTTTTACTTTTGTTGTCCGTCAATTCTCAGTTCTACGCATATGACTCGCCCAAGTCTACTTAAACAGATTGGTCTTTACAGTATCATCTAGCTCTGTGTATCCCCTAATCTATGACCCTTTGACTTTGGTTGTCCGTTTGTTATCAGTTATACGCATGATATGACCTGCACAAGTTCACTTCACCTGTTTCGTCTTTAGAATATCATCAAGCTCTGTCTGTTCCTATGATGTTTGCCTCCTGTATCTTCATGGTAAGTGACTATTTACTCCTTCTTTCTCTCCAACTGATCTCCAATGTTTCACTCTATGGTCCTGTACTGAATGTTATGCTATACCTAACTATTCCTGCTTGCATTATGTCTTCCTGTACTTTTTAACATTCTCTATTTATCTATCTCTCCTTCTTCACCCGATATCCTTCTGTACTAAAGAATGTAATACCTCTTCTTACTACCATACCTGTAAATAAACTTGTCTCGTACCGCGTTTACCTGGCTCCCTAATACTCACTTTTATTCCCTATCTGTATAATGCTTTACCTGATACTAATGCTTTACCTGATACTAATGCTTTACCTGATACTAATGCTTTACCTGATACTAATGCTTTACCTGATACTAATGCTTTACCTGATACTAATGCTATACCTAATACCACATCTACCTGTTACCGCGTTTTTTTTTTTTTTTTTTTTTTTTTTTTAAAGCAATGGAGAGAGTTCAAGGGCGTAAAAAAAAAAATATAAAAAAATGCCCGCTACTTAGTTTCCTGCCTTCCTAATCACCTCTTTCATTCCCTGTCTATATAATACTTTACCTGACTAATGCTTTACCTAATACCACATTTACCTGTTACCCCAATTACCTGCCTTCCTAATCACTCCCTTTTATTCCCTGCCCACATAATGCCTCACTCTACCTAATGGTGTATCTACCTTGCACCGGTTACCTGTCTTCCCTAACACTCCATCCCCTTTACCTCCCGTCTTGCCTCACCTTCCCTAACCCACTTACCTTACGCGCCCTGTATTAATCACCCTTCCCATTAACCTGTCTCGCACCTATTCCTCTTTCCTTTTTATATCATATTGCTTATTTTTGCTCTTTTTCTTCTCCTCATTATCAATATTATTGCAAAGCCAGTATTGATTTTTCATAACTTAATTTCCTCCTCCATCTTCATTACTTTTTTCTTCACTCTCTTTCCTCCCCTCCTGTCATCTCTCATGTTTCCTCCGCCTCTCTCCCCTCGTGTCTTCCTTCCTCCACCACCCTTCCTCACTCTCTCTCTCTCTCTCTCTCTCCCCTTCCTTCCCTTCCTCTCTCATCATCCCTTCTTCTCTCCCCTTCCCTCTCCCTCTCTTCTTTCTCTCTCCACCCGCCCTTCAGACTTATTCCCTTTTCCCCTTCCTCCCTGTCTTTCCTCCCCTTTCTTTCTCACCCTTCCCCTTCTACACTTTTTTTCCTCTCCTCTCTCTCCCTTCGCCTCCCTTTTCCTTCCCTTTCTCTGTGTTTCTTCGTTTCGTCACTCTCTCTCTCTCTCTCTCCAACGCCCTTTAAACTTCCCCTTCTGTTCTTCCACCCTATTTCTGCTCCTCCTCCTCCTCCTCCTCCTCCCTCCCTTCCACTCTTCTCTCATAAGTGGCGTAAAGTAATGAACAAATGCGGTTTTTTTTTCATCCACACACATGGTGGTCACACGAACTGGTCAACACCTCCATGGGTCTAACGAGAGGAGGAGGAGGAGGAGGAGGCGTGATGGTGGTGGTGGTGGTGATGACGGTGAACGAAAATGAACCTTACTGGCATTGTATTTTAAGTCGATTTGAGTGTTAGTGTTAGCATCTGTTCGTCTGTGTGGCTGTCTGGCTGTCCGCGTGTCTAGTAATCTGTCTGTCTGTCTAGTCTGTCTGTTTCTATCTAAATGTCTATGTGTGTTCGTCTGTGTTTATCGATGTTAGTACGTGTCTTTGTCTATCTGTCTGTGTCTTTCTGTTTAGGAGTGTGTGTGTGTGTGTGTGTGTGTGTGTGTGTGTATGTATCTCTGTCTGACCCAACTATCTATCTCTATGCCTGCCTGTCTGTCTCTGTCTATCCCTCTGTCTGTTTGTCTACCTGTCTATCTATCTCCCTGTCTGTCTGTATCTGTCTATCTCATCCCTTATCACGGCATATCAGATTTAAGAGTTTTCCGCCGTGCATCTTTAGGGAAATTAATCCTCTATGGAAATTAATCGCCCCCTCCTCTCCCTCTCCTCGGGGAAATGCGGGAAATGTCGGCCGCGCGTGTGTGTCCTTTTAATTCCCGACGAGTGTTTTCCGTATTAATTTTCTTCCTCGAACTTAATCGCCAAGTTTCCTAAAGGTCGAAGGTCAAGTGTGTGTTTTATGGCGATGGTGGTGGTGGTGGTGGTAATGAATGTAGTAGTAGTAGTAGTGGTAGTAGTAGTAGTGGTAGTAGTAGTGGTGGTAGTAGTGGTAGTTGTAGTAGTAGTTGTAGTTTTTGTATTGGTGGTGATGATGGTAGTTAAAGTCTGGATCTCTCTCTCTCTCTCTCTCTCTCTCTCTCTCTCTCTCTCTCTCGGTGTTTGTGCGAGAGAAAAGTTTTTAAGGCATTATTGACTCCCGAAGTCCAATGCCTCCTGAGACTCCTCCTCCTCCTCCTCCTCCTCCTCCTCCTCCTCCTTCTCCTCCTCCTCCTGCTCCTCCTCCTGCTCCTCCTCCTCCTTTTATTCCTCTCAGTTCCATCTGCCATTGTTCCTCCACTTCTTCTTTATCTTTCTTCTTTCAATTTCAGAATCAGATCTTTTTCTTCTCTCCTCCTCCTCCTCCTTCTCCTCCTCCTCCTTTTCATTCTCTGTTTGTTTTCTAATCTTTCCTCTCTTTCTCTTTTGTTTTCTCTCTTTTCAACTTTCATTCTTCCTCCTCTTCCTCCTCCTCCTCCCTTTTCTTCCTTTGTTTTCTAATCTTTCCCCTCCCTCCCTTTTGTTTTTCTCTTCTCGTTTCTCCTTCCTCCTCCTCTTTCTCCTCATTTTCCTTCTGGCCTCACATTTCCTATCCTATTTCCCTCGCTTTCCTCTTTCATTCTCAGATCTCCTTCATTCCTTCCTGCATCCTCATTTTCTTCCTTCCAGTCTTCTGTCTTTTCCTTATCTTTTTCTGCTTATCTATATTTCCTCCCATCTCTTTTTTCTCCTCCTCTTCTCTCATTTACTCTCACTTTCTCTCCTCTCCCCTCGCTCCCATCTATTCATTTCCCCTAATCCTCCGCTCTTCTGCCTCCCTTTCCTCCTCCTTTCCTCCCTCTCTGTCCCCTTTCTCTCTCTCTCTCTCTCTCTCTCTCTCTCTCTCTCTCCCCCCCTGACAGTGTTGCCAGATGCGCCATAATCATCCGCGTAATTAGTGAGGGGGGTTCGTATCCCGTTTTGGTAACACTGACTAGCACGCTCTCTCTCTCTCTCTCTCTCTCTCTCTCTCTCTCTCTCTCTCTCTCTCTCTCTCTCTCTCTCTCTCTCTCTCTCTCTCTCTCTCTCTCTCTCTCTCTCGCTAAGGACCGTGTACATGCTCCTGGTAATGACTGTGTGTGTGTGTGTGTGTGTGTGCGTGTGTTGGTGGCACCAGTGTTAAACCGGGAGGAAAGTTTTAACCTTCTTCCCCCCCCTTCCTCTTCCTCCTCCTCCTCTTTCTCCTCCTCCTCCTCCTCTTCCTCCCCCTCCCCTCCTCCTCCTCCTCTTCCACCCCCGTCGTCAGGCTAACCAGACAGGTAGTTTTGCTAATTAATCATTCTTCCCACAACCACACACACACACACACACACACACACACACACACACACACACACACACACACACACAAAACATTCCATCATACCACATCCGTCTGTCTCCTGCATTCCTCCCAGCTCCTTTTTTTTTCCCAGCACGTGAAAAGAAATGAAATAGCGGCGCATTAAAAATCCATCCAATTAAAAATGAAAACTTAATTGAAACGCGGAAAAGATAAAAAAAAAGATGAAAAAGAAAAGAAGTGAAAAATGCGACGTGATATTACTTGGCAGGATGCAAGCGTGGGTTTAGATTAATTAGAGCCTTGATGACGCTGACGAGGATGATGATGATGATGATGATGACGGTGATGACGGTGATGATAAAGAGGAGGAGGAGGATGGTAATGATGATGGTGGTGATGATGATGATGACGGTGATGATAAAGAGGAGGAGGAGGATGGTAATGATGATGGTGGTGATGATGATGATGACGGTGATGATAAAGAGGAGGAGGAGGAGGAGGATGGTAATGATGATGGTGGTGATGATGATGATGATGATGACGGTGATGATAAAGAGGAGGAGGAGGATGGTAATGATGGTGGTGATGATGATGATGATGACGAAGGTGATGATAATGAGGAGGAGGAGGGTAATGATGATGGTGGTGATGATGATGATGATGACGAAGGTGATGATAATGATGATAAAGAGGAGGAGGAGGATGGTAATGATGATGGTGATAATGAGGAAATGGTGATAATGAAGGTGATGATAATGATAATGATAGTGAAGATTAGGATACTGGTTGTGATGGATAAGGATGGATTAGGATAAGGATAAGAATGATGGGAAAAACACGAGACTGGTAAAGATTGTGGTAGTGGCGATGATAATGACGTAGATATTAATGATGATGAGTACAATACAGATAATGATAGTGATAATGGACTTGGATAAAACGAATAATGACTCCCTCCCTCCCTTCCTCCCATCACCTCCTCTCACCATCCATTCCCCGCCACCTTTCCAATCAACCCAAGGCACCACGCTCACCAGGTAGGCACGGGCGGCGCAGCAGGTGGAGGGGGGAAGGGAGGGACAGGTGGAAGCTCAGGTAACGCGGCGGCCAGGTGTAATGAAAGGGACAGGTGATTATCGCGTGAGAACCGTCGCGTTAGAGCAGATCAGTGGTGCGTAAATATCGGCGTAAGCACTGACCAGAACAACTGCGTATAGAGCGAGCCTTGTAGTGTGTGTGTGTGTGTGTGTGTGTGTGTGTGTGTGTGACTGGTGAAACGGATAGAGAGAGGATGCCAAAGAAGAGAAGGATATAAAAGAAGGCAGACAGATAGACAGGCAGACAGATAGACAGACAGGCATATAAACAAGTGAATAAACAAACAAACAAACAGACAGACAGACGGACATAGACACATTGACAGGATACAACCACGGATTCACGGAGACACAGACGGAAAAACACACACACACACAGACACAGACGGAAAACACACACACACACAGACACACACACACACACACACACACACACACACACACACACACACACACACACACACACGAGCATAGAAACAAGCACACAAGACACGGATAAACAGACAGACAGACAGACAGATACAGACAAACAAACAAACAAACAAA
>NC_066541.1:6821135-6846135 GCF_024679095.1 Eriocheir sinensis | reverse complement strand
TTTTGCTTCCTCTTTTTCACGTCCAACAAATACGACCGCCCTCTGGATATTACTTCTGGTCTGGTTTCCTCTTTCTTTACATCATTCGTTTTGTGTATCTATCTGTCAGTCTGCCTGTCTGTATATATGTCTGTGTAAGCGTAGATCTGTAGGAAGAAAGACGAGTAACAGAAAGAATAAGGAAGAGGAAGAGGAGAGAGGGAGGGAGGGAGAGAGAGGGAAAGAGGGAGAGAAGGAAGGGAGAGATGAGACAGGGAGGGAGAGGAGAGAAAGACTGAAGGGAGGAAGTGATTGTGGGAAGAGAAATGAGGGGAGGGAAAGAGAAGAGGTAAGCAGGGAACAAGAGGGAAAGTAGATAGGGAAAAGGGAAAGGAAATAAAGAGAAAAAAAGAGCAAAAACGAAAAAGTAAAAAAAAACACCAACAAGAAAAAAAGAAACAACACAAGAAAGTCTCCACCATAGATTTTATTTGTTGGAAGGAAGAAAGACGAGTAACAGGAAGGGAAAGGAGAAGGAAAAAGAGAAGGCAAAAAAATAGAGAAAAAGAACAAAGGAATAAAAAAAAAACACAAACAAGAAACAGAAAAGTCAGATAATAACAAGTAAAACAAAAATCAAGAAATAGAATTAACAAAAAAAAGAACACAAAAAAAGAAAAAAAGGACAAACAAGAAAAAAATAAGTCAGATGATAAGAAAAAAAAAAAGATAGAATTAACAAAAAAAGAACAAAAAGAAAAAGAAAAAAAGGACACAAACAAGAAAAAAATAAGTCAGATGATAAGAAATAAAAAGAAAAAAACAAGAGATAGAACTAACAAAAAGAACAAAAAGAAAAAGAAAAAGAAGAAACAAGAAAAAAATAAGTCAGATGATAATAAATAAAAAGAAAAAAAACAAGAGATAGATCTAACAAAAAGAACAAAAAGAAAAAGAAAAAAGGACACAAACAAGAAAAAAATGAGTCATGATAAGAAATAAAAAGAAAAAAAACAAGAGATAGATCTAACAAAAAGAACAAAAAGAAAAAGAAAAAAAGGACACAAGCAAGAAAAATAAGATAAGAAGTAAAAAGAAAAAAAAGAGATAGAACTACAAAAAAAAAACTGAAAACAAATAAGAAAACTCCCCCTACGAAACTAGACAAAAGGAAAACAGTTGGATGCCGTTATTGTTTTCCTGCTGTTCTTTATTTGTGTTGATGTAATTTTCTTCTTTTTATTCCTTACCTAAATGCTTAGATCGCCTTTGCCTCGGATCCAAATGCCTAATACCACCTTACTGTTTTATTCCTTTCCTCCCTTTATATCTCTCTCGTGTTTCCTACGTCCTCTTCACTTTCTCTCCCCTCATTCCTCTTCCCAAAGTTACTTCCTCCCTTTATCTCCCTCCCTCTTTCCCGCCTTTTCTCCCTCACTCTCCCTTCGTTCCCTCCCTCCCTACCTACCTACCTACCTCCTCTCCCTCAATCTCCCTTCGATCTTGTTTTCCTTTCTTCATTTTTTTTTTTTTTTAATTTGCCTCGAATCCAAATCCTAATATGACTGACTGTTTTACTCCTGATATTATTGTGGTTTTACTTTTTCCTTCTCGTTTTTTTCTGTATTTGTAACTAGACACCTCTATAAAGCTAACTACATAATTATATAACAGCCATAATTTCCTCATCTCCTTATAATTACCTCCGGCAACGAAGTTGGAGGAGGTTATATTTTCGGTCCAGTTAGTATGTTTATTTATTTGTTTGTTCGTTAACAGTCTCCTGTGCACAATTTTGCGCATATCTCAACCAATTTTTCAGGGAAGCTTGGTGTCCATACAGAATAGAACCCCATAAATCTTTGATGTCAAAGGTCAAAGGTCAAGGTCAAGGTCGCACAAAACGTCAGATTGGCCATAACTTCGGTTCTCTTCATCGTAGAGACTTCAGACTTGGTTCATATTTTAGCTATTGGAAAGACGCACCTTGCATGGCTTTGAACTTGACCTTTGACCTTGACCTCGAAAAGTTCCTCAAGGTCAAAGTTTCCCCCAAAAATAGAATTTCATAAAATTTCGAAACAAATGCTTCCATATGATGCACCTTGCATGGCCCTGACCTTGACCTTTGACCTTGACCTCGAAAAGTTTGCCCAAGGTCAAAGTTTCCCAAAAAATAGAATTTCATCAAATTTCGAAACAAATGCTTCCATATGATGCATAAGATCACAGTTGATGCCCATACCAATTTTCAGGACGATCTTTGGCGGAGGTGTGCTCTCTTCGAGTGCTGTGCGTCTAGTTACTGTTGTTTCTATCTAGGCATTCGCTATATACACAATAAACTAGTTGTTATGACTTCCCTTCCCTTATTTTTTTGTTTTCATTGTAAGCTAGACACCTCATAAATGTCAACCATAGATTATCCCACCATCCCAGAGCCACAGACACCCATACAAACAGAGCGTTATTCCACCGATATGCACACTAACCAACGACACCCAGAGCTCTTTTTTTATACCCACAAACACCCACACCCACAGACTCTCACACCGACAGACACCGACCACCTACTTCGCAATTTCACCCATACACACACTAACCAAACAGTATCAGATTCCCTAGGTACCCACAGGCACACCCGCCCATCCCCACCCCCACCCCCCATGCCCTCCCCCACGCTCAGCCCCCCCCCACCCACCCACACTAGACTCTCTTCCTTCCCCCATTTACCCTCGAGGAAAGAGTAGTAAATTTACCACCCGCCAGATGGGACCACTTTCTTCTTTGAATAGAAACTCCTTTTTCTCCTCCTCTTCTTCTTCCTCTTCTTTTCCTCCCTCTTCTCTTCCTCTTCTTTTCCTCCCTCTTCTCTTCCTCTTCACCCAAGCCATAGCAGTTATCTTGCTCTTCTTTCTCTTTTTCGTCTTGTTTATGTTATTTTCCTTTTATTGTGTTTTTATTTCTTGTTTTTTTTAGTTGTTATTATCTGACTTCTTTTTTTCTTGTTTGTGTTCTATTCCTTTTTCTCGTTTTTTTCTTTTCCTTCTTATCTTGACCTCTTTGTCCTCCTCTTCCTCCTCTTTTTCCTCCTTGTTGCTCCGTCTTTCTTCCTTCCTTTATTTCTTCTTTACCCTAAACGATGAAGCATCCTATATTCCCTTCCTCCTCCTCCTCCTCCTCCTCCTCCTCCTCCTTAATGTTATTCGTACCTTCAAGAATGGTCGTTGGCGCCTAGTATTGCCGAAATGTCTGATATCTTTTTTCTTTTTGACATTCTTTTATTTTTTTGGGGGGGAGCGATAAGGGGTAAAAAGGGGGATGTGAGGGGGGATTAGGGGGGGTTAAAGGGGCTGATGCATCCAGATTCAACGTGCGTGAGAGAAGAGATTGAATTCTTAATGGGGGTGGGGTCTCTCTCTCTCTCTCTCTCTCTCTCTCTCTCTCTCTCTCTCTCTCTCTCTCTCTCTCTCTCTCTCTCTCTCTCTCTCTCTCTCTCTCTCTCTCTCTCTCTCTCTCTCTCTCTCTCATCATTTTTACGGTTTTATTAAGGAAATGAATCAAGACGGAAGACCAAACACACACACACACACACACACACACACACACACACACACACACACACACACACACACACACACACACACACACACACACACACACACACATTAAGGCCCCCGTCTCGGCAATGGGTGAAAATGGCTCTTTGCAACATTTTTCGTCTTGTGAGAAAAATGTTGCCTCTTCCACAGCAGTTAATTATGGCAGTCAGGGAGGGAAGAAGAAGGGAGAGAAGGAGGGAAGGAGGGAGGGAGGGAAAGAAGCAAGGTAGCGCGTAGGTAAGGAGGGAGGGATGGAGGGAAGGGAGGGAAAGGTAGCCAGCCAGCCAGCCGTTTGAGAGCGAGAGATGGAGAAAGGGAGAAATGGAATGGGAGGGAGAGCAGGGAGGGAGGGAGGCGAGGAAGGTAGCAATTATGGAGGGAAGTAGGGAAGGGAAGGGAGGTAGTTGACGAGGAGGAAGAGGGTGGAAGGTAGCTGTTAGGGAGGGAAAGAATGGTGGAGACGGAGGAGGAGGAGGAGGAGGAAGAGGAGAAGGAGGAGGAAGAAGGTAGGAAGCGTGAACGATAAAATGAGTGACTAGAACGAAAGAACGACTTGGGAAGGTAGGAAGAAGAGGAGGAAGGGGAGGAGAAAGAGGAGGAGGAGGGGGAGGAAGAAGAAGAACAGAGGTAAAGAAGAAAATAAGGAAAAATAACAGGCTAACAAAGGCTAAAGGAATGGAGGATATGGAAAAGGCATAGAAGGATAAAAAGGAGGAAAAGGAGAAGGAAGAGGAAGAGGTGAAGAAGAATAGAGGGAAAGCATAAAATGAAGAACGAAGATGAAAAAGAAGAAGAAAAAGCTAAAAGGGACGGTGGAAAAAGAGGATGAGAACAAGGCATAAGGAGAGAAAAAAAGAAGAGGAGAAGGAGGAGGAAGATGAGGAAGAAGAGTAGAGGGAAAAAATTAAACGAAGAACGAAAAAAAAGAAAAAAAAGGCTAACAAATGTTCTGGAGGTAGGAGGATATGGAAATGGGTAGAGATGAGGAGGAGAAAGAGAAGGAGGAAGAGAAAGAAGTAAAGGAGAGTAGAGGAAAAGAATTACATGAAGGACGAAAGAAAGAAGAAAAGAAAGAAGCTGATAAAGGCTCTGGAGGGAAGGGATGAGGAGAGAAGAAAGAGGAGAAGGAAGAGAAAGAAGTAAAGGAGAATAGAGGAAAAAAATTACATGCAGGACGAAAGAAAGAAGAAAAGAAGAGAAGCTGATAAAGGCTCTGGAGGGAGGAGGATGAGGAAAAGAAGGAAGAGGAAGAGGGAGAAAAGAAAGAAGAAGAAGGAAGAGAAAAAAGTAAAGAAGAGTAGAGGGAAAGAATTACATACAGGACAAAAGAAAGAAGAAAAGAAAAAAAAGCTAATAAACGCTCAGGAGGGAGGAGGATGAGGACAAGGCGTGGGAAGAAGAAAAGAAGGAAGAGGAAGAAGAGGAAGAGAGAGAGGAGGAAGGAGGAGGAGGAGGAGGGAGGTAGATTAGTATGCGGAGGATGGCGGATGAGCATGACAAAGAATACAAAACACTTTCTTAATTACATTTTAGAGCGATCATCCTCACTTTATTGAGAGAGAGAGAGAGAGGATTATTTCTTAGTGTGATTGTTTCTGAAGTTTATTTTCTCTCTCTCTCTCTCTCTCTCTCTCTCTCTCTCTCTCTCTCTCTCTCTCAATATATCTATCAAGAGAGAGATATACATAGATTAATAGAGAGAGAGAGAGAGAGAGAGAGAGAGAGAGAGAGATTCTGCCTCTAGGGGTAGGAAAAAACTCTCCCCGCATACATACACTTTCATTCCCGTTCCTGGAAAAAAAAAAGTGTCGAATTGAAGTGAAGCATCAAAGAAAACGGAACTTGGAACACATCAAAGAGAACGTGACATGGGAGGAAGCCAAAATGAGATAAAAAAAATTAGTTGATATAAAGATGTATAAAAAAAATCCATAACGATTCATAATAATAATAATAATAATAATAATAATAATAATAAGTGAATATTTATGAACGATAGAGGTTACAGACTGAGAGAGAGAGAGAGTAATATGAGTAGAATTTTTGGGTAAGTAACGAATAGGGAGACGAATGGAGGGAGAGAGGAAAGGAAGGAAGGTAGGAAGGGGGGAGAGGAGGGAGGGGGAGAAAAAGGGAGAGAAGGGAGATAGGGAGGGAAGGGAGGAAAGATATTAGACTCAGGTACGGATCGCAGAAGCACGCAATAGTTTCATTTGGTAATTCTCTCTCTCTCTCTCTCTCTCTCTCTCTCTCTCTCTCTCTCTCTCTCTCTCTCTCTCTCTCTCTCTTTATCTATCTATCTTTATCTCTCTTGATGGATATAGAGAGATAGAGAGGAAGAGAAAAAGAGAGAGAGAGAAAATAAACTTCAGAAACAATCACACTAAGAAATCTGACTATAATCCCTTCTCTCTCTCTCTCTCTCTCTCTCTCTCTCTCTCTCTCTCTCTCTCTCTCTCTCTCTCTCTCTCTCTCTCTCTCTCTCTCTCTCTCTCTCTCTCTCTCTCTCTCTCTCTCAATCTCACACACACACACACACACACACACACACACACACACACACACACACACACACACTCCCCTGCACCCCTTCTCTCTCAACATTCCCATACTGTTTCCCCAACAAGTCCCTTATAGATCTCTTCAATCCATCCCTTCCCTCCCTTCCTCCCTTCCCTTCCTTCCTTCCTCCCTGCCCTCCCTCCCTTCTCTTCGCTTCCTACCTTCCCTGCCTTTCTCTCTAACTTATCATGCTTCCTTTCCTCCCTATACCATCCAATAATTGCTTGCCTATCCTTCTTCTATCCCCCCCTTTCTATTTCCTCCATTCTTGCCTTTCTCTCTATTCCTTGTTCTATTATTTACCCTCTTCTCCTCCTCCTTCTCTTTCCTTCTCCCGTTTTATCTCTACCATCCCAGACTCCCTCTATTCCCTGTTCCCCTATCCAAACTTTCTTCCCTCCTGCTTCCCTTCCTTTCTCCTTCTCTATCTTTGCCATTCCTGCCTTTCCCTCTTGTGGACCATGCCTTCTTTCCTCCCTATCCCAATCCTTGTTCTCCTCTCCACCCTCTTTCCCTCCCTCTTTCCTCCTCTCTTCCCTTTTTCCCTTCCTTTCAATCTTCTTTTCCTCTTTCCCTCCTCTATCTATACCATCAATGTCTTTCTCTTATATTCAGCATTTCTTCCTTCTTCCTTGTTCTCCTATCCACCCTCTTTCCCTTTTTCTATCTCCCATCCTCCCTACCTTCATCCCTTCTCTCCCCCCTTCCCTCACTTCTCTCCCTCTTCAATCTTAACCATTCCTCCCATTCTCTCTCTCTTACTGACCATTCCTCCATTCCTCCCTATACCATCCCTTGTTTCCCTATCTTTCCTCCACCTGTTCTTCTCTCCTTACCTTCTATCCTTCCCTTCTCTCCCTCCTTCTCTCCCTAAACTTAGCAATTCCTTCCATTCTCTCTTACTGATCATCCCTCCCTTCCTCCTTTTACCAACCCATGTCTCCCTATACTTCCTCCTCCTGTTCTTCCCTCCCTACCTTTTCTCCTTCCTTCCTTCCTTCCATTCTCTCCCTCCTTCCCTCCTTAAACTTAACCATTCCTGCCTCTCTCTTACTGACCATCTCTCCCTTCCTCCCCACACCGCCCCCTTGTTTCCCTATCCTTCCTCCTCCTGTTCTTTCCTCCCTAGCTTCCCTCCTTCCTTCCTTCCTTCCTTCCCTCCTCAAACTTAACCATTCCTGCCTTTCTCTCTATCTGACCATCCCTCCCCTCCTCCTTTTACCAACCCATGTCTCCCTATACTTCCTCCTCCTGTTCTTCCCTCCCTACCTTCTCTCCTTCCTTCCTTCCATTCTCTCCCTCCTTCCCTCCTTAAACTTAAACATTCCTGCCTTTCTATCTGACCATCCCTCCCTTCCTCCCCTCACCGCCCCCTTGCTTCCCTATGCATCCTCCTTCTGTCCCTTCCCTCCGCTATCTCCTTCCCTTTTTTCCCTTCCCTTACTCCCTTTCCTTACTTCCTCCCAAGCCTCGTAAGGACCAGCAGGTCTGCTGTTGTTTGTTTTTCCTTTGTGTTCCTTTGTGTTCCATCTCCACCGTTCCTGCCTCTCCTAGAGACCATTCCTCTCTTCCCATACCAGTCCTTGTTTCCCTTTCCCTCCTCCTCCCGTTCCTCCCTCCCTCCCTCCCTCCTTCCCTTGACTACCGCCAGAGGGCTTGGTTCTCACGGGTTTCTGCCTCGGTCCCTCACTGGCGAGAATTAATTTGCATTGGATTGAAATAGAAACATGTGCACTGATGATGGCTTGTGCAGGAGAGAGAGAGAGAGAGAAAGAAAGAAAGAAAGAAAGAAAGAAAGAAAGAAAGAAAGGAAGGAAGGAAGGAAGGAAGAGAGAGAGAGAGAGAGAGAGAGAGAGAGGCAGACGGCCAGACTAACGAACACACAAACGGACCGGGTCTTTAGTAATTGTAACTATGGACTCTCTCTCTCTCTCTCTCTCTCTCTCTCTCTCTCTCTCTCTCTCTCTCTCTCTCTCTCTCTCTCTCTCTCTCTCTCTCTCTCTCTCTCTCTCTCTCTCTCTCTCTCTCTCTCTCTCTCTTCCTTTCTCCCTTCTTCCTTACATTCTGCTCCTACGCCCACTCGTCTTGTTTCCCCTTTCCTCACTTTATTCTCTTTAATCTTCTATCTCCTTCCTTCTTTATATCCTACTTGTTTTTCGCTACTCCGTTTTTTTCCTTCTCTATGTTATTCCCTTCAGTCTTCTATTCCTTTCTTTCTATACATCCAAAACTTATTTCTTATTTCTTTTCATTCTCCTCTTTCTTTGTATCTTATTCCTCTTTTACTTCTTCTTTTCGTGTGTGCTTCTTTCTTTGTCATTTCTCTCATATTTATCTTCTACTTCTTTATTTATTTCTTTGCGCATTCTATCCTTCTCCTTTTTTGCGTCTCATTCCTCCTCTTATTCCGTCTGTTTCTTCTCCTTTATGCCTCCTCTCATATTGTTTCTCTTATATTTCTCTTCAATTATGCTTTTCCTCCTCCTCCTCTTCCTCCTCTTCCTCCTCCTCCTCCTCTTCCAACTTCTCCTCCTCTTCCTTCTCTCCCTTTTCATCTGTTGCTAATTAGTATTTTATTCCTTCTTTCCTATCCATCGATTTGTAGTTTTTTTTTTTTTTCCTCATATATTGACGTCCATCTCCACTTTCCTTTCATACTCCCACGCATTCTCGTAGTCTTCCTCCTCTTCCTCTTCCACCTTCTCCTCCTCCTCCTCCTCCTCCTTTCATACGCCTCCTACGTTCATTCCCTCCTTTTATCTCCCTCCTTTCCCCTTTAAATTTCCCTCCCTTACTCCCTCCCCCTCTCCCCTCTTCCTTACACAACTCCTCCTACACGTTTCCCCTTTCATCAATCTCCCCTCCTCCTCCTCCAATTCCCCCTCCTCTTCCTCCTCCTTCTCCTCCTCCTCCTCTTCCCCCTATTACTAGCTCTTACTCATTTCTCGCATACACAAGTCCTAGTTAGTTTCTCTCTCTCTCTCTCTCTCTCTCTCTCTCTCTCTCTCTCTCTCTCTCTCTCTCTCTCTCTCTCTCTCTCTCTCTCTCTCTCTCTCTCTCTCTCTCTCTCTCACTTTAATCTTACGGTCGTTTTTGAGAGATTTAGGGACATTTTCAGTCAGCTTTTGGAGGATTTTTTTCCCTGAGACGCTCTTCTTAGGGACTTTTTATCGTTAAGGATTAAAATTGCACTGCCCGATATTACCTTAGTCTTAGGTAAGATTATTTTTATGGTGGTAATATTTTTTTTATGGAGAAGAAAATAGTGAGAAGCCAAGTCTTGTGTATGCTGTCATATGATTTTCTATCGGTAATATATTCCTTCGTGAGAGTGAAAGATTCCATTGCCTGCGTTTCGGCTCGGTTCGGTTATTTAAGTGATTTCTGTTATCGTAATTCTGTTTTCTTTTACAAATGGGGAAGAATATTCAGAAACTATCCGTTGTGTGTCTTATTGCTCGATTTTTTTTTTCGTATATCCTTCATCTTTAGGGTAAAAACTTAATTGCCTCATATTAAGTTAATCTAGAGTGTAATTACATTGATAAAGGTAATGCATGAGAGGAGCGAAAATATATACGAAAATCCATCTGTTATGTACACTCGTATGATTATTTTCCCGATCACTATTTTTAGAACGAACCATTTTGTTGACTGATATCAATTTCGTATGGAGTTTAATTACACTGATGAAAGTAATATTTAGAAAAGAGAGAACACACATATGAAAATCCATTTGTTATCTAAACTGCTTGATACTATTTCTTCTCGCTCGTTATTTGTAAAGCGAAAAATTCCACTCTGATATTTCGTTGGTGCAGGGTGTAATTTCATTGACAGGAATTTTGGAGAAGAGAAAAATATAAACACGAATATCCACGTGTTATTTATACTGTTACATAATTATTTTCCCCATCCATTACATTTTAGAGCGAAAATATCCATTGCCTGATATGAAGTTGGACCAGAGAGTAATATTCCCAGAAGCGAAATGGAAAAAGGTTCGGGATAATATTTCTAGAGAGGAGAAGACTATATATATGAAAACCAATTATTTATACTCTTACTTTCCCGTTTATTACTTTTTAGAGCGAAACTTTTCATTGCCTGATATTAAGTTGGGCCAAAGTGTCACATATGTAGAAACGAAAGGGAAAAAAAAAGAATTAATCCGTTGTGTTTTCTGCGGCTGAGTAATCTTGCGACGCGTCTCCCCTTCCTTCCTTCTCTCCTCGGTATTCTTTGGTGTCCTGAGGTTTACGGTTATTGAATGTTTTGTTGCGGGCATCGACAAGACGGAGGACCAAATTAAATAGGCATTATAGTGACTGAATAGTGGCAAAGCTGTGGGCGGAGGAGGAGAACGAGTAGTAGTAGTAGTAGTAGTAGTAGTAGGAGGAGGAGGAGGAGGAGGAGGAGGAGGAGAAAGAGGGAAGTGGAGGAGGAGTAGAAAAGATAAGAGGTAAAGGAGGAGGGCTGGTAGGAGGTGGAGCAGGAAAGGTATAAAGTTGTATTAGTAGAAGGAGGACAGATAAGAGATGGAGAAAGAGGAGGAAAGGTTGGAGGAGGAGGACATGTAGGTAGGAGGAGGAGGAGGAAAGGGACGAAGAGGAGGAGGAATAATCTTTGTTGAGAGTAATGGGCGTAGGCGAGATACTGTGTTGGAGGCACTGCTATGTAGGCGTGACTGATGTGTGTGTGTGTGTGTGTGTGTGTGTGTGTGTGTGTGTGATCCTTGTCTATCTATTTGTCTGAATATCCGCTTGTCTTTCTGATCTCTCTACTCCTATATTGTCTGTTTATCTGTCTGTTTCTCTGTCTGCCTGTCTGTGTTTGCTCCTCTTCTGTCTGTCTGTTTGTCTGTCTGTCTATCTGTATCTGTACCCCTCTATATGTCTGTCTGTCCGCCTCTCTTTGTCTGTCTACCTCTGTTTGTGTATCTGTCTGTCTGTCCGCCCGTCCGTCTGTCCGTCTGTCAGGTTGGTAACATCCCCCTCGCCGTTCTATTAATCTATGGCGAGTTATCGGTCCCAAAAATACACTAATAGGAAACCGATATGGCTGTCACATGTCCATTTTTACCCCTTTTCTGTGTTTCTTTACGTCTTTGTGTGCTTTCCTGTCATCTCATATTTTGTCCATATTATTTTGTGTTTTTTTAATTTATTATTTAGTGTGTTCTCGAGTTATATATATTTGGCGTTATTTATATTAAAACTTACGTTACTACTACTACTACTACTACTACTACTACTACTACTACTACTACTACTACTACTACTACTACTGCTACTGCTTCTACTACTACTACTACTACTACTACTACTACTACTACTACTACTACTACTACTTCTATAAATCCTACTCCTGCGAATAATTCCCTATTCATTAATGCACAGAACTACGTCATTCTAATCCTTTAATTAATCTTATTCAACACCTCTTCCTTTTTCTTGTCTCACTTCACCCCTCATTTTCCTCCTCCTCCTCCTCCTCCTCCTCCTCCATCCCCTCCTCACGGCGTCACAGAAGAGGTGGAATGCCTCACAAAAAGGCTCTCAGCTTTTAGACTTAAAGTTTCTCGCCGGGGATAATTCAGTCTTTTGCGGGAAATCGAAAAATCATCAATTCTTGTGCCATAAATCCGATTTGGGTCCCGGCCGAAGGAGGAGAAAAGGAGGCGGAAAAGGAGAATGGGAAGAAAGAACAGGAGAAGGAGACTGGCAGGAGAGGAAGTAAGAAAGAAAGAATAGAATTAAGAATGGAAAGAACACGAAGAGAGAGAGAGAGAGAGAGAGAGAGAGAGAGAGAGAGAGAGAGAGAGAGAGACTGTCAGGTGAGAAGGGAAGTACGAAGAAATAGAAATAGGAATGCAAAGGGCAGAGGGAGATAAAGAGAAAAGAAATAAAAAAAAATGGAAGAAGAGGAGAATGAATTAACCGAACGAAGGATGGAAAGAAAGGTCATAGGAAGGAAAAGAAGAAATATTTAAATGGAAAAAGTCATAGGAATGGAAACGACAGAGAGAGGAGGAGGAGGAGCAGATATTGGCACCGTAGAGGACAAGAATAAATTAATAGAATGAGGAATGGAAATGACAGAGAAAATTCGAGGAGTAAAGATCTGAAATGGATGAACGAACAAGAGATGGGAGGAACAGGAGAAGAAATCAAAAGGGTCATGATTTGTGGAGCTGCACGATATTAAAACTGCATGATAACTTCACTTTATTTATATCAAAGGCATGAGAGTAATGGATGCAGTCATGAGGCACAAAGAGAGAAACAAGTGAATGGATGGAGAGGGGTGAGATAGTGAAATGCGAGCAGTAGAATCCGTAGAGTTTTGCAGAGGTGTAAACAGATATTCGTGTCTCCGTTTTCTTTGCTTGATCGATGGTAATCTATTCTCTCTCTTTCCCACGCACACTCCACTCTATCTATCTATCTATTTATCTATCTATATATTTATCTACCTATCTACTTGTGTCTCCAGCAGAACCTTATCATGGGTTATTTACTTTCTCCCTATCTGTCTTTATCTCCATCTCTATCTTTCTATCTATATCGCTTTAGCTGTCCCTTATCATTAGTCACTTACTCTCGCTTTCTTTCTCTTTTTCTACCCATATCTCTATCTATTCATCCTATTTACTTATCTATCTATCTATCCTATTTATTTAGCTATCTACTATTATCTATCTATCTGTGTCTGTCCCTTTAACACTCTCTCTCTCTCTCTCTCTCTCTCTCTCTCTCTCTCTCTCTCTCTCTCTCTCTCTCTCTCTCTCTCTCTCTCTCTCTCTCTCTCTCTCTCTCCTTCTCTCTCTCTCTCTCTCTCTCCTTCCTTCTCTCTCCCCTCTCTCTCTTTTTCTCTCCCATTCTCCCCCTCCCCTCCCCTCCCCCCGGACCCATACGCCGCGGCACGCTGCCCAGACTTGGCGCGCCAGCCACACTTTTAAGCATTCCGACTCCCTAGTAATTAATGAGCTGGTAAGAGACAAAAGGAAAATAAAAGCCGTGGAAGGGAAGGGAGATAACATAAATTACTCTCGAAGATAACAAAGGGGGAAGGGAAAAACGTATATTATGAATCTGGAAATGGAAATGGCGCACGAGAGGGAGAAAAGGAGGAGGGAGAGAAAAAGGCGGCAGTGGAGGAGAAAAGTTAATGTGAAAAAGAGTATGAGAGGGAAAGAGTGAGTGATAATTGAATAGATGGGAATGAAGAACAGCAATAAAGGAAACTAGGAGAGGGTGAAGGGAAGCGAAAAGAAAGAGGGAGAGAAAAAGGCGGCAGTGGAAGAGAAAAGTTAATGTGAAAAAGAGTGTGAGAGGGAAAGAGTGAGTGATAAGTGAATAGATCGGAATGAAGAAAGGAAAGGGAAGGGAAGTAGAAGAGGGTGAAGGGAAGAGTAAAGAAGGAGGGAGAGAAAAAGGTGGCAGTGGAAGAGAAAAGTTAATGTGAAAAAGAGTGTGAGAGGGAAAGAGAGAGTGATAAGTGAATAGATGGGAATGAAGAAGAGAAAGAAGGGAAGGGAATTAGAAGAGGGTGAAGGGAAGAGTAAAGAAGGAGGGAGAGAAAAAGGCTGCAGTGGAGGAGAAAAGTTAATGTGAAAAAGAGTATGAGAGGGAAAGAGAGAGTGATAAGTGAATAGATGGGAATGAAGAAGAGAAAGAAGGGAAGGGAATTAGAAGAGGGTGAAGGGAAGAGTAAAGAAGGAGGGAGAGAAAAAGGCGGCAGTGGAAGAGAAAAGTTAATGTGAAAAAGAGTATGAGAGGGAAAGAGAATGTGACAAGTGAATAGATCGGAATGAAGAAAGGAAAGGGAAGGGAAGTAGAAGAGGGTGAAGGGAAGAGTAAAGAAGGAGGGAGAGAAAAAGGCTGCAGTGGAGGAGAAAAGTTAATGTGAAAAAGAGTATGAGAGGGAAAGAGAGAGTGATAAGTGAATAGATGGGAATGAAGAAGAGAAAGAAGGGAAGGGAATTAGAAGAGGGTGAAGGGGAGAGGAAAGTGATGGAGGGAGGGTAGAAGACAGCAGTGAGAAGAAGAAAGGTCAATGTGAGAAAGAGTATGAGAGGGAAAGAGAATGTAATAAGGGAATAGATCGGAATGAAGAAGAGAAAGAAGGGAAGGAAAGTAGAGGAGGAGGAGGAGGATGAAGAGGGAAGTGTAGGAGGAAGAGTGGAGGAGAAAGTTACTGTGGGGAGGGAAGGAGGGTGTGATAAGTGAATAGATGTGAGTGAAGAGGAGAAAGAAGGGAAGGAAAGTAGAGGAGGAGGAGGAGGATGAAGAGGGAAGTGGAGGAGGAAGAGCATAAGGCGGAGTGGAGGAGAAAAGTTACTGTGGGGAGGGAAGGAGAGTGTGATAAGTGAATAGATGTGAGTGAAGAGGAGAAAGAAGGGAAGGGAAGTAGAGGAGGAGGAGGAGGATGAAGAGGGAAGTGGAGGAGGAAGAGCATAAGGCGGAGTGGAGGAGAAAAGTTACTGTGGGGAGGGAAGGAGGGTGTGATAAGTGAATAGATGTGAGTGAAGAGGAGAAAGAAGGGAAGGGAAGTAAAAGAGGGTGAAGGGAAGAGGAAGGGAGAGAAGAAGGCGGCAGCTGAGGAGAAAAGTCAGTGTGAGAAAGACTTTGATGCTATGAGAGGGAAGGAAAGTGTGAGAAGTGATAAAATGAGAATGAAGGAGAGGAGGAAGAAGGGGAGTAGTATGGGACGATGGAAAGAGGAGAGGAAGGTCAGATCGATAAGGGGAAAGAGAAATGTTGGCTTGTTTGGAGTTTAAGAGGAGAGATAAAGAAGATAAAGAGACAGAGACAGATATATATGGTCAGACACATTCAGGAAACACAGACACAGAAACACTTGATCATACTGAATCACGGAAACACAATACAGAAAAAACAAAAGACACACACACACACACACACACACACACACACACACACACACGCAGAATGAAACACACACAAACACATACCTAGAAACACACACACTTCGACAACACAAAAACAAAACACCACAACAAAACTTACACACACACAGTCTCACAACAGACACACACACAAACACCACAACAAAACTTACACACACACAATCTCACAACAGACACACACACAAACACACATCCTGAAACACACACACTTTGACAACACAGAAACAAAACAACACAACAAAACTTACACATACAAACTCACAACAGACACACACACACACACATACACACATCCTGAAAGACAGAAACACACACATACACACACTTTGACAACACAACACAAGAAAGCAAAACAACACACATACACACACACAAACACACAAACAAACACAAACACACCAGTACAGAACAAACACACGCACGTACACTCACCCGAAACAGGGAAATGCTTCGTCTCTTCCTCGCGGGGATCTTCACGTCCAGGAATCCTTTGACGGACCCTGACGTGTTCCCCCGCGGCGTCATCTTGGAGCCTCTGCGTCCCTCCTCGGCGCCTCACAGCCTCCAATGATCCCTGAGCCCTGCCGCCAGCCTCAGGGGGCACGAGGGAGGGGGTTCAAGGGGCTGGCAGGGGCATGGTGTTGGGGGTGAAGGGATAGGGGCAAGGGTAAGGGTCTCGTCCGGTTCGTATCAGTAAAGTTAAGGAAGACAAAGGAAGGTCAAGGGAGGCTGATGGAGTTGTGGGATGCGATTGTTTGGGTAAGGGATCGGTTTTTGGGGTTTAGGAGTGGTTAGGAAATGGCGTCTTGTTCTCTTGGTTGCCTCGTGTTAGTTGACTTTTTGACCTCGTTGGGTAGGCGTTAGATTACAAAGGAAGGTCAAGGGAGGCTGATGGAGTCGTGGGATAGGATTGTTTGGGTAAGGGATTGATCTTTGGTGTTTAGGAGTGGTTAAGAAATGGCGTCTTGTCCTCTTGGCTGCCTTGCGTTAGTTGACTCTTTGGCGTCCTTGTTGGGTTGATGTTAGTGGATGTTAGAGGACAAAGAAAGGATGATTGAGTTGTGGGATAGGATTGTTTTCGTAGGGGATCGGTTTGGGGGGTTTTGAAGAGGTTAGGAAATGGCGTCTAGTCCTCCTGAATACCTCGTGTTATGATTGGCTGACTCTCTTGCTGGGTGTCTTGGTATGCCCAGCGTGTTAAGAAAGTTAAAGAAAGTACTAAATGAGTCCTTCCTTGATCACCAGAAGAGGGAAGACTCAGTGATCAGGAAAGGGATTTGTGGTGTCTGAGTTTCCAAAGACGATTGTTCTCCTGATTGCGTCGTGTTAAAGCCTCCCGAAGAAACTAGAAGACAATCAAAACGTTTTCACTAAATATTTAAAGCTAGAAAGGACTTTAGTGACTAGAGTAGAGATTTTTGGAAGTTTCTGAGGCTGTCTGTTTGTCTTGTTTTATGGCCTCAAAATGCAAGGGAAAAAGTCAAAAGGCTTACGCTGTTGTTACTTAGACTAGGAAAGATCTTTGGTGGCGTGGAATGACTAGGAATAATTGGTCTTCTGGTCTGCTCGTGTTCTTAGCCCGAGGGAATGTTGAAACCACGGAACTTAATGGAAAACAACACAAGGGATCATTCGTTTAATCCGCTCTGTTTGTATTGCTCTGAGGGACTGTTTCAAGACTGTTCCTGGACTGTTTCTTTCGCTACCATATGTTCGACGGTCTACGAAAACCTCCAAGTATGAATTTAATCGTCTCCTTGAAACCACAGAATTTAGAGGAAAACAATGCAAGGGACCATTCGTCTAATCCGTCCTGTGTCGATCACTCTGAGGGACTGTTCCAAGACTGTTTCCTCCGCGTCCTTATGTTCGATGGGCCACACGACGGTCTACTAAAGCCTCCGAGTAGGAATCTAATGGTCTCCTTCTCCCCTCTCCGAGTCTGGCTCCTCCAAAAATAGTCTCCTAAAGAAATGGGAACTTAAAATAATGTGCGGGGGAAGGTGGAACGATATGGCATTAGATAGCTTTTGTTTTATCTCTTTCGCTTTTTTTCTGGTTTGTTTGTTTTTTTCTCCCCGTTTTCGTTATGGTTATGGCGGCCTTATTTTTAGCTGAGGGATTTGTTCGTTTGTTTTGTTGTTTTTCTTGTACTGTTTTATTCTTACTATCTCTTATTCGGTATTCTCTTTATTCCTCTTCCTCATGTAATATTGTATGCTTCTCTTCAGCTCGAGGACTCGCTTGCTAATATTCCTTTTATTTATTACTCATTTATATTTATTGTATTCGTCGTAAATATGTCTCTCTTTTTTTTGTGCGTGTGTAAACCAGATTCCCTTTGGCTCCAGCAATCACTTATATTAATTTCTTATATACTTTAGTTTTGTTTATAGCTAATGCACTCGTCGTAAGTATCGTATTATATATTTCTCTCTTATAGCAGACGTCTCTTCCGCTCCTCTTTCTCTTTCTCTCTTCCTCCTGTCTACAGCCGCCGTCTATTATCCTCCCCTTAACTGTTATTCTCCTTCCGTCTTTTACCGTGGGTAGAACTAAGGGTTCGGCGCGGCCTGGGTCTGAGCTTCAATAATGAGCTTTTAATGTTAGTTTGAGCGGCGCCGTCCCTCCACTTGTTGGCTCCGGACCCCAAGATGAATTGTGCTGGCGGAGGCGGGGCGCGGACTGACGTGAGTTATGAAACCAAGCAGCTTCTTGTGTTGATGGGCGCGGGGGTGTTAGGGGAGAAACGGCCTGGGTTGAGCTCTGAAACCAAGGCGGCTTTTGTGTGTGCGTGCGCGAGTGTTTAGAAAGGAAAGGGTTAAGTTATAGAACGAAGCAGACTTTTTTTTATAGGTTTCCGTGAGTGTTGTGGAAGGATCAGATTGTGTTAGGTTGTGGAACGAAGATTAGAGTGTTTATGTGTGTGGGTGAGTGTTGAGGGACGAAATGGCTTATCTTAGGTTGTGAAACGAAGCAGCTTTTGTGTATTAATGTGTGTGTGGGGGGAGGGGGGTTGTATTAAGGGCAGAACCGCTTGTGTTAGGATGTGGAACCAAGAAGAGGATTGTGTTGGTGTGTGTGGGTGTTGGGTGACGAAATGGCTTGGGTTCGGTTATGAAATGAAGCAGCTTTTGTGTGTTTATGTGTGTGTGGGTGTCAAGGAAGAAACGGTTTGTGGTGAGTTATGGATCGAAGCAGAATTTTGTGTTTCTGTATCCGTGAATGTTAAGGAAAGAAAGGTTTGTTTTGATTTATGGAACGATGCAGATTTGTGTGGGTTGGTGCTAAGGAAAGAACGGCTTGTTGAGTTATGAAACGAAGCCACTTTTTGAGCTCGTGCGTGTGAGTGCTAAGAAAGGAGCGGATTGTCTTGAGTTATGGGAAGGGTATAGTTTTTTACACCAGCCGTGGGAACGAACGAATAGCTCCTCTCCTTTTTGTCTGTACGTGGGATCAGACTTTTTTGCGAGTGTGTTCGTGTTGTGTAAAGAATATATATTTCCTTTCTACGTCTTAAGGGAAAGGCAGCCGTTGTTTTTTCTTACTCTTATATAACGGTTGAGCTTTTGTGTGTGACTTGGAATGTCTGTTTTATGTCTCCTTTTCGAGTTATGAAGCGGTTTTGTCTCCTTACTGAGCCAGGAAACGTGTTTTTTTTTAGTTCCTCTGCTCTTGAATTATGGAATCAGACTTCTGCTACGGAACGAGACTTGACGAATGCCTTTTCTTCTTTTGTTTTTAAAGTTTGGAATCAGGCGTGTCTTTTGAGTTCAGGAATGCGTTTGTTTTTTTGCTGGGCTATAGAACAAGGCTTTTAGATTACTTGATATATTCTATTGCTCTTAAATTATGAAATGAGACTTTTTATTTGAATTATGGAATGAGTTTGTCTTTCTAGTGAGTTATGGAATGAGTTCTTTGTTCCTAAGTTGTGTATTCAGACGATGTTTTTTTATTATTTTGTTTTCCGAGTCGAGTTTTGGAAGTAATAGTATTTGTTGGGAAACCGGAGACCTTTTACGTAACTCTAAACCAGCCAGCTGCTCTTTCTCTCCCCAAGTTACGCAACCAAACAGAGCCTTTTTATATTTCTACGGGTCCGATCTCGTCTCAGTAATTAAGGGAACGCGGGAGAGTCTTCAGTACTTCGGTGCTGAGACCCGGATACTTAGGACTTTTCCTCGTCAGCTGAGAGCCACGGCAGGAAGGGATGTTTTGGAAGTGGAAAAGAAAAACTGTTTGATAAGACGCATCCTAAAAACGTGAAATCTAACCTTGGATTGTTTTGTATAGGGAATTAAAGAAGAGTTTTTATACTTTCAAACAGATTCTGAGGCTTTTGACCTTAAGATCTTGAAACCATATATAAATAAGGCTTAGTGATGCTTGGAAACTTTTAAACTACAAAGAACTTAAAGTGAGCTCCAATAATTTTTTTTTACCTGCCAAACTCTATGATGAGGCTTCAAAACAGGCTCAGATTACACTCTGAAGCCTTAAAGCTAATCAAGAGGACTAATAGAAGAAACTCAGATAAAGGGATTGGAATGAAAAGGTTGGATTCAGTGAGTCTTTGAAACTGAGTGACGGGGCTTCGAAGCGGGACACAACTAGACGTATGACGGAATGGGTGGGGAGGAGGGTGGAGGCTCGGCGGGGCGGTGGGCTGTGGGTGAGTGGGTTGGGGCGTGTCACACTGGGCAGGCGAAGGAGGGCGTGAGGGCGTTGCATTCCCACACGTCTGGCAGCGGTGCTCCTGCTGTGGTGGCGGTGGTGGTGGTTGCGCGCTGATCCATGGTAGAAGCTATCGTACCTTTTGTGTGGCTATCGTAAAGTTTGATTGTTCAGGTGCTTCCTCGTTTCTTTAGTTAGGTTCTTATAGTTGTTGTTTTTTATTTATATTTAGCACTGAATGTCTTATTTTATCTTGTCTTTTCCTGTAAATTTGGTCAGTATCGTATTTCACAAACACATTTATTTGTCGTTCATTAACATACACTCATCTCATATATCTTCATTTATTTTTCCTTTGTTGTTTTTTAAGTTTCGTCAGTTATCTTATTTCACACACACACTTGTTCGTCGTACATCAACACACACTCAACTGTCGTATCCACAGCACTATTGTCGTATTTTAACTATTCTTTTTCTTTATGTCTTGTCAGTTATGGTATTTCCAACACACGCTTTTTGTTATCATATATCAACATACACTCAACTATCGTATCTTCAGCACTATTGTCGTACTTTCATTTATGGTTTCCTAATTATTGGTTTATTATCGTTGTTGTACTTGAGTGAGATTGTTTATTGTACGTTTCTTCGCTGTCTCTTTTTCTTCTTCTTGCTTTCTTTCTTCCTCTTCGGCTTTCACTATCACGTGGGTATTATGAGTCCAGTCACAGTTTGTTCACCATTATGCGTCACACACTCGTAAGCTTATTATACATTCACTCGTAAATACATACATACGCACACACAAGAGACCTTTTTTGGGGGTTCTGGTCAGTTAATTAAATGTCCCCTGTAAATAATGATGCTCCTGATGATGATGATGGTGGTGCTGATGGCTGTGACGATGATGATGAGGGAAGTGAGTTAGTAGTAGTAATAATATCGCGTCTGGGGTTTTGTTTGTTTGTTTGTTTGTTTGTTACACTTCGAATTATATATTTTTCTGTTCGTTTGTTATTTTTTTATCACGTGTTTTTATTTTTTCCTTCTATTTTTGTCTATTATTTTTCTCTCTCTCTTTCTTCCTGTCTTTGTTTTTGTTGTTGTTCTTGTTTTTAATTATGTCGCGTTTGCTGTCACTTTTTTTTTACTTTAATTTATCGTTATTGCATTTTCTTTATCACATACTTCTCTTTTTTTTTCTTTCTCTCTCTTTATCCTTTTCTCTCTCTCTCTGTCTTTATCACATCTCTGCTCTGTTCACTTCCTTGATTTTGCTGCTGCTGTTGTTGTTGTTGATGTTGCTGTTATTGTTGGATTCCCCCGTTATCTTTCACTCCTGCTGCTGGTGGTGGTATACTTCTTTATTTTCCTTTTTTATTTATTGTTGTTTCATCTGTTAATATTTTTTTTCCTCGTATACCTAATGACCTGCAAATATAAGAGGTAACAATTAAACGATCTTAAATTACTTGGTTAATGAAGAAAACTTGTTAGCACGAGATATTTGGGGATTAGAGAGAGAGAGAGAGAGAGAGAGAGAGATTTAGTGACGTCACAGATTATTCCAATACCTCCCTAATCACTCCCTCCTTCTCTTCTTCCTTCTCTTCCATCTCCTCCCCTTCCTCCTCCTCCTCCTCCTCCTCCTCCTCCTCCCTTCTTTCCTCCTCCATATAATCCCTTAAGTCCTTGTAATCCCAATAAATCCTCTTGTTGACTTTCTCCTTTCCTCTTTTCTTCTTCTTCCTCCTCCTCCTTCTCCTCCTCCTTCTGCTGCTCCTCCTCCTCCTCTTCTTCCATTGTCATTTCTAGTTTCGTTCTTTTTTTCTTCACCCTTTCTTTCTCATTCTCCTTTTCATTGATATATTTTTTTTTCCTTAAGTTTCCCCTCCTTGACGCTCCCCTTCAAACTTTCAATTTCCGTACTTTCTAACACTTTTTTTTCCTCGGCTTTCTTTCTCTCTTCGTCTTTCCTCCCTTTTTTTCTCTTTTGATTCCATTTCGTTCTTCTCCCCCTTCGCACTTTTTTTTTTGTTTCCCACCTTCTACAATACTTTTCCTGACTTTTTTTTCTCTTTCTCTTATTTTATTCCTTCCTCCCTCTGTCTTTCTTTCTCGGTTTTCTTTCTCTCTTCTTCTTTCCTCTTTCTTTTCCTGCTTTTCTCTCTCTCTCTCTCTCTTATTCTATTCCTTCCTCCTTCTGTCTTTCTTTCTCGCTTTTCTTTCTTCCTTCTTTCCTCTCTTTTTTTTCTCCTTTATTCCATTTTGTTTTTCTTCCCCTTCTCACCTTTTTTTCATATTTCCTTTCTTTTACCCATTTTCCTTGTATTTCCTCTCTCTTCCATTCCCTTCTTTTCTCCCTCTGTCCTTTTTTCTCGCTTTTCTTTCTCCTTTCTGCTTTCCTCTATTTTTTTCTCCTTTGATTCCATTTCGTTTTTCTTCCCCTTCTCACTTTTCTTTTTAAATTTCCTTACTTTTATCTTTTTTTTTCCTTGTATTTCCTCTCTTTTCCACTCCCTTCCTTCCTCCGTCTGTCCTTTTTTCTCGCTTTTTTTCTCTCCCTCTTTTTTTCCTCCCTTTTTTATCCTTTATTCCATTTCGTTTTACTTCCCTTTCTCACTTTTTTCATATTTCCTTTCTTTTAACCTTTTTTATCCTCGTATTTCCTCTTTCTTCTATTCCCTTCCTTCCTCCCTCCGTCCTTCTCTCCCTCCCTTCCAAGAGTTAATCCCTCTCCCCCTGTACTTATTAATATACTTTTTCTCTCTCGTCTCTTTCTCCCTTCTTTTCTTTTTTTCCTTCTCTTATTCAATCTCGTTCCCTCCCTTCACCCTTTTTTTTGTTTCCTGCCTTCAACAATATTTCTTCCGTCATTTTTTTCTCTTTCTCTCCCATTCCCTTACTCCCTCTTTCCTTCTCCCCTCTCCCCCCCTTTCCAAGAGTTAATCCCTCTCCTCCCCGCCGCTATTCTTTTGTCTCCCCAGAACAACCACTTCCAGTCATCCTTCTCTCCCTTTTCTCTCTGTCTCTCTATCTCTCCCCTCTTTCTATCTCCTTCACCCACCTTTCCTTATCTCTTATCTTTTCTCTCCTCTCCTTTTTCTCCTCTCCCCATACGTTCTTTTAGTCTCTATTTTTAACTATCATTCTTTCCAACTGTATCTACCCACTGTCTATCTGTCTGTCTATCTATCTGTACATTATCTTTCTATCTCTCCATTTATCTATCTGTTTTTATATCTATCATTCTTCATATTTGTCCTTCACTTTATCTTTTCCTATTTTTTTCTTTTCCCTCATCATCATACTTCTCCTCTCCCTTTCCTCCCCACCTCCATCTCTTCTTTTTCTCTTCTCTCATCAAGTCAGTCTCTCTCCCTCCCAAAATTTGTTCTTCTTTTTCTTCTCGTTAACTTTCCTCTATGATTTCCTCCTCCTCCAATTTTTCCTTCTCGTCATCACACTCCCCTTCCTCTCTCTCTCTCTTTCCTTCTGACCTTCATCTCAATTTTTTTTCGTCACTTATTAAAGCAGTCTCTCTCTCTCTCTCTCTCTCTCTCTCTCTCTCTCTCTCTCTCTCTCTCTCTCTCTCTCTCTCTCCCCTCTCTTTCCCCTTCTCCCCTTCCCCACCTCCTTATCTCCCCCTTCCCCCCTTTCAAGAGTCCTCTAACGCCCCTTAATTCACCCCCCTGTCTCCCCCTCCCCATCTCCCCTTCTCCCCGTCCCCACCTCCCTATCTCCCCCTTCCCCCTTTCAAAAGTCCTCTAACGCCCCTTAAACCCACTACAAAACGGTGGGTAATCCCCTTCGTCCCCCCCTTCAATTGAGCCTTAGATCCCCTCTCCCTACCTCTCCCTCCCCTCCTCCTTCCTTCCTCCCTTCCACCCTTTGTGTTTCCCTTAAAAGTATATCCCCTTTGATACCCTTTTACCCCCTACGACATCGGAACAAGATTAAGTGTAACATTCTGAAACACTCTTACGGTTTTCTTTTTTGTTCAGTGTTTAGTGGGTTTTTTCGATTTTTTTTCGTTTTTTTTTACTATTTTCTTCCGGTTTCTGAGTAAGGTTCGACAGAGAGAGAGAGAGAGACTGCCCTTTACTTTCTATTCTGGTATTTTTTTTTCTCCTTGTTTTGGGGAGGGAAAACAATTGGGTAACCTTTTTGCCTTCTATCCATACCATCTATTTTTTTTTTTGCGTTTTCTCTCTCTCTCTCTCTCTCTCTCTCTCTCTCTCTCTCTCTCTCTCTCTCTCTCTCTCTCTCTCTCTCTCTCTCTCTCTCTCTCTCTCTCTCTCTCTCTCTCTCTTCTTCCCTATCTGTCTGTTTGTCTGTCAGTTTCTCGCTGTCTGTTTGTCTGTTTCTTTTCCTATGTGTATGTATGTATATATGTATGTTTGAATATGTATGCCTGTCTCTGTTTTTCTGTCTGTCTGTCTATCTGTCTGTTGAAGTTTACTAATCGTGATAATATTTTCTTTTGTAACAATCGATTTCTTTTAATTTCATTCTCTATTGTTTGGTTTATATTTACTATTTTTTAGGTGTAAATCCCCAAATCTTTTACCGCCCCCATCTCTCTCTCTCTCTCTCTCTCTCTCTCTCTCTCTCTCTCTCTCTCTCTCTCTCTCTCTCTCTCTCTCTCTCTCTCTCTCTCTCTCTCTCTCTCTCTCTCTCTCGTGCACACACCCACACCCACACACACACACACGATTTAATACAACACTCAAACAAAAGAATGAAAGTGTATAGCATTCGTAAATATTTTGTTTTCTCTCTCTCTCTCTCTCTCTCTCTCTCTCTCTCTCTCTCTCTCTCTCTCTCTCTCTCTCTCTCTCTCTCTCTCTCTCTCTCTCTCTCTCTCTCTCTCTCTCTCTCTCCGTCAGCCCCTCCATCAGACACATACATCAGGCCACATTAGAACTCTCCCATGGAACGCCAAGCCAGTCATCCTGAAAGGTCTTATGTTGGGTCCTTTTTATTGTACCTTTTTATACTTTTCTTCCGCCCACTTCCACCGTCCTCCTCCTCCTCCTCCTACTCCTACTCACCCGCTTCTACTGTTATAGCCATTTGAGAGAGAGAGAGAGAGAGAGAGAGAGGGGTGGGGGATCTAAAAGGAAGGAAGGAAGGAACGATCGAACGAGCTTACCAACGAATGAACGAGGAAAAGAGTAATGGGAGAAATAAAATAAACATAGAAGGAAGGAAAACAATGACTGAAAAACAGGAAGAAAGAAAGAAT
>NC_066541.1:6801135-6816135 GCF_024679095.1 Eriocheir sinensis | reverse complement strand
CTCTCCTTCTCTCCCTCCCTTCAAAAGTTCATCCCTCTCCTTCTCTACTTTCTTACACATTTTTTTCTTTCTCTTCTGTCTCCCTTCTTTCCTCTGTTTTTTCTCCTTTGATTCCATTTCGTTCTTCTTCCCCTTCGCACCTTATTGTTTTTGGGGGTGTTTCTTGCTTTCCCCATTTTTTCCCTGTCTTTTTCTCTCTTTCTCCCATTTCCTTCCTCCCTCCCTCTACCCCTCTCTCCCTCCCTTCTAAAGTTAATCCCTCTCCTTCCGTACTTTTTTTCTATTATATATTGAGTTTTTTTCTCCGTTTTCTTCCTCTCTCTAATGAGTTTCGTGTTATAATGTGAAGAAAAAAAGTTGAGTTAAATTATGCAAACTTTTTCTCTAATTTGTTTATTTTGTTTCCTCTTTTTTCATATGAACTTATTTTTTAATCCGTTTTTTCCCATTATGTCTCGGCCCTTCTTCCCTCTTTTTTCTGTAATGTGTATCAGTGTTAATATGTATCAAAAGTAAGAGTTTTTTTTATGCACATCTTTCTATGGTATATTTATTATTTTTGTTTATTTTTGTTTTCATTTTCATATTTCTTTTCATTCAGCTTTTTTCAATTTTATTTCTAACTTCTTTTTTTATTTTATCTGTTTTATTTCTACCTTATCTTTCTTTTATTTCAATTTATTCATTATTGTTTTCATTTTTTTTCTTTCTAACTTTTTTCATTATATTTCTATCTTCTCTTTTCCTTTTCACTGTTTTTTTATGTCCTTCTTTCCCTTATTTCAGTGTCAATTCCACATCACTCTCTTTTACAAACTATTTCATTCCATTTCAATTTATTTTCTCTGGTTCTTTTTCCTTCCCCTCTACAGTCATATCATTATTCATTTCCTTTCCAACATTTTCCCTCCCTCAATAATGTGTTTCGTGTTAATATGATAAAAAAAAAAGCAAGATTAGCGAGGGGGTTATAGGGAAGCAAAGCTGATAATATTGGCAGGAAAGCAACGTGAGTGGGAGTTTAGCAGAGCAGCGAGGGTTGCAATATGTGGGCAAAGCCGTATTAGCGGGTGGGTTAGCAGGGACGCGAGGGTAATAGTGTGCTCCAGGTGATAATATGATGTAGCAATAATGTGATGTGGTGTTATGAGATGTTACTGTGATGGTACGTGGACAGCAAGAATATTGATGAGTGTTTTATATAGTGAATGAGAAGATTTTAAGGGATAGTTAGATAGATAAATATATAGATGGATTTGTGGATGGATGGATAGACAGATAGATAGACAGATAGATGGATAGATGGATAGACAGATAGATAGACAGATAGGTAGATAGATAGACACATAGATAGATAGATAGATGGATAGACACACAGACAGACAGACAGACAGATAGATAGATAAATAGATGGATAGACAGATAGATAGATAGATAGACAGATAGATAGATAGACAGATAGATAGATAGATAGAGGGAGAGAGGTGAAAGGCAAAGTATCCATGGTAATATATATGTGCAAATTTGTGGGAAGATCGAGGAGGTAATTTTCTTTTAATGAAGATTGCGTAATAGCGAGGCAGAGTTAATAATATGACATGATGGTGTATGTGAGCGAACTAACGTATTGTATAGCAACATGATTCTATTAAAATGAAAAAAAGATATGATATTTGTTTACGAAGAAAGGAGCAAAATTAGAGTAAAGGGAGCGCCTGAGGCCTAAATGTATTGTGTGGTGATGTTCTCTGTTCAAATACGAAGAAAAAAAATGAGGAGAGCTTTAGGTAGGAATTAATTTTGAGACAAACGTTATCCACTTACACTGAATCCTTGTCCTATCTTTTTTTTTTTTTTTTACTTTTAATACTCAATTTTTCATCGATCTATCATTTTCATCCTCATTTCAAATAATCTTTCCTCTTTTCTTATACGGAAGACACCTCTTTATTTCCTCATTTGACTCATGAACATACCAAATCTTTAACGTTTGCATATACGTGAGATTTTTTTTGCCATTTTTAATCAACAAACTCGAATTGAATCCTTCTTCATTTTAAGTATACACTACACTAGTTTTTCCTCACTTCTACGCATCAACATTACACCAAATGTTTAACCTTTATCATATAAACTACACATTATCTCCTCACATTTACTCGTCTACAGCACTTCTAAATCGTCTTTCTTTTATATACAACAACACAACGCGTGATATCTACTCATCTGCATCACGCTGAATCTCTAACCTTTATCATATACAACACACACATCATTTCCTCACATTTCCTCGTCTACACCACTTCTAAAACTTCTTTCTTTTATATACAACAACACAACGCGTGATATTTACTCATCTGTATGACGCTGAAGCTCTACCCTTTATCATATACGATACACACATCATTTCCTCACATTTACTCGTCTATAGCACTTCTAAATCGTCCTTCTTTTATATTCAACAACACTTTCTTCCTCTCGTCCGCCATCAGCCTAACACAAAGCGCCCATCCATCCCTGCACGACACGCTTGGCTTTCATGTCGTTCGCCGCGCATATATACATGAGGCGCGGCGACACGGGGACGATCTTAAGGACAGACAAGATTTACTGTTTGTGAGTCCGTGCCAACGCCGACTTTATATAACAGTCTATAGCTTTTTTATGACTCGTGTGTGTGTGTGTGTGTGTGTGTGTGTGTGTGTGTACGTACGTGATAAGAGGGTGATGGAGGGTGTTTTTTTTAGCATGGAAAGGGAGGGTGTAAGTGTAGAGGGTGTCGAGGGTGATTCAAAGGCCCTCCTCCTCCCTTTGTTGACGGGAGGAAGAGGAAGGGAAAAGAAGGAAGGGGAGGAGGAAGGAAGGCATAGTTAGGAGGGAGAGACGGGAGGTAGGGAGGAAGGAGGAAGAGTAGAGAGGAAGGGAAGGGAGAAAGGGAGTAAGGGAGAAGAGTAAAGAGGAAACGAAGGAAGGAAAGCATAATTAAGGAAAGGAAGGAAAGATAGGGAAGCGAGGAAGGAAAGAGGGAAGGGATCACGGGAGGAAGGAGGAAGGGTAGAGAGGATGGGAAAGGAGGAAGCCATGGAAGAGGAAGGATGGCATAGTTAAGGAAAAGAAGGAGAGATAGGGAAGCAAGGAAGGAAAGAGATAGGTTAAGAGGAAAGAAAAGAAGATGGAAGAAAGAAGGGAGGAAGTGAAAGGAAAATAGAATAAAGGGGAAGGAGGAGAAGAAATGAAGGGAAAGGAAGAGGAAAACAGAAAGTAAGGGAAGAAAGGATAAAGAGAGGAGAATGAGGTAAAGCATTTTGAAGGAAAGGAAAGAGGGGGGTAAGGAAGGAAATTAAGGAAGGGAAATAAGAATCGGGGAAAAAAGGGGGAAGGAAGGGAAGAAAACAAGAGAATGGCAGGATGAAAAGGGAATAATGTAAGGAGAAAAGAAATAAAGGTAGATCCAGAAATGAGTAAAGGATGAAGTGAAAATAAAGGGAAGACAGGAAGGAGAAAAAGATGAAAGAAGAAAGGAAAGGAGATAATGAGAGAAATCGTTAGGAGAGAGAAGAAGAGAGAAAGAGCTGAAAAATAATAAAGGCTAGAGACAAAACAAAAGGAATGTAATAATAATAATAATAATAATAATAATAATAATAATAATAATAATAATAATAGGCCAAAGAAAGACAGGTTGATTATACCCCATCCAGGACCCGAACCACAGGCGTAATAATAATGATAATAATAATAATAATAATAATGATAATAATAATAATAATAATAATAATAATAATAATAATAATAATAATAACAACAATAACAACAAAAATAATAATAATGTTGATAATATTAAAATGCAAACGAAAAAACGTGTGAAGAATTTTAAACAAACTTTCTGTTAAGTGCATAAACTTGTAAGATTACCTAACTTCTTACGAGAGAGAGAGAGAGAGAGAGAGAGAGAGAGACAGACAGACAGACAGACAGACAGACAAATATACATAATAACCGAAACAGACGGACAGACCGAAAAAAACAAACACTAAAAGAAAGGGGGAAAAAAAATCAGAGAAAGAAAAATGAATAAATGAAAGAAACTAACAAACAAAAACCAACAGGCAGACAGACAGACAGGTAGACAAACACACAAAAACAAACACATTCCCACACAAACACAGAACAAACAGGTAAACCCCAAAGTGTCAGGTGAACAGACAGGCAGACACATAGCGGCCTTTTTTTCTGTATATGTTTTTTTTCGCCCTTGATCCGTCTCCATTAGTGTAAAAAAAAATACGAGCCCTATCCGGTCCCCAAAAGGTAAAAAACACGGTAAAGCGGAGCCAACTGGACACCGAGTATGAAGTAAACCAAACCAATGATGCAGCGCCGCGCCGTCACATAAGGGAGGCAACCGTCCGATCAGCGCCAAGCTCGGTGTAAACAAAAACAAAAACAGCCCTATACCTCTTGCTTCCTGTTTTTGTTTGTTTTTGTTTCTTTATTTCGTTCCTTTGTCAGTATAATTCCGTGTTTTGTTGTTATTTATTCTTTTCTTTATTTCGTTCTTTTCTAAACCTAATTCCACGTTTTGTTATTGTTTAAGTTGTATGCTCTCTGTCTATTTTTGTCTGTCTATCTATTTGTCAGTTTATCTATCTTAAATACTATTCTTGTTTCCATCTATTGTTTTTTTTTTTTTATTTAGCTTGTTTATTATGCTCTCGTCAATTTTATTTTTGTGTTCTGTTGTTATTTTAAGTGCTGTTGGTGATGTAATTAAAGTGCTCTCTCTCTCTCTCTCTCTCTCTCTCTCTCTCTCTCTCTCTCCTACTCCCTACACCTGGATCAATAACCCAGTACACTAATCACGCGGGGCAGACACAGGTAACCGCCCTCCCTCCTCCCCCCCCTTGTACAGGTAAACAGGTACCCTCATCCCCTCCCTCCACCCCCGCCAGCACAGGTAACGGCAGGTAATTACAAGTCTGACCTTCCCTTTGTGGGTGACGGGAAGGAGTGCTCACCTGTGCCGACCAGATGTTTCCCTCTCATTCCACTTTCCCTTTCATTCCTTTCCTTTCCCTTTCATTCCCTATCCCTTTTTCATTTTCCTTTCCCCTTTCCTCTGTTTTCCCTTCTCCATCATTTTGTCTTCTTGTTTCCCTTTTCCTTTAAAAAAAAATTCCTTGCATTTTCCTTTCCTCTCATTCACTTTCATTTCATTTCTCTTCATTCTCATTCCTCCTCCTCGTTCCATTTTCTCTACTTTTTCTCTTCTCTTCATTATCTTTCTGTATCCTCTTTTCCCCCTTTCCTTTCCTTAATTCCCGTTTTCCTTCGTTTCCTTCTTTTCTTAATTTCCTCTCCCCTTCATTCTGTTCCCTCATATTTTTTTTCTCTTTTCTCGAATAAACTTTCATTCTATTTTGTCTTTTATATTTCCTTTCCCCTTCGTTTCCATTTCCCTTCATTCCTTTTTACTCTTTTTTCTTAATTCCCTTTTTCCTTTTATTCTATTCCCTCAATTATTTATCTATCTTTTGTCGTTTTTCCTTTCGTCCAGTTTTTTCCTTTCATTCTATTTCCTTTCCCATTCGTTTCCTTTTTCCTGTTTTCCTTTTTCTCTTTTTTTTCCCTTAATTCCTTTTCTCCTTCATTCTATTCACACATTCTTTTTTCTGTTTTTTTTCATATTTTCCCTTCCTTCACATTCCTCTTCATTCCATTTCCTGTATTTTCCTTTCCTTAATTCCGTTTCCCTTCATTCTATTCTCTCTTTCATTCATTCTTTCCTTTTTCTCTTTTTCCTTCCTTCCCTTTCATTCCATTTCCTTTCAATTCATTTTCTCTATTTTCTCATTATCACATTCTGTCCTTTCCCTTCATTACTTGTCCCCTTTCCATTCCCTCATTCATTCACTATTCTCTCCCTTTACCTCTCTTTGGTTTCCTTTCCCTTTCATTCCCTTCCCTTCATTTCTTTTTTCTAAACTTTATCTCTTCTCCATATTCTCCTTCATTCCACTCCCTCATTCATTATTCTCTCCCTTTACCTCCCCTTCGTTTCCTCTCCCTTTCATTCCATTCCCTTCATTTCTTTTTCTGAACTTTATCTCTTCTCTATATTCTCCTTTATTACTTATTCATGTTGTTTCCTTTTATCCCAAATTCCTTTACTTTTCTGCCTTTCCCATTATCCTAAATCTTTCTTCTCTCCCTTTCATTTATTCCTTCTTATCTTTCTTTTCTTCCACTTCCCGTTTTTTCCATTCACTATTCTCTTCCTTCCTCTTCACATCCTTCTTTCTGTTTTTTTTTATTTCCCAGTTTTCCTTCTTCCTCCTTTTCTCCTTCTTCCTGTCCCTCTTCATCTTCCCTTCCCTGCCCTTCCCCCTCCATTTTCCTTCCCATTATCTCTCTCTTAGCCAGCTAGACACAGTCCCCTCGCTCTCCTCCTCCTCCTCCTCCTCCTCCTTTGCCCTCGTCTCCTCCTCCCCTCTTTCCCTTCCTTCCTCCCTCTCATTCAGCTTAGTCAGTCGTCTTTACTCTCCTCCTCCTCCTCCTCCTCCATCACTTTCTCTTTGTCTCCTCCTTATCTCCTTTTCCTCCTTTCTCTTTCTCTTCCTCTTCCTCTTTCCATCATTCATGTGAGCCGGCCAGACAGGACATCCTCCTCCTCCTCCTCCTCCTCCTCCTCCTCCTCCTCTTCTACTCCTCCTCCTCCTCCTCTACTCCTCCTCCTCTAGGCAGACCAGACAGTTATACTCTCCTCCATTCTCCCTCCCCCCTTTCCTCTCCCTTTCCTCCATTCCTCCCTCCTGCCTCCCTCCCCTCTCAACCCTTTTTCCCTTCAACCTCACCTGAGTCACACAACTTCCCCACCTGTCCCCTCACTTCCCCTTACCTGAGCCAGACACCTTTACCCCCCCTCCTTTCTCTATTCCCTTTCCTTCTTCCTTCTCCTCCTCCTCCTCCTTTACCGTTTAATCCTTTACTTCTTGGTTTATCTTTCTTTTTCCCTTTCTCTCTTCTCTACTCTCTTCCCCTTCCTTAACCTCTTCTTCCATTCCTCATTTTCTTCTTTTCATTTCCTTCTCCCTTGTTCACCTTCATTCTTCCTTTTTTTCTCTTTCCCTCTCTTCTTTCTTCTCTCTCTTCCATTCCCCTCTTTTCCTTTATTTTCCCACTCCTTTGTTTCCCTTCCTGTTTCCTCTTTCTCCTCTCCCGTCCTTTCTTTCCCTCCCTTTATTTTTCTTCCTCTTCCGTTCCCTCTTTTCCTCATTTCCCTTTCTTCTCCGTTGTTTCCCCTCCATTTTCCTCTTCCTATCACATCTTTTCTTTCCTTTGCTTTCCTCTTCTTCGTCTACTCTTTTCGTATCCTCTCTTTCCCTTCTTTCTCTTTTCTTTCCCTTCCTTACTCTTTTTTTATGTTCTCTCTTTTCTACCTTTTATCATCCTTTCCTTCTCTTTCCCTTCCTTTTACCTCCTTTTCCGTTCTTTCTTTCCCTTCCTTTTCCCTTCTTTTCCGTTCTTTCTTTCCCTTCCTATTTCCTTCTTTTCATATTCTTTCCTGCTCCTCTTTCACCTCCCTTTCCCATCTTTCCTTCCTTTCTTTTTTGGCCTTTTATATTCCCTCTTCCTCCTCTTTTTCTTTTTCCTCTTTCTCTCTTTCCTCTAATTTTTCTACACTTTCCTAACTTTGTCATTATCACTAAATATTTTCCTTCATTTTCCTTTTATTTTACTCAGTTTCCCTTTTGTTCCCTTTCGCTTCCTTTTCCTCTCTTCTTCCTCCTCCTCCTCTTTCTATCTCTTTCTGTCTCTTTCACCTTATGGTCATTTTGCTCAATTGCTCTTCCTCTCTTCCTCCCTTCCTTCCTTCCTTCCTTCCTTGCCTCGTTTCTCTTAACTTCTCCTTCAATGAATTTTATCTCCTTCCCTCTCTCATCTCTCTCTCCCTCTCCTCACTTCTTGTTCTCCTTCGCTAATCTTCTTCTTGGTCTGGTTCGGTTTCTCTCCCTCTATTTTTCTGCTTGTGTCTGCATCGCCTCCTCCTCCTCCTCCTCCTCCTCCTCCTCCTCCTCCTCCCGCTCAACCTTTATTTTCCTACTCATTGCATCTTCCTCCTCAATTATCCACCTTTCTCTTCCTCCTCCTCCACCTCTTCCACCTCCTTCTTTTTCTTCTCTCTTCTTTTTCTTTCCTCTCGTCCACCGCCCACCTCTTTCCTCCTCCCTCCTCCTTCTTCTCCTCCACCTTCATTTCCTCTCCTCTTTCTTCTTTTTCTTTGGTCCATCCACTTTTTAGCTCCCCCCTTCCTCCTCCTCCTCCTCCTCCTCCTCCTCCTCCTCAACCTTTATTTTCCTACTCATTGCATCTTCCTCCTCCTCTTCCTCCCTCCTCTCCTCCCACCTTCCTCTTTTTTTCCTCTCTCCACCTCCTCCTCCCTCCTCCTCCTCCTCCTCCTCCTCCTCCTCCACCTTTACTACCCTTCCTCTTTCTTCTTTTTCTTTGGTCCACCCACCTTTTAGCTCCTCCTCCTCCTCCTCCTCCTCCTCCTCCTCCTCCTCCTCCTCCTCCTCCTCCTCTCTCAACTCCTCCTCTGTCCTCCTGTAACTCTGTCTCCTCCTATCTATGTTGAGAATGTAGCCAGCAGGAGGTAGAAAGGGAGAGAAGGAGGGAGAGAGAGAGAGAGAGGAGGAAGGAAGGAGGTGGAGAGAGGAGGAGGAGGGAGAGAGGAAGGAGGAAGGTAGAGGAAGGAGAAGGTAGGAAAGGAGAGGGAGAGAAGGAGGGAGGGAGGGAGGGACGCTAGGTAGAAAACAGTGTCAGATGAAGGAGGAAAAGAATCTAGGTAAAAGAAATGGAGGAAAGGGAGAGAGAGAAAAAAGTGGGACGAGGGAAAAATTGGAAAGAAGTGAAGGGAAGGCAGCGACAATAGGAGGAGGAGGAGGAAGAGGAGGAGGAGAAATGAGAGAAAGAAAAAGATTGAAGGAAAAGAGGAGAAAAGGGTAACAAAGAGACTAGGAGAAAGAGAAGGCGAAGCAGGAAGAAGAAGAACGAAAACAAGAAGAACAAGAACAACAAGAACAACAACCCCAAGAAACAGAAAACGAAAGAAAGAAGAGGAATAATAAAACAAAGAAAAACAAGAAGAAAAATGGAAGGAGGAGGAGGAGGAGCAGGAAGAGGAAGATGTGATTAAAAAAAGGAAGGGCGAGGGGAAGGGGAGAGAAAAGCATTACTTGGGATGGAGAGATTGATTGAGAGAAAACAGAAGAGAGAGGAGACAGGGAGAGATAAATGATTAGTGAGGAGGAAGAGGAAGGGAAGGAGGAGGAGGCGAAGAAGAAAGACGACGAGGAAGAGGAAGGAAGAAAGGTCAAGGATGAAGATAGGAAGAAAGAGGAATAAGAAGAAGAAAAGAAAGGAGAGGAAGAAAAAGATGCAGAAGAAGAGGAAGGGAAGGAGGAAGAGAGCAAGGAAGAGAAAGCGAAGAAGAAAGACGACGAGGAAGAGAAAGGAAGAAAGGTCAAAGGTGAAGATAGGAAGAAAGAGGAATAAGAAGAAGAAAAGAAAGGAGAGGAAGAAAAAGATGCAGAAGAAGAGAAAGGGAAGGAGGAAGAGAGGGAGGAGGAGGAGGAGGCGAAGAACAAAGACGAGGATGAAGAGGAAGGAAGAAAGGTCAAGGGTGAAGATAGGAAGAAAGAGGAAGAAGAGGAAGAAAAGAAAAGAGAGAAAGAAAAGATGCAGACGAAGAAAAAGGGAAGGAGGAAGAGAGGGAGGAGGAGGAGGCGAAGGAGAAAGACGAGGATGAAGAGAAAGGAAGGTCAAGGAGAAAGATAGGAAGAAAGAGGTATAACAAGAAGAAAAGAAAGGAGAGAAAAGGAAAAAGGTAAAGAAGAGAAATAAAATAATGGAAAAGGAAGGGAAAGAAAAGGATGAGGAGGAGAAGGAGGAGAAGGAAGACGAAGAGGGAGGGGATGGAAGAAAGGAGAAGGAGGAAGATAGAAAGAAAGACAATGGAAGGAACAGAAAGAGGAATAAGGAGAAGAAGAGAAAGAATTGAGAAACAAAATGTGCAGACGAAGGGGAGGAAGAAAAAGAAGAGGAAGGGAAAATGGAAGAAGAGGAGGAGGAAGAAGAGGAAGCCAAGAAGAAAGGCGAGGAGAGAGAGAGGAAGAAAGAAAGAAAGGTCACAGAAGATAATGGAAAGGAACAGAAAGAGGAATAATAAAAAGAGGAAAAGAACGAAAAGGGAGAAAGAAAAAGATACAGAAGAAGAAGAAAAATAAAAAGGAAATGGAAGGGAAAGAGGAAGACGAGGAGGAGAAAGAGGAGGAGACCAAGAAGAGAGAGAGAGAGAGAGAGAGAGAGAGAGAGAGAGAGAGAGGTCAAGCATGAAGATACCAGAAAGACCAGAAAGAGGAATAAGAAAAAGGAATAAAGGAATAGAGAGAAAGGAAATAAAAAGATAGATATAATGGAAAGGAAAAGAAAGAGGAATAAGACGAAGAAAATAAAGAAAAGAGAGAAACTAAATAGGGAAAAAGGAAGAAGAAAAGAGAGAAAAGAGAAGGAAACGGTGCAGAAGAGAAAGAAGAAGAAGAAGAAGAAGAAGAAGAAAAAGAAGAAGAAGAAAAAGATGCAGAAGAAGAAGAAGAGAAAGAAAAAGAAGAAGAAAAGGTGCCGAAAAAGAAGAAAAGGAAGAAGAAGAAGACTCCCTTTGAACTATAATACTTTCCTCCCATTAACTTTTGGAACCATTTACCTGATGGCCCAATTAATTTAGCGCCTTCACCTGTTTCGGAATTTTCTCCCTTCCTTCTTTTACTCCTTTGTTCTCCTCGTCCTGTGTTTTGCGCGATACTTAAGGAAAATTTACGTGATCCTTTGTAACCTTTGAATCATTACTCCTGTTGTTCTTTATTGTTGTTATTCTTCTTTATTCAGTGATATAAATAGATAAAGATAAATATAGATAGACAGATAGATAGATAGATACACGGACAGACAGATAGAGGAAGGAAGATAGAAGTGTGGAAAGTTACGAAAAGGAGGGAAAAAAATGTTGAGAGAGAGAGAGAGAGAGAGAGAGAGAGAGAGAGAGAGAGAGAGAGAGAGAGAGAGAGAGAGAGAGAGAGAGAGAGAGAGAGAGAGGAGTCGATCCGATGCAATGTGTGAGCATCATCAGAGTAAGAGGTCCCCATCTGGCTTTGTGTGTGTGTGTGTGTGTGTGTGTGTGTGTGTGTGTGTGTGTGTGTGTGCGCGTGTGTGTGTGTGTGCGCGTGTGTGGGGGGAGGAAGGACGCTGAGAGTCACGTTTTCTGACATTCTCTCTCTCTCTCTCTCTCTCTCTCTCTCTCTCTCTCTCTCTCTCTCTCTCTCTCTCTCAAAACACCTGCCAGACGATTAGAACAAGGTGTGAGGAAAACGCATCCGCCTCCGTGTAGCCATTAGGGAAGCATAATTGGAAGAGGAGGAGGAGGAGGAAGATAAAGATGATGAAAAAGTAGAAGAAAATTAAGAAGAACAAGAACAAGAACAAGAGCAAGAACATGAACAAGATGAAGAAGAAGAAGAAGAAGAAGAAGAAGAAGAAGAAGAAGAAATGATGATGAAGAAGAAGGAGAAGAAGAAGAAGAAGAAGAAGAAGAAGAAGAGGAAGAAGAGGTGGTGGAAATAATAATAGAAGAAGGTGAAGGATGATGAAAATAGAAAAATTATGAATAGATTGATGAAATATGAGGAGAGAGAGAGAGAGAGAGAGAGAGAGAGAGAGAGAGAGAGAGAGAGAGAGAGAGAGAGAGAGAGAGAGAGAGAGAGAGAGAGAGAGAGAGAGGTTCTTAATCATCTTGGCTATTTCCTCTTTATGTTTCCTTCACTACTTATTTTTCCTCCGTATCCTTCCCTCAGGCCTTTTTCTCCTCCTCCTCCTCCTCCTCCTCCTCCTTCCATCACTCTTTTACTTCATATTCCATCATCCTTTACATCCTGGTCCATTCCTGTCTCACAATATAACCTTTTCCTCTTCCTTTTCTTCCTCCTCCTCCTCCTCCTCCTCCTCGTGCTTACTTCCTTCAGAACACATGTTTATCAAGTCGGGCACCCAATCAGTTCAGCACCTGGTCACTCGCCGCCCACTTTATTTCCTTGTTCCTGCTGTTCTGGTGCCGTTTTTTGTCTGTTATGTTGCTGTGTTCGTCTGTTCTTGTGATGTGTTTTTATTTATTATTTTGCCGTGTTTTGAACTGTTTTTATACGTGTTTTGGGTCTGTTATTGTGCTTTCCTTTCGGTCTGTTACTGTGCTGTGTTTCTGGTTTGTTATTGCGCTGTGTTTTGTGAGTGAAGACGCCGGTTCTTTGTTTCTTTGCATTAGACACACCGTAAGTTCATAGTGCAGTTGATCCCCCAAACCGATGACTTTGCCACAAGCATCGAGTCATCCGCCTCTGAAACAATATTACAATCTTTCTGCAGAGCTAGTTAGTGGGAAAACGCTCAACTCCAGTAAAAATCGCATTAAGCTTAACTTCGCTGCTACAGGAGTTAATTGAACGTTCTCCTGCTCACGTTCATGTCCTTCAATTTGTTTTGCAGGTCCCAGCAAAACGCAACGCAGCAAAGTAACGGTCAGTGTGAGCTTTAAAGGGGTAGGTCTTTTCCGCACCAACAGGAAGGTTGAGCGAATGGCAAATGATTTTGTTCGGGTAAAAAATCCTGCCAATATCCGTGCTGCATCTGCTCGCTTGAATTACTTGGCCCCTTTGTCTTGTTCTCGGGTTAGTTAGAAGCTCAAAAAACTTGTAGTGATCGACTTTACTGAACTTATTCTGGTATTTCAAGACTTGTATCATAAACCCCCGAGGTCGATTTTTTCAACGTAGAGGTCAAGTTACTACGCCCTCCGCGATGGTATGTGTTTCGAAGAGCGTCGCCCTACACTCTCGAGTAGTTTGATATTTTTGTGGGCCAGAACTGCACCGCGTATTCCAGGTAAGGTCTCAACGACGAGTTATACAGAAGTCTTATTGGATGATTTCACAGTCGGTCGCCGCAATGGCTTTTCCACCAACTTATGTGTTATCAGCAAATTTTAACAGGGAGAACTCTAGTCCTATTCCAATGCCGTTGATGTATATTATAGAGAGAAAGAGGAAGGGGAAGAGGAAAGGAGGAGGAAGAAGAGACAAAAAAGGAGCAAAATTATTATACTGAGAAGGAAGAGAGAGAGAGAGAGAGAGAGAGAGAGAGAGAGAGAGAGAGAGAGAGAGAGAGAGAGAGAGAGAGAGAGAGAGAGAGAGAGAGAGAGAGAGAGAGAGAGAGAGAGAGAGATTTTCCTTTTGTACTCAAGAAAAATTTACAACGCAGTAGGAGGAAGAGAGTAGAAGGAGGCGGAGGAGGTAGTGGAGGGGGAGGAAGTACGATGGGTTGTAAGATGCGAATTCGTTGCAATGAAGGAGGAAAAGTGGAAGATAAGGAGGGAGGGAAGGAGGGAAGGAAGGAGGGGTGAGGCCGAGAAGGAGGAAGGGGGAGGTTTATGGGAGAGATACAAGAGGAAGGGAAGTGAGAGAGTGCGAGGAGGAGGAGGAGGAGGAAACATGGAACAGCAGGCATGAGAAGGTCTAGCTTATAACGAGACTTCCTGCAATACAAGTAATTTAATTTATACGTCTGGAACAACCTTTTCTGTAGATGTAGAAATTGACCTCTCTTTCGGCCACCTCTTTTGATTATTTTTCTTAGGAGCAGCGAATAGCGGGCTTTTTTTTATTATTGTTTCCTTTTTTTGTGCCCTTGAGCTGTCTCCTTCGTTGTAAAAAAAAAAGAAAAAAAAAAGAAAACGTTCCATACTTCTTTAAAACTCACATTGACCGTTCGTTCGTTGCGTCAGAAGTGAAATCGTCGTTCCCGTGTCCGTAGAGTGAATGCTTTGATGTGTTCCGCAGTTCACCGAAGAGATTAGAATATTAGTTAGCGAGAAAATGTTCCATACTTCTTTAAAACTCACTTTCACCGTTCGTTCGTTGCGTCAGAAGTGAAATCGTCGTTCCCGTGTCCGTAGAGTGAATGCTTTGATGTGTTCCGCAGTTCACCGAAGAGATTAGAATATACATAAACACTAACGTTGGCAGCCTCGTTACGTATAAGCCTTTCTCATGCCTACTCATGCCTACTCTTCAGTATTTCCACGTTTCCTTATCTTCTTCCTCCTCCTCCTCCTCCTCCTCCTCCTCCTCCTCCTCCTGAAGGAATATAGTTTTCCTTCCTTTTCCAGTGATAGTTTAATTGTTGTTGGTGTTGTGAGTCCTTTTTTGTTAATAGAACAGGAAGAGAAGAAGGCGAAAAAAGAGGAGAAGGAGGAGGAGGAATAGAGAAACAGCGTGATAGGAAAGCGAAGAGCATCGGAAGGAGAACTTTGAGGAAAAAAGGTTAGATAAAAGTGGAGAAGGATTGAGGAGGAGGAGGAGGAGGAGGAGGAGGAGGAAGAGAAAGAAGACCTCGCTTCTTTATTTCCAAACCGACCAAACGGCATCTCATTTTCCTTCAATGTGTGTCGCGTTTTCTTTCATCTCTCTCTCTCTCTCTCTCTCTCTCTCTCTCTCTCTCTCTCTCTCTCTCTCTCTCTCTCTCTCTCTCTCTCTCATCACACTTGGGGCGTGGTCGTGGCGTAATAATTAAGACCTTGTGTACTCTGCGTGAACGTACACACGCGCGCGCGCACACACACACACACACACACACACACACACACACACACACACACACACACACACGATATTCTTCCGCCCAGATACAGACACACCTCCTCCTCCTCCTCCTATTGCCCTTTCCGAGAATTTCCCTAACTCAAAGCTCTTCTTTTTTCTTTTTTCAGTAAATATACTTTGCTAAGAGAACAGAGGCATTTCTAAGAGGGGGGGAGGCGGAGGAGGAGGGAGAGAGAGAGAGAGAGAGAGTGGGAGTTAGGGAGGGAGGGAGGGAAGAAAGAAAGAAAGATTTTGAGCA
>NC_066541.1:6776135-6791135 GCF_024679095.1 Eriocheir sinensis | reverse complement strand
TTCTATTAGCATGGTAAGAAAATGGAATGGCGGAGAAGACAGACAAACACACACAGAGAGAGAGAGAGAGAGATAATATTCCTCTCTCTCTCTCTCTCTCTCTCTCTCTCTCTCTCTCTCTCTCTCTCTCTCAAAGGTAGAAGATTCATCATCCTTTAGGGAGAAAGATCACGATTTGTCAAAGTTTGTAAAAAGGCATGATAAATATATTTTTTTTACTACGGATGTGTGTGTGTGTGTGTGTGTGTGTGTGTGTGTGTGTGTGTGTGTGTGTGTGTGTGTGTGTGTGTGTGTGTGTATAACAATGTACGATTCGATAAAGAACTAAAATTTGCATACACACACACACACACACACACACACACACACACACACACACACACACACGTACTGTCGTAAATGCATCATTCATGGATATATGTTTGTCCATCAATCTCTCCCTCTCCTCCCCATGGCAACGAGAGGGAGAAAGAGGGGGAAGTAGCCGAAGGGGGGGAGGAGGGAGGAGGAAAGGGAGAGGGAGGGGGAGCGAGAGTAAGTGGTGGTAGGTAGGGAGGAGGAGGGGAGTGAAGGGGTGATGAAAGGGGGGCGGGAATGCGTTAACCACCACCACTACCATCACCACCACCACCACCATCATCACCACCACTACCATCACCACCACCACCACCATCATCACCACCACTACCATCACCACCACCACCACCATCATCACCACCACTACCATCACCACCACCACCACCATCATCACCACCACTACCATCACCACCACCACCACCATCACCACCATCACCACTACCATCACCACCACCACTACCATCACCACCACCACTTTTTTCACCACCACTACCATCACCACCACCACCACCACCATCACCACCACTACCATCACCACCACCATCATCACCACCACCATCATCACCACTACCACCACAACCATCATCACCACCACCACCACCATCACCACCATCACCATCACCACCAACATCACCATCACCATCACCACCATCATCACCACCACTACCATCACCACCACCATCACCATCACCATCACCACCACTACCATCACCACCACCATCACCATCACCATCACCACCATCATCACCACTATTGCCTGAATTTTAAAACGCTGCATTAATCTTAACTAACAATAATGTAGTTGGTTTGTCTTTTTTTGACCCGTTTTTCAGTGTTGGCAAGTTGATTTTGTTTACTTTATATAACTTTTTTACGACTGAGTTTGTAATATGTCGACTTAACTTTCCCTTCACCTTTCCTTCTACTCTTACCTTGCTACTTTTCCTCGGAACTTCTTCTCGCCACTCTTCACTTCCCTCCAACTAACCTTACCTCACCTCAGTTTCATTACCTCCTTCCCCATCCCCCTCTCTTCCCTTTCTTTCCTTTTAATTTTCCTTCTCCACTTCTTTAACGCTGTGGAAACCCAACACTTCACGCTGTGCCAAAAGGGGAATTAAAAAGCCGAATTAGCCGCATTGGTGTTGGTAAATACTAATACGATGTTTTAAAAATCTGACGTATTACACTAACTACCACCACCACCATCATCACCTCCATCATCACCACCACCAATCTCATCATCACCATTATTACCACTGCCATCACCATCATCACCTCCCCACCATTACCATCACCCATACCATCATCATCATCACCACCATAACCTCCCACCATTACCATCACCCATACCATCATCATCATCACCACCATAACCTCCCCACCATTACCATCCCCTCCACCATCACCCATACCATCATCATCATCACCACCATAACCTCCCCACCATTACCATCACCTCCACCATCACCCATACCATCATCATCATCACCACCATAACCATCATCATCATCACCACCATAACCTCCCACCATTACCATCACCTCCACCATCACCCATACCATCATCATCATCACCACCATAACCTCCCCACCATTTCCATCCCCTCCACCATCACCCATACCATCATCATCATCACCACCACCAATCTCACCATCACCACCATCACCTCCATCATCACCACCACCAATCTCATCATCACCATTATTACCACTGCCATCACCACCATTACCTCCTCTCATTTACCATCACCTCCACCATCACCACCACCAATCTCATCATCACCATAATTTCCACTGCCGTCACCACCATCACCTCCCCACCTTTGCCAGCACCTCCATCACCACCACTACCTTCACAGCCACCCCCTCATCACCACTACTCGCTTCATCATAACATCATAATCATCTTCACCCTCACCTTCACTAGCATCACCCTAACTACCCTCATTATCATCTCACCCTCACCATCTCCTCCACCATCACTATTACCCTCACGTCTACCACCATCTTCACCATCAACTCCACCATCACAATCAGCACCACCATCACCGCCTCACCACCACCACCAGCACCAACGCCATCTGGAAAAGGGAGAAAAAAAAGTTAATTAGATTCTCATTTTGAAAAGCGTCACCAGTAATGAATAATAATAATAATAATAATAATAATAATAATAATAATAATAATAATAATAATAATAATAATAATAAGGAAAGAAGGAGGGAGATAGAGGAAGGGAAGGAAAGTGGAGGAGAGGAAGAGGCAAAGGATAAGGAGAAAATGAGGGAGGAAAAGAAAGGGACGGAGAGAAATTGGAGGAAAATTAAGGAAAGTGGAGGAGTTGAAGGTAAATGAGATGGAAGGAAAGAAAAACATGAATACCAAAGAGAGAGAGAGAGAGAGAGAGGTTGTATTGTCACCCAGAGTTTGTCTCCAAGCACGGCCATAAAGAGGGGAAAAGGGGGCGGCGCTCCCCTCGTATATAAACTGTATTTACGTGCTTGTGCTAAAAGGTGTGTGTGTGTGTGTGTGTGTGTGTGTGTGTGTGTGTGTGTGTGTGTGTGTGCGCGCGCGCGGCGGTTTTATCTGAAATCCATGTATGGTTTTAAAAATGAAGGTTAACTATTTTAGAACTCTCTCTCTCTCTCTCTCTCTCTCTCTCTCTCTCTCTCTCTCTCTCTCTGTTATTCATGTTTTCCTTTCATTTCATCTCATTTATCTCTAATTCCTCCACTTTCCCTCTTCTTCCTCCTCTTTCCCTCTCTCCTTTCCTTTCCTCTCTCATTTCCCTCTTATCCTACGCCTCTTTCTCTCTTCTTCCACTTTCCTCTCTCCATTACATCCCTTCCTTTCCTCCCTTCTCTTTCCTCCCTCCCTTTCCTCCCTCCATTTTCTCCTCCCTTCTTCCCTTTCTCCCTCATGATTGGTTATTAAATATGCAAATACGGGGCACTAGAGAGAGAGAGAGAGAGAGAGAGAAGGATACATAAATTAATATACTTTTAAATATTCGTTTTTATTTGTATTTCGATAATTATGTGAATAATTTTTGTTTTTGTTTTTGTTTTTTATAGTAATACCGTTTTTCCATCATAATTTTTTTACGGATTTTATTATTTTTTGTCTCTTTATTTATATGTATTTTTTCCTTTTATTTATTTATCCCTTTTTTCGGTGAGCAATTATATTTATTTTTTATCTATATTTATGTGTTTTTTCCTTGTCATTTATCTATCTTTTTTTCTGAGCAGTTTTATTTATTTATTTATTTATTTATGTGTATTTATTCCTTTTATTTAGTTACCTCGCTTTATTTTTTCGGTGAGCAATTACATTTATTTTTTTCTACTTATTTTTTTGTGTTTTTTCCTTGTTATTTATCTATCTTTTTTTTTCGGAGCAGTTTCATTTTTTATTTATTTATGTCTAGTTTTCCTTTTATTTAGCTACCTCGCTTTATTATTTCGGTGAGCAATTTTCCGAAGCGGCAGATAATCTCATTGCTGAAGCGCATCCATTAAAAAGTGAAGTTATTTCGTTATTACCATCAACATCATCATCATCATCATTCCGTTGACTTTCGTTCAGGCCGAGCATTCATACGCAGCTATACATTCAAGCGTCCTTTGTTCCCTCTCCGTATTCCATCGTTCGTGCCTCCCGTTTATCAATTCTGGGTTTTATTGCTTTCGATTCCCCCAAATTTTTTTCGTTAAGTCGACGGTATGCGCATTTTTTTCATAGTAACAGTAGCAGTGGCGGCAGAAGTAGTAATGGTAGCAGTAGTAGTAGTAGTAGTAGTAGTGTAGAAGTGGTAGTAATAGGTAGCAGTAGTAGTAGTAGTAGTAGTAGTAGTAGCAGTAGTAGTAGAAAGAGTAGTAGTAGTAGTAGTAGTAGTGTAGAAGTAGTAGTAGCAGGTACCAGTAGTAATAATAGCAGCAGTAGTAATAGTAGCAGTAGTCGTAGTAGTAGTAGAAGTAGTAGTAGTAGTAGTAGTAGTAGTAGTAGTAGTAGTAGTAGTAGGTAACAGTTGTAGTAGTAGTAGTAGTAGTAGAAGTAATAGTAGAAGTAGTAGTAGTAGTAGTAGTAGTGGTAGCGGTAGTAGTAGTAGTTGTAGTAGTAGTAGTAGTAGTAGTAGTAGTAGTAGTAGTAGTAGTAGTAGTAGTAGTAGTAGTAGTGGTGGTAGCATTAGTAGCAGTAGTAGTAGTAGTAGTAGTCGTAGCAGTAGTAGTAGTAGTAGTAGTTGTAGCAGAAGCAGAAGCGAGATTTTGGCAATAGGATTTAGGTGGGCGTCGATTTTAGCCTGCAGGGTTTTGGAAGACTGATGGAGGAGGAGGAGGAGGAAGAAGAGGAGGAGCGAGGAAGCAGGAGGAGGAGGAGGAGGAAGGAGCGAGGAAGCAGGAGGGAGGGCAAGGTACAGATGGTCGTGGTGGTGGCGGAGGAGGAAGAAGGTGTCGGTGAAGAGGAGGAGGAGGAGGAGGAGGAGGAGGAGGAGGGTGCCTTCCTGACAAACCTCTCCAACATGTTATCGGACTCTCCGTGATCGTAAATCGGTTTGTTTCCCTTAAATCAGGGACACTTTATCTATTTATCTATCTGTATCTGTCTGCCTGTCTACCTTCCTATCTATCTAGCTATCTATCAGTATATGTGTCTTTAATTTATCATTCTATAATGTCTCTATCTATCTATCTATCTATTTATCTATCTATCTATCTATCTATCTGTCTTTCCATTTGTCTCTGTATTCCTATCTCTATATATATTTATCTATCTATCTATCTATCTTTGTCGATGTATCTATCAGTTGGGAGTGAAGAAATATTGCTGCCGGTCTTCCTCCTTTTCCTCCTCCTCCTCCTCCTCCTCCTCCTCCTCCTCCTCCTCCTCTTCCTCCTCTTATTTATTATGGTCTGAATATGAGAACGTTTGTAAAGCGCCACGTGCCTTGTTATTCATCTTAATTCTCATCTCCTCCTCCTCCTCCTCCTCCTCCTCCTCCTCCTATCTTCCCTTCTTCTGCCTCCTTTATCTCCTTCTTTCACTCCACATCTCTGAGTCGTGTCACCATCTCTCTTGCCTTTCCTGTGTGTGTGTGTGTGTGTGTGTGTGTGTGTGTGTGTGTGTGTGTGTGTGTGTTTATCTTCCTGTCTCTTTGTTTGTCTGTCTTTTCTCCCTTTTTTTTCCTGTTTTCAAATCGTACCCTTTTCTCTCCCTTCCCTCCCTCCCCTTTTTTCCATCCATCCCTGTTTCCCTCCCTCTCTGCCCCTTCTTTCCTCCACCCTATCTCCGTCAACCCTCTCCTCCTCCCTCTCCCCCTCCTTTCCTCCCTCCCTCCTTTCCTCCTCCCTCCTGAACCCTTTCTCTCCCCTGCCAGTCATATGGAAACTAAATCTGTCTGTTTCAAGCTCTCTAAATCGACTTCCATTCAGAGACACTCGACTGAAACGAAACAAACAAATAAATAAATAAATAACGCTCTCTCTCTCTCTCTCTCTCTCTCTCTCTCTCTCTCTCTCTCTCTCTCTCTCTCTCTCTCTCTCATCACGTTCACCCCTTTCGCTCATGTATTAAATAAGTTTTGCTCACCTCTCTCTCTCTCTCTCTCTCTCTCTCTCTCTCTCTCTCTCTCTCTCTCTCTCTCTCTCTCTCTCTCTCTCTCTCTCTCTCTCTCTCTCTCTCTCTCTCTCTCTCTCTCTCTCTCTCTCTCTCTCTCTCTCTCTCTCATCTTTATTATCTCCCATTTCTTATGCTTCTATATTTATCAGGTTTTGCTTTGTCTCCCCTGTTCTCTTATCTATCTCATCCCTCTCCTTCTATCTTATATTTTTTCCTTCTATCTTTCTCCCTCATTTATCTTTATAGCATCCCTTTCCATATTCATCATCATGTTATCGCTTATCTTCCCCTGCTTCCCCTGCTCTCCTTTTTCTTATCCATCTCATTCCTCTCCTTTATCCTAGCTTCCCTTCCTCCCCCTTCCCTCTCTCTCTCCCTCGGCTGAATTTGCAACATCTCTTTTCATCTTCGTCACGTTCCTCTTTATCTTCTTTCATGTTATCGGTTATCTTCCTCTGTTCTTATCTTATCCCTCTCATCCCTCCCTAGCTTCTCTTCCTTCCCTTTCTCTCTCTCTCCCTCTCTCTCTCTCCTTCACCTGACTTCGCAGCATCCCTTTCCATTTTGATAATCCACCCCTTTTCTTTCCTGTTATCCGTTATCTTCCTTCGCTCTTTTCTTCTATCTCAGTTTATCTTCGCGTCCCTTCCTTCCCTTTCTCTCTCTCCCTCTCTCTCCCTCATCTGATTCCGCAGCATCCCTTTCCATCTTGATAATCCACCCCTTTTCTTCCCTGTTATCCGTTATCTTCCTTTACTATTGTCCATATTATTTTTATTATTGTTATTATTATTATTATTATTATTATTATTATTATTATTGTTATTATTATTATTATTGTTGATGCTGTTGTAGTTGTTATTATAGTTAACATTTTAGATATAACTATTATAACTTCATCTGGTATTATAGTTAATGTTGTTATTTATTGTATATTTGTATTTAGCTTGAGCTATCTTGCAATCTAGAAAGATAATAATAGTACAATGAAATAAATATGAATTATAATTATATATATATGTATATATCAATGTGCATATTATAATAATACAAACATTACTTACTTACTTACTTACTTACTCTCCTTTTCTTCTCTCTCTCATCCCTCTCAGTTTATCTTCGCGTCCCTTCCTTCCCTTTCTCTCTCTCCTTCTCTCTCTCCCTCACCTGAATTCGCAGCATCCCTTTCCATTTTGATAATCCACCCCTTTTCTTCCCTCTTATCTGTTATATTCCTTTACTCTCCTTTTCTTCTCTCTCTCATCCCTCTCAGTTTATCTTCGCGTCCCTTCCTTCCCTTTCTCTCTCTCGCTCTTTCCCCTTCGCTTGACTTCGCAGCATCCCTTTCCATCTTGATAACCCACCCCTTTTCTTTCCTCTTATCCGTTATCTTCCTTTACTCTCCTTTTCTTCTATCTCTCTCGCTCCTCTCAGGTTATTTTCGCTCTTCCATTCCTTTCTCTCTCACCCTCTCTCCCTCACATGACTTCGCAGCATCCCTTTTCATCTCACCTGCCTCATCTGTCAACTTTTGTGCATTTATCCTCCTCTTACTCTCGCATCCCTCTCTCCGCCTCTCGCCTGCCCTCTCACCCCTCTCTCTCGTGCCCTCTTCAACCCTCTCCTATCTATCTCAAGACTCCCAGCGCCCCAGCATCCCGCTCATCATATCTCTCATCTCCTCGCCCCTTTCTCTCAGGTAAATCAGGAAAGCATCATCAGTAATTAGGGTTAAAGTGGGCTGAGAGAGAGAGAGAGAGAGAGAGAGAGAGAGAGAGAGAGAGAGAGAGAGAGAGAGTGCGCGCGCGGCCGTTCAATAGCAAGAGAGACAGAGGGAGAGGAGGAAGAGGTGGAGTTAGAGGAGGAGGAGGAGGAGCATCAGGAGGAGGAAGAAGAAGAGGACGAAGAGGATGAGGACAAGGACAAAAAGGAGGAGGAGAAGAAGGAGGAGGAAGAGGAAGAAAAGGGCAATGCATGATGAAAGATGAGAGAGAGAGAGGGATGCTGGATACTAAGGAAAGAAGGAAGAAAGAAAGAAGGAAAAAAGGGGAAGCAAGAAATAAATAAAAAATAAAGAAGGAAAAGCAGGAAGGGAAATAAAGAAGGAAGAAGGAAGAAAGAGAAAATAAATAATGCAAGAAGGAAGGAAAGAACGGAGAGAGGGAAAAAGGAAAAAAGGAAAGAAGAGAGAGAGAGAGAGAGAGAGAGAGAGAGAGAGAGAGAGAGAGAGAGAGAGAGAGAGAGAGAGAGAGAGACCAAAAACGGAAATAGTAACAAAAGAGAAGTGAGAAAAGAGGAAGAAGGGAGGAATTACTGTAAAGCAGATGATGGCAATTAAGAAGAGGGAATGAAAGGGAAGAGGGGAGGAGAGGAGGAGGGGGAAGAGAGAGGAGGGAGAGAAGAGGGAAGAGAGAGAAATGAACCCTAGAGAAACCAACACTTCGCAATTGAAAAGGATTGAGAGAGAGAGAGAGAGAGAGAGAGAGAGAGAGAGAGAGAGAGAGAGAGAGAGAGAGAGAGAGAATGCATTTTTAACTGATGAGGCACAAAGAAAAGAAGGAAGAGGAGGAGGAGTAAAAGAAAGAGAAGAAGGGGAAAGAGAAGGACCAGGAGGAGAAAATAGATTGAGAGAGAGAGAGAGAGAGAGAGAGAGAGAGAGAGAGAGAGAGAGAGAGAGAGAGAGAGAGAGAAGGGGGGGAGGGATAAAAATCTGGATTAGAGAAAGAACAGGGAGTGTTTCCGCGAGTTTCTTTATTTGTTTCTTTGTTTCTTGGCGGAGAGAAGTTTGTCAGCCGGACCGAATGTGTTTGTCTATTTTCCTTTATTCAGGAGAAGGAGAAGGAGGAGGAGGAGAAGGAGGAAGAGGAAGAAGAAGAGAGATATAAAGAAAGGAATAGAAACGAATGGAAGAGAAAAAGACGAAAAAAGGAAAGAGAAAATTGAAGAAAAGAGATATAAAGAAAGGAATAGAAACGAATGGAAGAGAAAAGGAAAAGTAGGGAAGAATAAAATGAAGAAAATAAGAAGAAAACCAGAAAAAGAAAAATAGATGTCCATGAAAAGGAGCTGTTGAACCTATGAAGAGGAGGAGGAGTAGGAGGAAGAAAAGGAGGAGGAGGAGTAAGAGGAAAAGAGATATATTGAAAGGAATAGACACAAACGGGAGAAAAGAAGAGAAGAGAGGAAAAAATGAAGAAAATAAGAAGAAAAAGAGGTGTTAAAGTTAGAAGAAGGAGAAGATGATGATGAAGAAAAAGACGAAGGAGGTAGAGCAAGAGGAAAAGAGATATTAAGGAAGAAGGAATAGAAACAAATGGAAAAGAAGCGAGAAATTAAGAATAGGAGAAAAAAACAAATTAAGGAAAATCTTATGAGAAAAAGAACCTGTCGAAATTACGAGGAGGAGGCGGAGGAGGGGGAGGAGGTGGAGGTGGGGAAGGGGAGGAGGAGGAGGAGAGAAAGAGGAATATAATGAGATATGGTGAGGGTTGGAGGGAAAAAAGTACCTTATGATGTGACTTCAGAGGAAAAAGTGAAGGGAAAATGTAATGTTTAACGAGAGAGAGAGAGAGAGAGAGAGAGAGAGAGAGAGAGAGAGAGAATTATATAAATACTTACACTAATACTAACGGAATATACACGGACAAGATAAGACCCAACACCCATAAGACATAAATATTCAAGGAAAGGAAAAAGAAATAGATAAGAAGGAGGAAAACGTAAGGTCGGAGAGGGTAGAGGAAGCACAGAGCAGTTAAAGAAAACGGGGTATAAGGAAATGAAGGGGAGACTGGAGGGAAATTAAGGATGCGGCCGCGGGATATGAGACAGACGAAGAAAATGGGAAACTGATAAGGCAGAAAGAAAACGAGGGAGGTGACAAGGAAGAGGTGATAACGATGGTGCATGGAGGATCGAAGGGGAAAAAAAGAAAAGGAAAAATAAGAGAGGGGGAGAAGAAGAAGATTGTACTTAAAAACAAACAAAAGAAGATCGAACAAAAGGAGAAAGAGAAAGAGGAGCAGAAGATAAAGAAGAAGAAGAAAAGAGAGATAAGAGAGAGAGAGAGAGAGAGAGAGAGAGAGAGAGAGAGAGAGAGGTGGAGACCGAGGAAGATGATTGAGGGAAATTAACTTAAGGTGAACCAGAGAGAGAGAGAGAGAGAGAGAGAGAGAGAGAGAGAGAGAGAGAGAGAGAGAAAGGCAGCCATCCCGATATACACAGATAATTATAAACTTACCAACACCAGCTAATCAATGTCGTTAGTTTTAGAACGAAGTCATTAAGTGAAAGGGAAGGAAAGGCGGGGAAGGGAAGGGAAGATGGAGGAGCCCAACAAGTTACGTTAGGATAGGCAGAAATAATTACCTTGTTGTGATCCTTCCACGACAACGAACTCACTAAGGAATGGCATGTTGGGGAACCAGGGAGGCAGGACTAAATAATGCTGGTGGGGTTAAAGGGAAGGGAAAGGAAGGAAGGGGATGGGAAGAGGAAGCGAGGGAAGGAAAGAGAGGAAATGGGAAGGGAAGGAAAGGGAAGGGGAGGGAAAGGAGGAAAGGGAAGGGAAGGTGATGGGAAGGGGAGGTGAGGGAAGGAAAGGGAGGGGATGGGAAGTGAGGGAAGGGAAGGGAAGGAAGGGGAAGTGAGAGAAGGGAGGGGATGGGAAGGGAAAGGACAGGGAAGAGAAGGGAAGGAAAGGGATGGGAAGGGGAAGTGAGGGAAGGAAAGGGAGAGAAGGGAACGGATGATAAGGGAAGGGAAGGAAAGGGAAGGGGAGGGAAAGGAGGAAAGGGAAGGGAGGAGAAAGGAAGGTAAATAAATGAAATAGAAAGGGGATGTGAGGGAAGGAACGGGCAGGAAGTACTAACCAATGCCGTGATTTTTAAAGACAAGGGAAGGGAAGGGAAGGGAAGGGAAGGGAGAGAATGAAAGGACTAACAAATGCCGCGCTTTTTTTAAGATAAGGGAAGGGTAAGGGAGGAGGGAGGCAAGGAAGAGAGTAAGGTCAGGTACGGAAGGAATAGGAATGATAGACTAAAGGAAGGGAAGGGAAGGGAATAAAGGAAAGGAGTGGTAGAGTAGGGTAAGGTACAGAAGAAATAGGCATGGCAGATTAAGGGAAAGGAAGGGAAAGGAAGGGTAGGAAAAGGTAAGGTCTAGAAGGGAAGGAAAATGAAAGGATGCCATGGATAGAGTGGATTTGAAGGAAAGGAAAAGAAAAGGATAGGAAGAGTAAAGTAAGAAAAGACGCGGAATTGATGAGAAGTGAAGGAAGGAAAGGAAAAGAAGGAAAGGAAAGGAAATTTAAAGTGAGATACGGTATGGAAGAGAAGGGAAGGGAAGAAAGTGAAGGGTAGAACAGGGTATGGAAGGGAAGGGAAGGGAAAGAAATGCAGGATGGAATAGGACATGGAAGGGAAGGAAGGACATGGAAGGGATTAAAGGTAGGGTAGTTTGAAGGTAAAGTTTGGATGGGAAGGAAATTGAAGGAAGGAAAGACGCGGAATTGATGGGAAATGAAGGAAGGAAAGAAAAAGAAGGAAAGGAAAGGAAGTGTAAAGTGAAATACGGTATGGAAGAGAAGGGAAGGGAAGGAAATGAAGGGTAGAACAGGGTATGGAAGGGAAGGGGAGGGAAAGAAATGCAGGATGGAATAGGATATGGAAGCAAGGAAGGGCAGGGAAGGGATTAAAGGCAGGGTAGTTTGAGGGTAAAGTTTGGAAGGGAAGGAAAGTTAGGGTAGACTGAGGTAAAGTTTTGAAGGGAAATGAGAGGAAAGGGTAGAGTGAGGTGAGAGGTATGGAAGGGAAAGAAATGGAAAGGTGGAAAAAGGGAAAGGAAGATAAGGGACCAATGGAAAATGGGAAGGAAGAGAAGGTATGATAAAAGAAAGGGAGGAGGAGTATAGGAAGAAAAGGGAAGGAAAAAGGAAAATATAGGAGTGGATAGGGAAAGGGGGGAAGAAGAAAGTTAAAACGTAGATAGAGAAGATGAGAGAAAGGAAGAAAAGATAAATAGAAGGATAAAAAAGCTAAGTGGAAATATAGAAAAACAAAAATGTAGAAAAAAATAGGAAAGTGTTAAGGGGAAGAGAGAGAAGGCTAGAGAAGCGAAATAGAGGGAGAAAATGGAGAGGAAGAGAGGGGACACAAAAGGAAGGGAAGGGAAGTGCAGAGGAAGGGAAGGAAAAACAAAGAGAAGGGTAGAGAGGCGAAACATAGGGAGAGGAAGGGAGGAAGAAGGGAAGGGAAGGGAAGGAAATGGGAAGGAAAAACAAAGAGAAGATTAGAGAGGCGAAACATAGGGAGAGGAAGGGAGGAAGAAGGGAAGGGAAAGAAAGGGAAGGGAAGGGAAGGAAAAACAAAGAGAAGGGTAGAGAGGCGAAACAAAGGGAGACAAGGGAGAGGAGGGGAGGGAAGGGCAGGGAGAGATAATTGTCTTTTCTTATATGGGTGAGGGTAGACGGTTTAACGAGGGAGTTGGCTTGTTAATTAGGCTCGTTAATTAAGCATCTGATCCCTTTTCCTCATTTTTTATTTTTTCCTCTATAGATTCAAGGTTGTTTTTCCTTTTTTTTGGGGGGGGTTGATTTTTTTTCCTCTGTCCTTGTTTTCATAATTATTGTTTTCTTATATGTTGTTTTCGTTTATTTTCTTGTTTTTTTCCGTTCTCATTTTTTTTTCTTATTCTTTCTCTCTCATCCTTATTTACGTCTCTTTGTTCTCCGCTCTCTCTCTCTCTCTCTCTCTCTCTCTCTCCTCCTCCTCCCTAAACACACACACACACACACACACAATAACAGGCGGCAATAGAGGCCAAGAAACACCTCATTATGCCGGAACTCTAGTCGTTACGGACATGTGGCTTAGCGCTATCTTCGCCCCCCATCACCACGACCCCCCCCCCCTCCACCTCACCACCCCCTCCCCTTCTGTCCCGCCACCCCCTCCCTCTCTATCTCAACCACCCCCTCCCCTTCCACCTCGACCACCCCCTCCCCCTCTATCCCCATCACCCCCTTCCCCTCTATCCCCACCACCCCCTCCCTCTCAGTCCTCACCTCCCCCTCCCCCTCTATCCCAACACCCCCTCCCCCTCTATCTCCACCACCTCCTCCCCCTTTATTCCCACTACCCCCTCCCCCTCTATCCCCACCACCCCCTCTCTCCCCATCTCGACGACCTCCTTCCCCTCCATCCCCACCGCCCCCTTCCCTCTCTGTCCCCAGCACCCCATCCCCCACTCCCCCTCTATCCCACCACCCCCTCACCCTCTATCCCCATCACCCCCTCTCCCCCTATCTCGACGTCCCCCTCCCACTCCTTCTCCACCACCCCCTCCCCCACTTTTTCGACCATCGCCGACTGACCAACCACCACCATCCGACCTCGCTATTACGACCACGACCGACTGACCTCGCTATTACGACCAGTGTGACTTTGATATCTGCATAACGACAGTCTCACATCCAAGGCCTCGATCTTTGTTACGACCGGCATGACTACGATCTCAGTATTACGACCATCTGAGACCTCGACCTCTCTATTGCGGCCATCCCACTTACGACCACAGTATAACGACCCTCCAAGATCACGACCTATATATTACAACCAATAAGACTACGACCCCTATTGCGACTTTGACCTCTTTATTATGACTACAACCTCTCAGTTACGACCAGTGCCACTGCCCACTTTCTATTAAGACCAGAAAACTATGACCTCTATATTAAGACCAGTACGACCACGACCTTCATATAAAGACCAGTACGACTTCTATTCCGACCACTACAATCTCCTCAACGACTCATACGACCACCATAACCTTGATGAAATAAACATCTCCCGCGACCTCGACAGAAAGACCGCTACAGCCTGAACGACCTTTCTTCAACGACCACCACGACCCCTTCCTCGCCCTTCTTCTATAATGACCACCTCTCTAAAAGGAAGGACAATAGGGGGGTTTATTCTCTCTAGGTTTTTTTTTCTTCCTTTCTCTCTCTTTGTTTTTAGTGTTGGGAAAAAATAGAGAAATGAAAAAACGCGGTAAATGGGGAAAAATATGCGGCGTGAAATAACTGTTTTTCCTCTTTTATTTTTTTCGTTTTTGCTTTGTTTTCTCTGGAGGTTTGAACTCTATTTTTTTCTTTTTTTTTATTATAAGTTTTCCTTTCTATTCAGTGTATGTATATTTTTGTACACACACACACACACACACACACACACACACACACACACACACACAAGAAAAGAGAGAGAGAGAGAGAGAGAGAGAGAGAGAGAGAGAGAGAGAGTTTTAAAATGTTCTGCCTCGAGTCAAGGAAATGAAGAAAACATTGCATTATCTCTCTCTCTCTCTCTCTCTCTCTCTGCAACACTAAGATAAGTATTTTTGTTGTTCCTTTTTCCTCTTTCCTTCCTTCCAACATTTCTCTCTCTCTCTCTCTCTCTCTCTCTCTCTCTCTCTCTCTCTCTCTCTCTCTCTCTCTCTCTCTCTCTGCAACACTAAGATAAGTATTTTTGTTGTTCCTTTTTCCTCTTTCCTTCCTTCCAACATTTCTCTCTCTCTCTCTCTCTCTCTCTCTCTCTCTGCAACACTAAGAGAAATATTTTTGTTGTTCCTTTTTCCTCTTTCCTTCCTTCCAACATTTTTTTTTATATTCCCTTCCTCCACTTTCCTTCCTTTTTCTCTCCCCCTTCGCCTTTCTCTTATTTTTGTCCCGACTTCCAAGCGTTTATTCTCTTACCCTTTCCCTCTCCCTTCCTTTATCATCTTCTATTTCCTCGTTCCCCTTTCCCAGTTTTTTTCTTGCACCCTTCGTTCTTTTTTTTTCTTTTTTTTTGTCACTGTTTTCCTGTTTCTTCCCTTCTTTCTCCCTTACCCGATCCCTCTCCCTCCCTTTATCTTATCTTCCCCTCCCCTGTCCTTCCTTCCCATCCCGCTTAATACCCTAACTTCCCTTAACTTAACCAGCTCCCTTTTTCCCTTTTTATCTATCTATTTCCTCTTACCTATC
>NC_066541.1:6721135-6771135 GCF_024679095.1 Eriocheir sinensis | reverse complement strand
AGGAAGGCAGGAGAATCACGGGGACAGGTGTGTGAGGCCACTAATGAGAGCAGGACAGCAGGTAACCCACGTGTCGCTGGCTGTGCCTCGAAGCCCCGATGGTCTCGCCGACGGGTAGTTCAACTTTATCCGCCCCCCTCACCACCCAGGGGAAGGGGGGCACCACTCCCCCCCCCCGAGGCCTGCCCCCCTGAGTAAGCAGCCTACCTCTCCTTGTAGCCCTCCTCTACGCTCTCACGGGGGGCCGAAAGGGGAATAAATGATGTAAACCCGAGAATGAACGTCGAATCGAGGGGAATGAGGGCAGAGCAGAGACGGAGGGTCGTACGCGCCGCCTCTTCCCCTCGCACCAGCCCACCGCGACTGACGGCTCTTCGAGGGGAAACTTACAAAGAACCAGGCGTGAGGGGATGGCTCCACGCATGCGCGGGGCCCGGCAGCCTCATACAGTCGGTTTTCCCAGTGATCGATAGCAGCTTCTCGCCCTAACGATGCTACAAGGACCCCGGCCCGGGTTGGAAGTATCAAAAAAGGCGAATTTCTGAGAGTTACCCCCTCCTCGTTCTCCTCCTCCGCGCTGCTACCTCCTCCTCCTCCTCCTCCTCCTCCTTCTCTCTTTATTTTCCAGCATCCACACTGAAGTCGAAAGAGGGGGGGTGGGGTCAACGGGGGATCCAAGGGTCAAGGATGCTGTGTTTTTTCCCCCTTTTTGACCTGACTTGCGTGGCTGTCACTAGGTCACACACACACACACACACACACACACACACACACACACACACACCTACAGATTTTTTGTGTATGCAAATTAATGTGGCCCTTTGCTTTGGTCCGTGTAATGATATTCGTGTGATACAGTCCGTTCTTTTTCTCTTCCCTCATTTGTGTGTTATTTAAGGTCATGTGTGTGTGTGTGTGTGTGTGTGTGTGTGTGTGTGTGTGTGTGTGTGTGTGTGTGTGTGTTTGGAGCAAAGGACACCGTCACCAGCACGCCAGGCCCTCACCTCCCCATCACCTGGGCCGCGCCTCCTCTCCCTACAGTCACCTGTCCCAGCATTCCTTCCTTCTCGAGTCACAAGGGATAATTAGATACATAAATATTTTTCTCTCGGTATCGTCTTTACTTGTACTCTACACAGTATACTGTAGTGGTCTAATCCACTTTAAACGGTGGGGTCTAGGTATACTCGAACAGTGGTGCTTTGGAATGTTACTTTAATCATTATAATGGCGTCAATTCGCCTTGGATATTGTTAGCATATAAGAGAGGAGTTCCCAACTTGGCTGAATTATCTCTAATGATTCCTTGGTGATGTATTAGTAAGTAAAGGAGTCAATTGAGAAGTATTTGCAACGCAGCTTTTCACAGATAAAAGTAAAAAAAAAGAAGATAGCCTGTGGTTCTTGCCAGTGCCCGCCGTACGTCATGTGTTGTTACAGGCTACCTTTAGTAAAGAGAGTGGACATTAGACTTCCCTGGCAGAGGGGTTGGGTGCCAGCAGGGAACCTCTAACCCAAAGTACTGATTCTGACTATGTGGCTGAATTTTTAATGTGTGAAAGAACATTATTGTTTTTAGCTTTAGCACCTATAAGGTACTCCTGTAAGTAGTAAAGGGGAGGGGGGTGTCAAGGGAAGGACAGCAGCCTTTACTCGTCCCTGTGGAAGATGCGGACGATGTGGCCATCGAAGTTGGGCAGGTCAACGATGACGCTCTTCTTGGGGATGCGCCTCTCGAAGGGGAAGCCCATGGGACGCTTGTCGGGGTACTTCTCGCCAGGGATGCCACAGTAGGCGTGGTTGCCGCCGTGGTCGTTGGTGTCAAGGTCGCTGTGAGCGCCGTCATCGCCGCTGGTGATTATGACGCTGAACCAGAACTCGAGACCCTCCTCGTTACCCTTGGGCAGCAGCAGCCTCTGGGGTTGGCCACAGGAGCGGCCAACATCGAGCTGCAATTCAGAGCCGCTAGCCACAGCTTCGTCGGCCTTTGCGATGAGGTCCTGGAAGTGGAGGCTGTCAGGGATGGCCACGTTGGAGTCGCTGCCGGAGCGGTGAATCACGTGGTCTCCAGCTTCGACTGAAAAAGAAAAAAGAAAACCATCACCACAGCGCCAAACACCTGGCATCGACATACATTATAATTTATTAGCTAGCAACAAAACCCGCGTTCGGTTGCAACATGACTTACCATTGGTCCAGAAGGTGTCAATAAGGATGGAGTGCCAGCGGTTCTCTTCAATGGGACGCCTGACGCCGTTCTCGTCGTTCTTAGGGGTGATGTAGACGCGGACGGTGACTTTGTCAGCGTGGTCGGCATGGTAGCGGATGTTGTATGAGAAGTCTTTGTGGTTAAGGCGAGGGATGTGAGCCTTGACGGACACGTCAGCCACGTTGTCGGAGGTGTCAAGGGCGTTGCTCAGGTCGAACTCGAAGTCCTCGAAGAAAGTGACGAGTTCGTCGACATCAACTCCGTGGATTTCCACGTTTTCATACTTAAGTTCGTCGACGGTGTAGGGTGGCAGCTTGTCCTTGTGCTCCTTGAAGATGTTATCCATGTACTTGTGGAGGCGGAAGAAGGAGGGGTCACGGGTGGCGGTCTCAAAGTGTTCCATCACGCCTGGGGACAAGTTGAACTTGCCGTGCGGGTCGGCCTGGGACCCAAGCACGCGGTGAGCCTGGTTATGGAGGGCGCCATAGTAGGCGGCGTTGGCGCTAGACGTAGAGGACTCAATCGCTGCTCCCAACATGTTGATGCCTTCATCGTTGTCGATGTCGACGTGGGAGCCGTCGGGCTTGTCGATGTAGCCGTGAGCGATGGCGTCGCGGATGCGGCTTTCCATCTCCTTCAAGTCTCTGATGCGTGCCACGCCGTCCACATCCTCAAAGTCCTTGTTGTCGGGACGGGTGGGGAACTCTCCACCGTACTTGTAGCTGGTGTGAGGAGCAAAGCCCTCCTTGATTGGGCGGTCCCAGTACAGCTCGTCGACTGGAGGCAAATAGTTAGAGAGACGTTCAGCGTCGAACCTGGCAGTGAGCTGGTGATGGGCCCAGAAGAAAAGTTCGCCCTTGCGGTCAATCTCATCCCCGTGCCACCAGAAGGGGAAGTCCATGTGCCAGTGGACGTGGTGGGAGTTCATGCCGATGTCCTCGCCGAAGTAGGCGACGCGCTGCTCAGGGTTCTTCTTGCTGCCGGTGAAGGTCATCTTGAACTCGCCGGGGGTCTGCGTCATCTTGGCGGCGTAGGCCTTGTCGATTATCTCGGAGTTGGTGAACATGTGGGGCGTGACCTCGTAGAGCGGGGGCAGCACGACGCCCTGGGTGAGCTCGGAGTGCGTGACGGCAATGTACAGGGCGTACACGAACTCTCCCTCGTTCATGTGCTCGCGGAAGTAAGCGGCGTTAGCTGTGAAGGTATCGAAGTCCTGGCAGTTGAGCAGCACATCAACCAGCATGAGAGCTTCCTCTCGCTGGCGGGTGTTGAAGAGGGAGAACCAGTGCTTCTGCTCGAGCAGGCGGCCATCCTCCAGCTCCTCCATTAGATGGTTGACAGCGGTGCCGCCATCCTTGCAGCCTCCGATGTGATCCCTCGGGCTAGTGCTTGCTGCAGCCTTGAGATCAGCGTAAGCTGACGGGATGGGACTGTAGATCCTGTGCAACAGGCGATTGACTGCCTGCTGCTTCTGGGCGAGAGATGCGCCCTCGGCCATAGAGGCCACGAAGAGAACTGCTACCAGCACCGCCCACCTCATGTTGCCGGCGACGATCAAGGTGCTGTGACGACCAGGGCTACCGCGCGTCCTTATATACCGCCCGGCTTATCGTTACGTAAGAGCGGCACACAAGTCTGCTTTAAGTCAGAGTCGAGTGGAACCTCTTAGTGATAAACCATATCTCTTGGCGGCCCTTTTTTTTGTTGTTTTTAAGTGCGTGATGGAATTATACAACGAGTCACAGCAGAGGTTCACATGAGTCTGCTCTGTGACTAATAAACGATCAAAGTATATGTTTAAGCATCTCAGGTATCATCAAGATATCAACTGCTTCAAAGGGTGATTCCTGAGGCGAGTGGTCTGTCTGTTACGCTACCCCTCGGCGGCTGGCTACCGTGGCTACAGTGATGGCCTTGATCAAGAGCCACTTCAGGCCCGCGTCAGCCGCTCGTATTATCGGTCATGGTTGCGGCGTTACGTAAGTTGTTGATTGCTGGTGGCTCCGTGCGGCCCTCGTCTGGCAACGTGGGATGGACACGAGACTCGAGGTACACACACACTGCGTCGAAGGCAGGATGGCGGTGTGCATGGTGAAGATGGTGACGTGTTTTGTCTTTTTTTTTTTTTTTTTACGTTCGGCCCATAGCGCCGGTGGGCTTTCATGATGGGGCCTGTTGGTTGACTCCAGCCTGTTGATGATGTAGGCAAGCATTTTAAAGTAGCGTCATGTTTGTCTGGCTCATGCTGTTCCCAGGACCTTCGCGTGTTCTTCTTAAGAGCTTCGCTAGAGTCCGGGTTGACAGGTTATCATTAGAACAACATGTGGGTTGTCTTCAGTCACTCTGCGATGACTGAAAATTGTCAGCTTGTAGCAGCGGGCTGCGTCTGCTAAACACCGTGCCCGCACGGCGCGACCTGACCACTCAGCACCGGCTCCCCTTGATGATGTTGATGACATTGAAAATAACGGTGTTGAGGACGATGCCGGGAATGACGTGACGACCATCATGAGAAAGAACGTCATCACAGCTACAGACTTTACGATGGCACAGCACTGGGGAACAAAGCGGTTGTGTGCCACATTTATTGTAGGAAAAATCGCCCTTTACTAGTGTGCGCGAAGCGCCGCGCGAAGGGGCTCAACCAACATAATTATTACGGCTTCCGAGTAAATTAGAGTTAGAGTTTGGGAACTGCTGCAGACGGAATTTACGCTTAAAATGCCAACATTAATATATGAGTTGAAAGTTCTGGAAAAGTACTTTTTCTTTGTTACATTATTTACATTATTTTTTTTATGTAAAAAATTTCATTTTTTTTACACACACACAAATTAACCAACATTTATGAATAAGTAATACATGAAATAATGCAACAAAATAATATATATATATATATATATATATATATATATACATATATATATATATATATATATATATATATATATATATATATATATATATATGTGTGTGTGTGTGTGTGTGTGTGTGTGTGTGTGTGTGTATATATATATATATATATATATATATATATATATATATATATATATATATATATATATATATATATATATATATATATATATATATATATATATATATATATATATATATAAAATTTCATGTATTCATTGTGATTTTAAATTAATATTTTAATATATATTTTTTAGAAATAATGAAATAATGTTACAAAAATATATATATATATATATATATATATATATATATATATATATATATATATATATATATATATATATATATATATATACATAGTATAAAATTACATGTATTCATTGTGATTTTTTAATGAATATTTTATTATATATATTTTTAGAAATATATTTTATTTGCCAAAAAAAAAATCGTTCACCATAATACCTGAAATTCATACATGGAAGAGTTTATATTATTATTATCATTATTATTATTGTTATTATTATATTATGATAATAATAATCATTATATTATTATATTATTATCATTATCCCAGGGCAAAAGTTGTGTTTATGTAACTTGAAGGGGGGCGGGGGAGGGCAGCATAAATAGTCTCTTTTCCGCTTGATTTCTGCCTTCAACCACATAGGAGGGCGCCGTTGCCGCTTATGTGACATGTTGGGGCCCGATCTCCATATTCTGAAGACATGGAGCTGATTTTGATTAATAAATCCAATGTTATTAATGCGTAACTAACAGATCATAGCAATGGTGTTTACATGACTGGGAGGCAGGCGTGACTTACGTGCCGGGGCTTGGCTGGGCGCGTGTGATTGGCCCAGAAGCGACCCCAGAGTAAACCCGGCGCGCTGATTGGCCATCCGACACTGCTGCAGCTTGGGTCCCTTCCGCAGACTTAAGGCGGCTTTACACCTGGCAATTCCTGGCCGGCAATACAGCCGCGACGATCTAGCGGCTAGACCAGCTGGGTGCTCTCGGGAGCAAGTACCTTCACACGTGGGAAGAGCCGCCGGGAGCATCAAGAAGTAAACTGCTAGTAAATCCAAGGGCATGAATTCATCCCAGACACCCCAAAAGGCTACTATCATATCCTAAAACCACAATGAGTTTGGTCCATTAGCCTAATATTGTGGAAATACTTTAAGTAAACGAGTTTTATCATAAGTAGTATTGATTGATTGATTGATTGTTTATTGTTGCATTTAACAACAAAGGAGAAGCGAGGAACATGCCATGCAGGCATTACATAGTGTGATTATATAATACACGAAAATAATCGTTCCTTACCTCCTTGGATATCTCGCAAAGAGATAAACGTTTCCCGCAATGTTGCTGCCACTCTCTCAAAAGTTGTTTTGCGCAGACTTTGCTTCTTGTAGACCTTATCTTGTGGGTCCCACAAGTGTCGATGCTGCCTCACTTCCTCTTGCAATGCCACCTCGGCCTCCTGGCTCCAAATCTTGTTATCTGCATCTGTCATTTCTTGTTTTATTGTCGCCGACATGTTGTTAACCCAGCCGCCTGTCGGCAATACAAGACGGACACGCTCAGCTGCGGAGAACTTGCCGCGAGAAGGGCTCCCAGACCCAGACCCAGACCAAAAATGCTGCCGGCAGCACGTCGCGCCTGTATTGCCGGCCAGGAATTGCCAGGTGTAAAGCCGCCTTTACATACTAGACTGCACGTCCTCTATCTCCCTGTATTGTGCTGAGTGAAGCACCGCAGCGGCCGTGGGTGTGCCCAGTTCTTCAATAATCGACGACTTGACACACCTCAATTCCACCCTGTTTCCTGACCCCACCATTCATTTTTAAGAAAAACTGAGGCCACCATCATCTTCCTGAAAAAATCTACATCACACTTGCATAAAATTGTAACAATAATATAAAAATACACAAACGAAAATCAGAGTTAAATGAAGTAGGGACTACACATTTTCTTGCACGTATTTCCCTTCAACTCCTTAGTACTCAACTGGTTTTCGTCGCATCACTTTTATAAGCACGGATCCTAAATCTGCATGCTTTTCTGATTCTGATAGTGTAGGGTACGTCCCGGGGTAAAAATATACATAGAGTCAAAATTGCCTCCGAACATGAGTCGCGCCGTAACGGCGTTCATTTGCCTCGGCATTTGTTTACTCAGACTCACCGCTCTCGCACAAAGACAGCTCTAGGGAGGGATTCCAATAATAAACTCCCGTTAACTTATAATGGCCAGAAATGTGCTACAGTTGTAATGGTATTTTTCCTCATGTAAATAGATTTTACGGGATGTTTGCGTAGCCTTATATATGTACATGAGTTTGTAAGTAAGTAAGTAACTATTTATTGCTATTAATATATACATATTTACAAAATACAGGCAAGTCAGTAGTGCAGCAACTGTCTGTCGAGCCGAAGGAGTGCAATCAGCGTGCATGTTTTTTTTTAATTACATCATAGTCACATTCACAATTGTTTGGAGGTACATTAGTTTTGGTTTGGCAAATTTTATGTGAGCAAAGAATACTGTAAATATATTATAATTATTGAAGTAAAGAAAACAAAACAAAAAAAAAGAGCTACTAATGATTCTGACGAATAAAATCCTTAATTTCTTTCTTGAATAATAAATAATTATTTCCTTTTACTAGAGCCTTTTTGTTTAGTGGCAACGAATTAAAGAACTTGGGGCCCGTGCATAAAATGCTATTTCTATACAGAGCTGTTCTAAACGGTGTACAAACCAGGTCAAGGTTACTACTTCTGGTCTGGTATAATGTCAGAGAGAGAGAGAGAGAGAGAGAGAGAGAGGTATTGAAACAAAGAGGGCCGTTGTGCTCCATATCTACCCTAAAATCTGCTATATAGCGTCAACAGAATTTCAGGTGTCACAAGGTTAAAACATAGAATATCGTTGCCAGCAATATGATTATGATAGAAGGCTATGGAAGGGACGCACGGATCGACACTCCGCCGTCACGGCGCGGCTTATGTTCGGAGGCGATTTTGACCCTATGTATATTTTTACCTCGGGACGTACCCTACACCATCAGAATCAGAAAAGCAAGTAGATTTAGGATCTTTGCTTATAAAAGTGATGCGACGAAAACCAAATGAGTATTAAGGAGTTGAAGGGAAATAAGTGCAAGAAAATGTGTATTCCCTACTTCATTTAACTCTGATTTTCGTATGTGTATTTTTGCATTATTGTTACAATTTTATGCTAGTGTGATGCAGAATGTTCTCAGGAAGATGATGGTGGTCTTAGTTTTTTTCTTAAAAATGAATGGTGGGGTCAGGAAACAGGGTGGGAGTGAGGAGTGTCAAGTCGTCGGTTTTGGATGAACTGGACACACCCTTGGCCACAGGCCGGCGTCACTTGGAGCAAAGTCTATATATACCAAGTCAAGTCATACGCAGCTTTGTGGGAGGAGACACGGCCGAGGCGTGGTTTATGCGTGACACTGCTTGGAGCCAAACTAGAGAATGTAGAAACAGGGATTTAGAGAAAACAAAGAAAGGCGGACTAATTTAAATCAGTCACTTCAACATGCCCCCTCTCACACCCCACACCGCCGTTTGTAGGCATTGGAATTACAGTCACGCATAGCACAATAAAAAAAGACATTTTTTCGTCAGTGGCTTGCCTGAATGCGCGGTGAAAGAAGGCGAGAATGCACATCCAAAGTGCACACATGGCCGCAACTTTAGTCACCCGTGAATTGGCTTCAAGTGACGTCATCCCGCTGCTCCGCCCCAAACCGCCCCCTGCGCGTGCTGGTCGCAGTTTTGAAGGCAGAGTGACTTGACTTGGTATATATAGACTTTGACTTGGAGGGCCTTGGCGAGCAGTCTAGTATGTACTGTAACGTCTGTAAGTCTGTGGTCCCTTCTGCCATTGCCGTCTCGATATAGAGAAGGCCTGACAGCTTGCTGGACTCTTTGGCGATGAGTCATCCAAGTAAGGCCGAGTGTGTCCCTCGCTCTCTCACTAAAATGTTATTTTTTGTGTTTTTATGCATATTTTTGTGTTAAATATATTTTTTCCTTTGACGAATAAAGGTTTTCCAACATCAATATATTCTAAACCATCAAATTATACCTAAAATAGAGGAGAATGAATAAGACAAGGAGAGGGAGAAATATTCACATAAAAATTATATAAATACATTGACAGTCGTAACAGGATAGACTCCTATTATTTTTATTTGTCACCGTTTCTAAATATCTTTTTTGACATTCATAGATCATCCATCCCTATACTATTATAGGCAACTCAGTCACCTGCTATCTGGCAGCTACAAGTTACATAGAGATATTATACGTAGAGTGCACCAACGCTGAGTGCTGAAGCTCAGTCTCACATTTCGAAGCCATATATTATAAACGTAAACTATTTCATTGCAATCATACGATTATATCTTAAAAATATAACGATAAAATATACCATGTTAACACTGAGATTCATGTGGCCATTATATGAGTAAATAATTTGTCCAGGGAACGGAAATGATCTTTTGACGTGGAACGCTTTGTGTCGCTTCTTAAGGTCCTCCTTCTCAACACTTCTATACTTGACACCATGCACTTAGTTACTTCACAGTGCACACTTATACACTTCACCCTGAACCTAGGTGTTTTCTGTTCTTTTCTTCCCCTGACTTTGCTTTTCTATGCCCTTTTGTTAGTGTCCACTATAACACTTTTCACTTCCCGATTACGGAAGCTCCTGTGCCAGGTAGGTATGCTTTCTTCTTCTTTTGACCTGTAACGCTTTGTATCTCTTCTTAGGTCCTCCTTCTCAACACTTCTATACTTGACACCATGCACTTAGTTACTTCACAGTGCACACTTATACACTTCACCCTGAACCTAGTTGTTTTTCTGTTCATTTCTTCCCCTGACTTTGATTTTCAATGCCCTTGTGTTAATTTCCACAGAGGGTTGTAGCAGCCCCTTCACTCGTAGTTGTCAGATACCAGGTGACTGAGTTGCCTTGTATCGGGATGGAGGATCGGCTTGTTGAATAGAGTACCCCCTTTCCCAACCCTAGGGTCGCGACCCCAAGTGGGTCGCCAAGCGCTTTTCCGGGGGTAGCCAAGACCTCAAAATATCAAACATGTTTTTTTGTTTTTTTATGTTACAATAACACATAAACAACTAAACTAGTGGGGTCGCGGTCATGTCTAGAGGTGCATGATTGGGGTCGCCTGAAAAAAAGGTTGGGAACCACTGATATAGTAATTGTAACGACAGCGTTATGAATGTCAAAAGAGATAGAAACGGTGACAAATCAAACTAATAGGAGTACCCAGTTACGACAATCAATGTATTTATATATTTTTTTGTGTGAATATTTCTCCCTCTCCTTATACTACATCTTATTTAATTCCTCTTTTTTTATGTCTAATTTGATAAATGTTTATAAGATATTAATGTAGGAAAACCTTTATTTATCACAGAAAAAATATATTTTTTCATAAAGATATACATTAAAACAAAACAAAAATTTATTGGAGAGCGCGGGAAACTCTCGGCCTTACTTGGATGCCATAATTTGAGCTGTTAGGCCTTCCCCATATCGAAGCAGCAATGCTTCTTCCCGCTCAAAGCAGAGTGATATGCGAGGAAAAAACTGTTTTTTACCACGGAACGTTCGATCTTATTTACAACGGTTGGATGCTCGGAAATCCCAGTCCCTCTATACTCTTGTGATAAAGGAGAGGCTACGCAATAATTTCCCGCGAAACAACAAGAAAATCGCTGGTGTGCTGGTTGGGTCCCTACCGTACTGCTTACGGCGCTACAAGTATACGGATGAGAAAGAAATTATATCGGAAAGTCGTGCCACGTTCAGTTGTATGTAATTCATTTTCAAGATCACTATCAGCCCCCTTATCGTTAAAAGGGAAAACAGACATGTGCGAATAAAATAAATCGGGAAAAATCGTCCTGAGTAGAATTCAGGGTTAGAGGCATAGCCGCAAGAGGCATTGAAGACAACAGCGCTACTCGAACCAAAGGAAAAACATGAATGATTGGCTCAGGGGAGATCGAGCTGGCAAAGTTATGGGAATCTCCTTTTTTATGTTTAGGTGCTGCCCATAGCGCCGGTTTGCTCAAAGTTCTTAGTTCCTTTCATATTCTACCTTAATTTGAACTACTACACTCACTACATAGTATTTGTATCGAGCGTCAGGGTTACTTGTTAAGGGGGTGGCTCCTTACCGAGAATTCAATGTTCTTACTAGCAAGTCTAATACTATTCCAAGGTGTTCACTAGCTACTTTATACTGACTCCGCCCAAAAATGGTTTGAAAATTCCAACTCGTTCAATTTAGTAATAGTTAACACGTAAACGTCGTTTGAAAAGTCGTCTGCATGACAAACTGAAAAGAAAAAAAAACTAGGACGAAATTTCTCCTTAGTCTTCACAGTACAAACCACAAACATCAAAATTTCTTCATAGTGTCCGCTGCCACGCTCACCCTCGACACAAACCACAAACACTGACATGGAGGGATTGCCACTGTAGTCTCACAAGAAAACAAAGTACTGCAAAACTTCCCAGCAGCAGACGTTAGCTCTACTCTACTCAGCGTTATGGAGCCCCAGCATAGCATTCTAACCCTCTGAGTAACACTGAACCACCAGTCATCTGTCCGGGATGAGAATGCCTCCTAGTACAAACAATGTGTTTCACCAACCCCCAAAGCCTTCCGCTAAGAAAGGACGGTCTCGGCGCCCCGCAGTAGCACCTCCAATCCCACTAACCCCCCACGCTGGAGAACACAGGAATATGAAACGCAGGGATAGGATGGGGATAGGCATGTTTTCTCAGCCTTCCACTCATCGTATATCATGCCACACCAATCCATTATATTCTATACCATTTCATTCCATCAGTCATAAGGGTACCCGGTAATTCTATAAGTCGTAGCCTCCCTGCAGCACCCCCGCAACAGAAGACTCCTTTCAGCCTCACTCAGCACCAGTAACCCAGCAGTAACATGTTTGAAATCAGCACTCCAGCATTTCTTAACACCATTCACCAGCACCTCTCCAGTGAAGGGCGATCTTAGCACCTACCCGCCATGCCTCAACGCCTCCCCGTGACCACCAGGACACGGATGAATAACCAAGAGTAGATTCCTGAAATATACACCACACTTTTTTTTTCGGGTGGTGATGAAGCTGACAAAGTTTTCTGATGGTGGTAGTGATGACGGTGAGGAAGACTGGTGGTAATAGTGATGAGTGGTAGTGATAGTGTGGCTGGTGGAGTTGATGGTGGTGATGACTGGTGGAGGTAATGGTGATGATGACTGGTGGAGGTGATGGTGATGATGAGTGATGGAGTTGACGAGAACGGTGACTGGTGGTGGTGAATGATGGTCGTGATGACTGGTGGTTGTGATGGTGGTGACGACTAGTGGTGGTGGTGGTGATGATAAGCTGGGATGGAGGGGGTGGTGATGGTGGTGATGATAAGTTGGGATGGAGGGGGTGGTGATGATAAGCTGGGATGGAGGGGGTGATGGTGGTGATGATAAGTTGGGATGGAGGGGTGATGTTAAGTTGGGATGGAGGGGGTGGTGTTGGTGGTGATGATAAGCTGGGATGGAGGGGGTGGTGATGGTGGTGATGATAAGTTGGGATGGAGGGGGTGGTGATGATAAGCTGGGATGGAGGGGGTGGTGGTGGTGATGATAAGTTGGGATGGCGGGGTGGTGATGATAAGCTGGGATGGAGGGGGTGGTGTTGGTGGTGATGATAAGTTGGGATGGAGGGAGTGGTGGTGGTGGTGATGATAAGCTGGGATGGAGGGGGTGGTGATGGTGGTGATGATAAGTTGGGATGGAGGGTGTGGTGGTGGGGGTGATGATAAGCTGGGCTGGAGGGGGTGGTGATGGTGGTGATGATCAGTTGGGATGGAGGGTGGTGATGATAAGTTGGGATGGAGGGTGGTGATGGTGGTGATGATAAGTTGGGATGGAGGGGTGGTGATGGTGGTGATGATAAGTTGGGATGGAGGGTGGTGGTGGTGATGATAAGTTGGGATGGAGGGGTGGTGATGGTGGTGATGATAAGTTGGGATGGAGGGTGGTGGTGGTGATGATAAGTTGGGATGGAGGGTGGTGGGGGTGGTGATGATAAGATGGGATGGAGGGTGGTGATGGTGGTGATGATAAGTTGGGATGGAGGTGGTGGTGATGGTGGTGATGATAAGTAGGGATGGAGGGGTGGTGATGATAAGTTGGGATGGAGGGGTGATGGTGGTGATGATAAGTTGGGATGGAGGGGTGGTGATGATAAGTTGGGATGGAGGGTGGTGATGGTGGTGATGATAAGTTGGGATGGAGGTTGGGATGGAGGGTGGTGATGGTGGTGATGATAAGGTGGGATGGAGGGGTTGGTGATGATAAGTTGGGATGGAGGGGGTGGGGATGGTGGTGATGATAAGTTGGGATGGAGGGAATGGTGATGGTGGTGATGATAAGTTGGGATGGAGGGGGTGGTGATGGTGGTGATGATAAGTTGGGATGGAGGGGGTGGTGATGGTGGTGATGATAAGTTGGGATGGAGGGGGTGGTGATGATAAGTTGGGATGGAGGGGGTGGTGATGGTGGTGATGATAAGCTGGGATGGAGGGGGTGGTGATGATAAGTTGGGATGGAGGGTGGTGATGATAAGTTGGGATGGAGGGTGGTGATGGTGGTGATGATTTGTTGGGATGGTGGGGGTGGTGTTGGTGGTGATGATAAGTTGGGATGGAGGGGGGGGTGATGATAAGTTGGGATGGAGGGTGGTGATGGTGGTGATGATAAGCTGGGATGGAGGGTGGTGATGATAAGTTGGGATGGAGGGTGGTGATGGTGGTGATGATAAGCTGGGATGGAGGGGTGGTGATGATAAGTTGGGATGGAGGGTGGTGATGATAAGTTGGGATGGAGGGGGTGGTGATGGTGGTGATGATAAGCTGGGATGGAGGGGGTGGTGATGATAAGTTGGGATGGAGGGGGGGGTGATAAGTTGGGATGGAGGGTGGTGATGGTGGTGATGATAAGTTGGGATGGAGGGTGGTGATGATAAGTTGGGATGGAGGGTGGTGATGGTGGTGATGATAATATGGGATGGAGGGGGTGGTGATGATAAGTTGGTATCGAGGTGGTGGTGATGATAAGTTGGGATGGAGGGTGGTGATGGTGGTGATGATAAGTTGGGATGGAGGGGGTGATGGTGGTGATGATAAGTTGGGATGGAGGGGGTGATGATAAGTTGGGATGGAGGGGGTGGTGATGATAAGTAGGGATGGAGGGGGTGGTGATGATACGGTGGGATCGAGGGGGTGGTGAAGAGAAGTTGGTATGGAGGGGTGATGATACGTTGGGATGGAGGGGGTGATGATAAGTTGGGATGGAGGGTGGTGATGATAAGTTGGGATGGAGGGTGGTGATGATAAGTTGGGATGGAGGGGTGGTGATGATAAGTTGGGATGGAGGGGTGGTGATGATAAGTTGGGATGGAGGGGTGATGATAAGTTGGGATGGAGGGGTGGTGATGATAAGTTGGGATGGAGGGTGGTGATGATAAGTTGGGATGGAGGTGGTGATGATAAGTTGGGATGGAGGGGTGGTGATGATAAGTTGGGATGGAGGGGTGGTGATGATAAGTTGGGATGGAGGGGTGGTGATGATAAGTTGGGATGGAGGGGTGGTGATGATAAGTTGGGATGGAGGGGTGGTGATGGTGATGATAAGTGGGGATGGAGGGGGTGGTGATGGTGGTGATGATAAGTTGGGATGGAGGTGGTGGTGATGATAAGTTGGGATGGAGGGGGTGGTGATGATAAGTTGGGATGGAGGGGGTGGTGATGGTGGTGATGATAAGTTGGGATGGAGGGGGTGGTGATGATAAGTTGGGATGGAGGGGGTGGTGATGATAAGTTGGGATGGAGGGGGTGGTGATGGTGGTGATGATAAGTTGGGATGGAGGGGGTGGTGATGATAAGTTGGGATGGAGGGGGTGGTGATGGTGGTGATGATAAGTTGGGATGGAGGGGGGGGTGATGATAAGTTGTGATGGAAGGGTGGTGATGATAAGTTGGGATGGAGGGGGTGGTGATGATACGTTGGGATGGAGGGGGTGGTGATGATAAGTTGGGATGGAGGGGGTGGTGATGATAAGTTGGGATGGAGGGGGTGGTGATGATAAGTTGGGATGGAGGGGGTGGTGATGATAAGTTGGGATGGAGGGGGTGGTGATGATAAGTTGGGATGGAGGGGGTGGTGATGGTGGTGATGATAAGTTGGGATGGAGGGGGTGGTGATGGTGGTGATAAGTTGGGATGGAGGGGTGGTGATGATAAGTTGGGATGGAGGGTGGTGTTGGTGGTGATGATAAGTTGGGATGGAGGGGGTGGTGATGATAAGTTGGGATGGAGGGGTGGTGATGATAAGTTGGGATGGAGGGGTGGTGATGATAAGTTGGGATGGAGGGTGGTGATGATAAGTTGGGATGGAGGGGTGATGGTGGTGATGATAAGTTGGGATGGAGGGGTGGTGATGATAAGTTGGGATGGAGGGGGTGGTGATGATAAGTTGGGATGGAGGGGGTGGTGATGATAAGTTGGGATGGAGGGGGTGGTGATGGTGGTGATGATAAGTTGGGATGGAGGGGGTGGTGATGATAAGTTGGGATGGAGGGGGTGGTGATGGTGGTGATGATAAGTTGGGATGGAGGGAATGGTGATGGTGGTGATGATAAAGGCCAGTGGCATCAACTGATGATGATACCTGATGGTAAGGGGTTGATATTAAGGAGTTGACCGTTGGTGATGAGAGGTGATGGTGACTGTGGCTGTGGTGAGGAGTGTTTGTGATTTGTGCAGATGAGTGTCAGTGGTTTTGGTGGTGAGGCTGGTGGTGATGGTGAGGCGCTATGTAAGTGGCAGTGACAGTACAGTGATGTTCATTGCGGTGAGGGATGGATGTAAAAGTCATGGCATGAGTGATGAGTGATGGTGAGTGAATGCTGTAGTATTCTATCGAACTTTTCAAGGATGATATTTTATCTGCTCCATCTCCTCTTATATTTAGTCTACGCAAAGGTATCGCTAACCACAGATATATAAAACAACCAAAAGGAAAGATATTAATTTATTTGTTGTACAAAAAGGGGAGGGGAGTACAATCATTATTTTGGAAAAGCTTCTTTGGCGGAAATGAGTAAATCATATTTTTAGAGGGAGAACTTTAGCATAAGGGAGCGTCATTATTGAAGGTGTCTTGGTAGGAGACAGCCGCCTTGAGCACCACTTAGTGCTGGTCTTTGTGTTTGACAAGCACAGTCTTGCCGTAGAAGTTGGGGAGATCCTTGATGACACGGAGGTCTGGGATGCGCCTCTCGAAGGGGAAGCCCATGGGACGCTTGTCGGGGTACTTCTCTCCGCGAACGCCGCAGTATCCGTGGGTGCCGCCATGAGCGTCAACGTGGAGGTCGTCCTGGGCGCCATCATCGCCGCTGGTGACGTACACATTGAGCCAGAACTCGAGTCCCTCCGTGTTACCCTTGGGCAGCAGCAGCCTCTCGGGGTGGCCACAGGAGCGGCCGGATTCGATATGCATTTCGGAGTTACTCTCCACAGCCTCATCAGCCTCTCTGATCAGTTCGCTGAAGGAGGTGCTGTCAGGGATGACCACGTTGGAGTCGTGGCCACTGCGGCGGATGCTGTGAGTGCCGGCTTGAACTAGGGGGAGAAAAACGGTAGAATTATAGACAATGAGAAAGTAATAATATAGTTAGACCTGTTTGCTGATTTTCAAGAGCATACCTACACACACATACAAACACATAAATACTTACCCTCAGCCCAGAAGGTGTCGATCAGGATGGCCCCCCAGCGATTTTCATTGATGTCCAGAGCGATGCCGTTCTCATCGTTCTTAGGGGTGAGGTACACGCGAACGGTGACCTTATCATCGTGGTCAGCATGGTAGTGGATGTTGTAATGGAAGGGCTCGTGGTTGAGCCGATTCACGTGGGCCTTGACGGATACATCAGCCACGTTATCGGAGGTGTCGAGGGCGTTGCTCAGGTCGAATTCGAAGTCCTCGAAGAATGTGACGAGCTCATCGACAACGACTTCTTCGATTTCCACGTTTTCATACTTGAGTTCGTCGGCGGTGTAGGGTGGCAGCTTGTCCTTGTGCTCCTTGAAGATGTTATCCATGTACTTGTGGAGGCGGAAGAAGGAGGGGTCACGGGTGGCGGTCTCAAAGTGTTCCATCACGCCTGGGGGCAAGTTGAACTTGCCGTGCGGGTCGGCCTGGGACCCAAGCACGCGGTGAGCCTGGTTATGGAGGGCGCCATAGTAGGCGGCGTTGGCGCTGGACGTAGAGGACTCAATCGTTGCTCCCAACATGTTGATGCCTTCATCGTTGTCGATGTCGACGTGGGAGCCGTCGGGCTTGTCGATGTAGCCGTGAGCGATGGCGTCGCGGATGCGGCTTTCCATCTCCTTCAAGTCTCTGATGCGTGCCACGCCGTCCACATCCTCAAAGTCCTTGTTGTCGGGACGGGTGGGGAACTCTCCACCGTACTTGTAGCTGGTGTGAGGAGCAAAGCCCTCCTTGATTGGGCGGTCCCAGTACAGCTCGTCGACAAGGGACAGGTAGTTAGAGAGACGTTCAGCGTCGAACCTGGCAGTAAGCTGGTGATGGGCCCAGAAGAAAAGTTCGCCCTTGCGGTCAATCTCATCCCCGTGCCACCAGAAGGGGAAGTCCATGTGCCAGTGGACGTGGTGGGAGTTCATGCCGATGTCCTCGCCGAAGTAGGCGACGCGCTGCTCAGGGTTCTTCTTGCTGCCGGTGAAGGTCATCTTGAACTCGCCGGGGGTCTGCGTCATCTTGGCGGCGTAGGCCTTGTCGATTATCTCGGAGTTGGTGAACATGTGGGGCGTGACCTCGTAGAGCGGGGGCAGCACGACGCCCTGGGTGAGCTCGGAGTGCGTGACGGCAATGTACAGGGCGTACACGAACTCTCCCTCGTTCATGTGCTCGCGGAAGTAAGCGGCGTTAGCTGTGAAGGTATCGAAGTCCTGGCAGTTGAGCAGCACGTCAACCAGCATGAGAGCTTCCTCTCGCTGGCGGGTGTTGAAGAGGGAGAACCAGTGCTTCTGCTCGAGCAGGCGGCCGCTCTCCTGCTCCTCCAACAGCTGGTTGACGGCAGCGCCGCCATCCTTGCAGCCTCCGATGTGATCCCTCGGGCTGCTGCTGGCGGCGGCCTTGAGGTCGCCGAAGGCGGACGGGATGGGACTGTAGATCCTGTACAACAGACGATTTACTGCCTGCTGCTTCTGGGGGAGAGTTGCTCCCTCGGCCATAGAGGCCACGAAGAGAACTGCTACCAGCACCGCCCACCTCATGTTGCCGGCGACGATCAAGGTGCTGTGAAGACCAGGGCTACCGCGCGTCCTTATATACCGCCCGGCTTATCGCCACGCAAGTGCGACAAACAGCGTACTCGTGAGCACACACGCGCGCTTTGATTATGTAACACGTTATCTGGCCAGCTATACCCATTTAGATACCTCTCCTTGGCATCTTGTATAGACTGTTTGTAGAAGTGTTTTCTTTTGGAGGGAGAAGGGGGGGGGGGGGGAATAGATTGGTTTGTTCTTGTCCTACCTCTTGACGTTAATAAATGTTGGTAGCGTCTGCCCGCTGCTGCACCGTCGATGCTTACCTTGCCCTTTCTCCAACTTATCAACTACCTATGTATTTTTCTTTGCTCTATCAAGACGTCATGTGACTACAGTCTCCCCGGGCTTGGATGGCGAGAGTCCCCCCCGTTTTAGGAGGACCCACCTGGAGCCTGACATTCCAGTGCTGCTGATTGGTTTATGGACAGCATGGCAGTTGTGGATAGATAGGAGCGCTTTCTTTTATCATGTATCATGTGGTCAAGTACTTTCAGAGTTGTGTTTTGAGACGTTCAGTCGTCACCACAAATGGTTGATCTATCGCCAGCGATAAAAAATATCCAAGAGAATAACTAAAATAACTACTGAAATTTATTGATAAACACTTCGAAAACTGCTGCACGAGTCAAAGAAGTCAAGTGACACTTCCCGTCATGAGCACCCTTCGGAAGGTCAAACCTATAAGCTCTTGATACTCCTCTCTTTAAGGAGGTCAAGTCGTAGGCAGGGGGGAAATATACAGACGAAGGAAGGCTGTTCCAGAGTTTACCAGTATAAGGGATGAAAGAATGTAGATTCTGGTTAACTGTTGCATAAGGAATTTGGACAGAATAGGGATGAGCAGAGATAGATCGGCCGGAAAGGAGACTTGAGATAAAAGTACAGAGAGGGGGATAAAATCCGTTGGAGGGTAGTTTTGAAAGCAAAGATTTGTGCCAGACTCTGTGAAAAGCTTTCGAGATGTCCAAGGCAACAACAAAAGTTTCACCGAAACGGCTATGAGAGGATGACAAGGAGTCAGTTAAAAAAGCAAAATGATCACAAGTAGAACACCTCTTGCGGAACCCATATTGGCGATCAGATAGAAGGTCGAAAGTTGATAGATGCTTATGAATCTTTCCGTTAAGGATTGATTCAAAAGCCTTAGAAAGATAGGAAAGTGAAGCTATATGACGGTGGTTTGAGGGATTGGAACGGTCACCCTTCTTAGGCACAGGCTGTATGTTTGCATACTTCCAGCAGGAAGGAAAGAGAAAGGTTGAAAGGCAGAGACGAAAGAGTTTTGACCAGGCTGGGTGTCAGCTTGAAAGCACAGATTTTAAGGTTAAGAACAATAGGAGGCACTCCATCGGGTCCATAATCCTTCTGAGGGTTGAGGCCAGAGTGGGCATAAAAAAAAACATCACTCTTAAGCATTTTAATAACAGGCATAGTAGAGTCAGGGGAGATGAATGGGAGGAATATTCCATGAATCGTCGTGTGTGTGTGTGTGTGTGTGTGTGTGTGTGTGTGTGTGTGTGTGTGTGTGTGTGTGTTTCACTTCGTCCTGATCACTAGTTGGACTCGCAATCGCCAGCAAGTATCCTCCCGATTTGAGCAAGGCGTATTAATCGATCTCTGGATACTGCCAGGACCTCACACACCTCAACCCATCCCCCTTGCTCAAGGGGGCCAGTGACCACTCTTATTATAGGGGGTATCACACTGGACTATTAATTTTTTCCTCCGACATCCTACCCCCTACCTCCGATTTCAGCCAGTACCGCCGACACCTCCTTGCAGACACGTTTGTTTACGTTTATCTTCAGCTCCAGCAACAATGGCCGACCTCTTCAAGACGACGGGCTTCTATTCGAGAACTGTCGCCGCAGCACTGTTACATTTTCACTGGATTAAGCTTAAAGCCAAGAAAAAGAGGCGTGTGTGGAGGTGGCAGTGGTTAACAAGGAGAGAACAGGTTGGGGTTGCCAGCAAACAGGTTAGGTTAGTTTTTTTTTTTTTTTTTTTTTTTTTTACGTCTACGCCTATGGCGCCAGTAGGCTTGCTTGAGGGGCCTGGATGGTAGTCGGCCCCAGCCCATATTGGCGCAGGCAGGTGTTTATAGTAGCGCCATCTTAGGTTAGGTTCATGGATCTCAGCCACTGATGTGAACAGGTTTTTACGGAGTGCTTTCAGTTTATATTTTTCATTCTGCGGATCCCACAGGGCTGGGTCATCCCTCACTACTTCTATGAGGCTCGTCTCTGCTTCTCTTGTCCAAATAATTCTGGTCTCTTGGCTGACCATCGCTGCTCTTTCACGGTGTTGGTGTATGTTTACGTTAAGAGGTCAAATGACAGCCTAAGTTGTTCTATTATAAAGTTTTGTTTTTGTTTTACTTTTTTCTTATTCATAATCCTTATTCTATTGCAAGTTATGCAAGAAATAAAATCACTATGGCAAACTATTTTGTTTTCTCAACAATTTACACAGAATGTCATTTGACTTCGAATTTTCCTCCAGCATATCAGATTCTTTCCCGAAAGCTGCGGGCTGCAAATCTGCTCCAACAGTTGGCGTAAAAAGAGCTGGAGGTGGGCGGTACCGCCGATTAATTAGAGTTTGGAGGAAAAATAGCCTAGTATGATACCCCCTTTAGTCAGCGGGGAAAAAATGGCCTAAACGGGGCTCGAACCTCTGCTTACCACGCCGCGAAACGGCAGCGCAGCGCTTTAACCGACCGAACTATCGGTGTGTGTGTGTGTGTGTGTGTGTGTGTGTGTGTGTGTGTGTGTGTGTGTGTGTGAGATCATTTTTACCTGTATACCAGTATTATTCATTGCTTTTTTACCTGGAGAGTCTAGGTTCTGCAATATTATCACTTCGTAATATTTTTCTTTCCCATCAAACCCTCACGGGCAAGCAGAATGATTTCCTTTACTTGAAGTATACACACACGGGCGCAGGAAGTCAGACGGCTGAATAAAGAAACCTCTTCCCCTTCAAGAACAAGAAAAGGAGGAGAGGGAGAAGAAAAACCTGACGAAGAACTAACTAATGCAAAAAAACCCGGATTGGGGCTATCAATGGAAGCAAGTGTTTACGAGTGAAGGGTCTTGATAACCGTGCCACCGGTGACTCCTCTCAACACGGCAACAAGAACAAGGTAAAGGACTGCTCTTTGGACCCTTTCTTAGCCCTTTTGTTGTCATCCCGGCCCCAGAGTCTTGCTGTCGCTTTCCTCCCGCCCAACCTCACTCATATTCCACCTCCTTCGCCTCATCCTAAAGTCGTGGATATGTCTCCACTCACTCCTTCTGACCTTCCTTCTCTCATGCTGCTTCCTCCTCATCTAAATCATCATCATCATCCTCTTTCCTCAATCACGGTTCAAGAAGAAGAAGAAGAAGTGAGAGAGAGAGAGAGAGAGAGAGAGAGAGAGAGAGAGAGAGAGAGAGAGAGAGAGAGAGAGAGAGAGAGAGAGAGAGAGAGAGAGAGAGAGAGAGAGAGAGAGAACAAGAACAACAACAACAACAACAACGCAGAGAAAGAAAAGAAAAAAGAAAGAACGGAAGTACAAGAACAAACACAAAAAGGAGAAAGATGAAAAAACAAGAACAAGAGAGAAAAAAAAACAGAAAAAGAACGAGAGAAAAAAAAAACAGCAGAAAAAGGAGAAAATAGTAATAGAAAATAAAACTGTAAAAAAAGGATACTAGAGAGAATGTGATAGGGGCAGAAGAGCAGAAGGAGGAAAAGGAGGATGGAGAAGGGGCAGGAGGTGGGCATGGAAGAGGAGGAGGGTAGTACGTGACATGGGGACGAACGAATGGGATAAGAGAAGAGTGGCGCGCTGAGAAACACCGGTCAAGAGGCCCTGCGATAGTGGCCGAAGATAAGGGGGGAACGATACTGAGGAGGTAAGAGGCGGCGTGACCAAGGACGAGCTGACTGTCACCAAACCCGCCCAGCAAACACTTGAGGGCCTGTTGCTACGTAGTCCTGCTGGAAGGGGGAAGGGGAAAGGGAAGGAGAGAGAAAAGGAAAAGAAAGGTTAAAAATGAATGGAGAGTGATAAGTGTGGAGTGGGGATTAGAGGAAAGACGGAGGAAAATGAAGGGGAATAGGGAAAAGAAAAGAAAGTTGAGAAAATAAGGGTGAGGGAGAGAGATTTAAGGAAAGATGGGAGGAGAGAGAAAATATATAGTAATGAATGGAGAAGAATAAGTGTGGAGTGTGATTAGAGGAAAGGGGAATAGGGAAAGGGAAGAGAAGAAAGTTGAGGAAAGAAGGGTGAGGGAGAGAGAGAGAGGGAAGAAAATAAGGAATATGGAAAGAGGGAAAGGGAAAACAAGGAAAAAGTCGAGAAGGGAAAGGGGTGAGGGAAGAGGAGAGGGAAATGGGGAGGGTCGAGTGGCAAGAGGGGGAAACGGAAGAGAAAAAGAAAGAAAAGGAAAAATGAAATGAAAAAGATTATTGTGGAGGGAGGGATTAGAGCAGTGGCTCCCAACCTAGGGGCCATGGCAAGAATCTAAGGGGGCCATGGCGAGCTGTTAGAAATTTTACATTTCTAAATAATGTTGGAAACCTGAATAAAAAAAAACTTGCATCACGCACTCTTTCCTGGGAGAAGATTTTTTTTTTAATTAATTACATTGACATTAAAATTTTAACTTACATAAAATGGTGATCTTTTTTATTTTAAATAGATAATTTAAGATTTTACACGTTCAGTTCCTATCTGTGTGACAGGCGCCGGACTGAGCTGCTGACCAGATGTGTTCAGTACGTGTCCATGTGCCGTTGCTTTGCAAGTGTTGATAGTGACGGAAGACATATACATATTTTTTACCATTTTTTGGCGGAGTGGGGCTTAGGAGAAAAATGAAGGGGAGCCAGCCACAAGGATGTTGAAAATTCATAGAGGGAGAATGGAGTGAAAAAGGTTGAGAACCACTGGATTAGAGAAAAAGTGGAAGCAAAGGAAGGGGACTATGGAAAAGGAAAGAGAAAGATGGGAAATGGGGGAGATAAAAGTAAAATGAGAAAAATGGAAAGAGGAGAATTACATAGATAACCAGACCACACAGGCCCTAAGGCCCAAACTAGGTGGTCTGTCCTAAACCTAAGTGACAGTTGTTATGCGGCCACCATGACGCTGAAACTGACCTCGTGAACGTTGAGATGGAGGAGATAGCGGTCAAGATTATTCTTAAACGATGCAATCGAGTTACACTGTACCACTGATGGTGGTAATCTGTTCCAATCTCGAACGACATCATTAGTGAAGAAGAATTTTTCGCAATCTGAATGAACTTGTCTACATTTGAGTTTAGCGCCATTATTTCTCGTTCGCGTCGAATCATCCATCACAAACAGCTTGGTTGAATCCACGTTGGTAAAACTGTTAAGTATTTTAAAGCACTCGATCAGTTTTCCTCTGAGGCGGCATTTTTCAAGAGAAAACAGGTTTAGATGTGACAGCCTTTCCTCGTAGGGTTTGTTTCGTAATGAAGGAATCATCTTCGATGCTCTACGCTGAACACCTTCTAATTTAGCAATGTCTTTCGCATGGCGGGGAGACCAAAACTGCACGGCATACTCCAAATGAGGTCTGACGAAACCATTATACAAAGGTAGTATAACATCTTTATTCTTGAATGAAAAATGTTTCTTAATCAAACCCATCATCCTGTTTGCTTTTTTAACGGACTCGTTGCACTGCTGGGAAAACTTGAAGTTAGACGCGACTGTGACGCCAAGATCTTTGACCGAGTGAACGCCTCTAACTTTAACGCCGCACATTTCATAGTCCTTTTTTTATATTTCTAGATCCAACCTGCAGAATCTGGCACTTGTTTATATTAAAAGGCATTTCCCATTTTACTGACCAATCTGATATTTTACGCAAATCTTCTTGTAGGCTCCGCCTGTCACATTCCGTAAGTACCGCATTGCCGATTTTCGTGTCGTCCGCAAATTTACTAATGAAATTATTGACACCAAGATCAATGTCGTTGATGTAAATGATGAAGAGAACGGGTCCTAGGACAGAGCCTCCCAGGACAGAGCCTAGGGGGACACCACTAGTGACTGGCATCCACTCAGAGGTCACTCCATTTATTACAACTCTTTGCTTTCTATTACTTAGCCAGTGATTGATCCATTCGTGAAGCTTACCCCCGATACCTATTTCCTTGATTTTATAAAGCAACTTGTAGAGTGGAACTTTATCAAACGCCTTCTGGAAGTCCAAATAAATAATATCAAGTGATTTAGAAACATCATAGACTGCAAAAAGCTCGTTTTAGAACGTTAATAGATTCGACAAACAAGATCTGTTGTTACGGAAACCGTGTTGCGAGTCCAGGATTAGCGAATTACACTCTAGGTAGTTAACTACTTTATCTCGAATAATTGTCTCAAATAATTTACCAGTAAAGTCGGGATAAAGGAAGAAAGAGGTAGAGAAGCAGCAAAAAAAAGGGAGGAACAAGAAAAGAGAAAGGGAGGGAAATGTGGAGAAGTGGGAGAAAGCATGAAGGGAAATAAAGGTGGGAATGAGACAGTGAAGGAGATCAAAGGAAAGAGAGAAGAGAAGGTTGGAAGGGGCAGGAAAGGAAGGGAAGAAAAAGAGAGAAAGGGAAGGAAATGCGTAGAAAAGGAACAAAGAATGAATGAAAAGGGAGATGGGAACGTGAATGAAGAAGACAAAAAGTAGAGAAGGAAGAAAGGTAGAAAAGGGAAAGATGGGAGGGAAAAGTGAATGAAAAAAGGGGATCATGTAGAGAAAGGAAGGAGAAAGGGGAGGCATGAGTGGAACAAGGAATGAGAAGGAAGAAAAAGGGTACACGAAGGAAAGGAAAATAAATTGTGTAGTGTGAAGAGCAGAAATGGAAAAAATAAACAAATAAATGAGAAAAGGTCATAAAAGGAAAAAATGTTTATATGAAAGTGAGGAAAAAAGGTAATTAGATAAAGAAATTAAAAAAAAAGTAACTGAAGGAGATAAAGAAGAAGAGGACGAAGAAAAATAGAGAAAAAAAAACGGAAGTATATGGAGTAAGTGACTTGAAAGAGAAAATTAAGAAAAAACATGAAAAATATGAAGAAATGTTGAGTAAGAAAAAAAGGGAGCGTGGTAAATTAAACAAAGACGAAGAAAAGAAAAGGAAGAAAAAATTGGGTTGAAGAGAAACCGAGAAAGAGACATAATTTGGGTTTAAGGAATGAAGGAAGGAGGAAAAGAAGAAAAAGGAGAAGGGACATAAGATAAAAAAAGGTAGAAGAAAATGAGAAAAGATGAAGAAAAGCGAAAAAAAGGGGAAGACATGAGGAAAAAAAAACAAGAATGAGGGAAGAAGAAGAGGAGAGAATAGGAGCACAGGAAACGAGGAAAAAATGCAATTAAGGAAGAGAAGAAAATGAAAAAATAAAATAAAATAAAATAAAACCTTGATTACTTTTATCTTTGCATTTTTGTCCATTTGTCTGTGTCTGTGTGATTTTTTAGCTGTGTGTGTGTGTGTGTGTGTGTGTGTGTGTGTGTGTGTGTCCTGACAACAAAAATCACCGGACCAAGAAGTGTTTCAAGATGATTAAAAAAAAAACAAAAAAAAAATAAGCACTTGACCAGCACCACCCTAACCCTCGACCCTCTATCTCACCCCCTTCCTCTCACCCCCCCTTCCCCTCCCCCTTCCCACCTTCCCGTACCCCTTCCTTCTCTCTATCTCTCGACCTGTCCCCTTCCGGGTCATTCCACCCCCCCTCTCGTAACCCTTTCGTTCTTCCTTTAAACTCCTTTCTCTCTCTCTCTCTCTCTCTCTCTCTCTCTCTGGAAATGGTAATGGATGGATGAAAATTGATAAAAGGAAGAAAATAAATGTTAATGGAAGAGAGAAAGAGAGAGAGAGAGAGAAAAAAAGGAGTGAAAAAAGAGGGATGTAACCAGGCTCTCTCCTCCTCCTCTTCCACTTGGGTTCTTGAAGGTGTTATCTTTGAAGGAGAACAACAACATAACTACTCTTCCTCAGCGCCCCGAGCCCTGATAACAGTCGCTTAGAACGATTCGAGAAGCTTCGTGGGGTTGGCGGTGACTGGAGTACGTCGCGGGTGTGTGGGGGTGTGTATGAGTGTGTGTGGGGGGGTGGAGGGGGGGAAGGGGGGTATAATAGTGCTAGGCAAGCTCGTATTATTCTTATTTTCCTGTGCTTTATCACGTCATTCATTAATAATTGAGATAGTCGGTAAATATCGGCGCACACAATATCATCTGGTAAAGCACTTCATTCATGAAGGGTGTGTGTGTGTGTGTGTGTGTGTGTAAAGGATGGGATGGAAGGCGAGTACTAATATGATATAATGACATGATTACGAAAGGACGGGAACAAATTAGTTACTATTTTTTTTTTTTAATTCACCTTTTTAGTATCAACTGATGTATTTTATTTCTCATTATTTTGTATTTGCTTTAACCTCCTGCTGTATCTGTCCACACCTATCCGTGTACCAGTAAAACTATCGCAGGACCTCTTGAGTGTGTTTTGACATAGTTCAATATTTTTTGTTCAATGTTTATCTGCTTTCTTGCGATAAGAGGACAGATCAAAGGCTACTGATGTAAGAAAAATACCCCCATTCAGAATGTCAATGCCACTCAAAATGAGATGCCCCCCAAAAAATATAAGCGAACAAAGTACAAAAAGACTAAAGTATGTTCATCAAGTCCTGCTCAAATCGAACAAAGTTAGTAGTCATCCCAGAGGAAGCCCTGCTAGAAACTGTTGTTAAATATGTAAACATCATAATTCAGACAATAAATTCTTCATTCTAACTAGAAGTATAAAGACGTATATATAAGACCGGGTGGACTACTTCGGAAAACAAGGTAACATATTGAGAGGCTACATACGGGCATCAACGAACGGAAACGTTTGGGAGAGGTCTGTCCTGCTTTGGAAAGATGACGATGATGATCATGATTATATTGAGAGGCTCTATATATGAATCTATAGTCTATACGGTTGTTAAGTACAAGGCAGAAACAAATGGAGATGTTTTGGGAGGTATATTCTGCGGTGGAATGATGATGATGATGTCGAAAGATAAATTTCAGTCATAGTTAATTTTATAGTCAACTGATGGACAGATAAAGCATGAAGTAAAATAAAGGGAAGAATGTACATTTTGATAAGAGAGAGATTTACACATGTCCAGACCACACCGACTCTGTATAGCAGACTATAGATGGTCTGTCCTTAGACCTACGTAGAATGACATCATGAGACCACCAAGACGTTGCATTTCAACCGAATGTTAATGTGGAGGACGTGACCAGCGAGTTTGTCTTTAAATGAATATTTCGTGTTGTACAGAAGGTGTGTGTGGGAGGGGGGGGGGGGGCTATACACCCCTCTCTTCGTTCTTTTCAGTTTGACATGTAATCACACAGAATGAAATGGAAAAGAAATGACATGGTTTTGCCAATAATGTGTAAAACAAAAACTATAGACAACAATAGGGGAAGGTGGGTCGAAATGGCACAGGTGGGTAATATGGACCACCCCGTTTTCTGTGTTTTTAGCTTCTGGCAGCTATTGATAAGGATATGGACTTACTCCTCGGCTCATTAGTCAGCTGTAACATCGGGGCAAGTTTGGACGCCGTCGTTTGTTTGTGTGTGAAAAAATCCAAGAATATTTTATATCTATTTGTAAGGGTCTGATAAGATCGTGATTGTAGGAATACTGTGACTCATAATTTCATGTGTTATTGCGCGATTCTTTGGTGTTACTCTGTGAATGAGTCTGACTACTGAAACATTTTTCTGCACCACCAATGTTCCGCTGAGATTGTTGTTAACATTTCCATTGCCCTTGGCGCAAAACGGCCCACTTAACAATAATTATTTTTTGCTGCTAACTAACTCACAACTTCACTGAACAAAGATAAGGACAAAGTGTTCTCTGTTTCTTTTATATGAATATTAATTTTATGTTCAGGAAGGGAATGTTACTTTTCATTTGTGAGTTCATGCTGTTAATGCTACTGAGCTAAAGAACAATTATTTTTGTAATGCATAAAGAACTTTTATGTTCAGAAAGGTAATTTCACTTTCACTTGTGAGTAGTTTCATGAGAGTTCATTGGTGTTCATGCTATTGAGCCACAGATCATTTATTTTTGTAATGGAATAAGGACTTTTATGTTCAGGAAGGTAATATCACTTTTCATTTGTGAGTAGTTTATAAGAATAATTCATTGTTGTTCATGCTACTGAGCCTAAGAGCAATTATTTTCTGTTGGAATAAGAACTAAATTATTTTAATTTTATGTTAAGTAATCTTTCTAGTGTGATACTCTTTCAAAACGTATGTTTTGGCATGTTACCAAGCATTTCCATATGAGGGCCATTTTGTCCCGTATATGTGAGCTCCGTTTTGCCCCACCCATTATACAAAATGGCCCACCTGTGGCTATTTTATTTATTTATTTATTTATTTTTATTATTCTCATGAGTAAGGGATCCAAAGTGGTTCTTCCAAAGAGAGTTTATTTTGTTTAATGATGAATAAAGATTGCAAACACACCAACTGTCTCCGAATACAGTACAACATTGCTGCAAAATCTGGAGTGAAACCTTAAGAGTGCCGTTTTGCCCCACCTTCCCCTATAAGCGAAATTGACGTCTCTTCGCTACTCATCCGTACTTTCTCATATAGGAGCAGTGACTAGCGGGCATTTTTTCTCATTTATTTTTGCCCTAGAGCTGCTTCTTATACTGTAAAAATAAATAAATTAACAGCATAGCGGCAGTCTCCTCGCGCCCCATACCCCATAGCAAGGTGGCCGCGTGGTGGCTACAGGTGCCGTCATGTGCTACCACTTTTGCGTATGTGAAATACCAGAGATATTATCACGCCTACAATAAAATAAACACATGGGCAAGTGCCCTTATAATAATTTTGCATTTATTTTACTAGTGAAGCGAAAGTGTACCATGGCGGGGGAGAGGTAACCAGAAAAAAAGGTGAAAGCGAGCCACTTGGTAAAGTTTCCCACGCTTTCTATCTCCGCCTCCTCCCCCGCCGTAAATATTTGACGCCACGTTTTCTCACTTCATCACCAAGTTTGCTGTAATGAGCCGCCCCAATTTACATCTTGAAACGCCCTGAAACATAGATCAATATAAGATTAAGTCGGGTATGTGAGTTGTGAGATATTATAGTGAGGTCGGGAAGTTTAGGAAGCACAGCAACACCTCGGCCTGCAACGCTACCAGATTGTCGAACTCAAAACATTTCATTTATCGCTTTAAACCCCTTAACTATCGCACCTACACGCACTACGACATACAGTTAAACCCATTATCAAAATCCTTAATTATTAATATCACTTTTGAGATGGTTAATTGTCAAAAATAAGATATAGGCCGTGACTGAGTACGATAATCTGGCAACGGTTAAGTGGCAATGATTAAGTTAAATGGCAATGGTCAAGTTAATTGGCAATGGTTAAGTTAAATGGCAATGGTTAAGTGTCAAAAAAACGATAAAGGCAGTGACTGAGAGCCGTATTTTTAAACATTTCGGCGCCCAAGTACCGTACACGCATTTGACAAGGCTTTTCTAGGAGTCCGGGGCATTTCCAGGACAAGTTTTATGACCCTCGTGGTAGTCTGACCCTTCCTCTGCACCATGAACCTAAAACAAACACTCACTAGAACCCAACCGATCCCCTCTTTGAATTTAGAAATAGCCGATGTGCGAGGCGAAAGTGTCCCATAATACCGAGCCGAGTACGATAACCTGGCAACGCTGCGGCCTGGTGCATGGAGCCCTGAAGAAGAGGAAGAGGAAGCAATATTTACCTCCCTCCTGGTGACCTCCGGGGCCGAGCATCCCTCCAGGCGCGGGTCAGAGCTGCTGCAGGGACACATGGACACGGCGGTGGGGCGTGGACGCGGGCGTGGGCGTGGCGGCGTGGCAGGGGAGGGCGGCGAGCTGGCTGACCTGCGGCGGCCACACGTCCCCCCTGACCTGTCGCAGCCCGGGCCACACCTCGCCAGGGAGGACGCCGCCAGACCTGCAAGTACGCCACCTGCCACTTTGCCGCCGCCTCAGAGCCACGGTTATCATGCTGCACGCCCCTGCCCCCCTGCCACCCCCTGCCGCCCCCTGCCCCAGCCTCCCCTGACACATGGGTTCGGGCAGGGGGGCGGCAGGGGCTGTCAGGAAGGGGGCGGCAGGGGAGATTGGACAGCATGTGTACCCTTACATACCACAGCATCCCTATCTTAGCTGTGTGGGATGGGTGGGAGAGGAGAGACCATGTGCATCCTAACATACCACAGCATTCATACCCAAACAGACCACAGTATCTTTATCTCTGCTGTGTGGGATAGGTGGGAGATTGGACAGCTTGTACGTCTTAACATAGCACAGCATCCTTATCTTTGCTGTGTGGGATAGGTGGGAGAGGAGAGACAGCATGTACATACACCCTAACATACCACAGCATCCTTTTCTCTGCTGTGTGGGAGAGGAGAGACAGCATGTATATTTACCTATTGAATGCTTACCTAGTGAAAGTATAAACAGCAAGAGAGTCTAAAACTCATAAGGGCTGCCTCTTCTCTGTTTCTGTTTGGCCTCAAACTGGTCATATCTTTTTTAAACATATTCACACTAGTGCTGGTGATTACATGTTCAGTGAGGCTGTTCCACTTGTTAATTATCCTGGAGCTGAAGAATTTGTTCCTCTTGTGTGTCCTATGACGTGGTTTGGCCAACTTCAGGCTATGTCCTCTGGTTACTGGGTGTTGACCTTGGGGAGCCAGCTAACAAGCCACAGCATCCTTATACCTGTTGTGTGGGAAAGGAGAGACAGCATACTAACATAGCACAGCATCCTTATCTGCTGCGTAGGTTGAGTAAACATCTTGTAGATCCCAACAGACAGCAGTATCCTTACCGCTACTGTGTGGGATAGGTGGGAGAGGGAAGAAAGCATGTACACCATGGAGCTATAAAGGGTGTGGTTGGAATGGGCCGCTAATCCTACGGAGTGAGGTGGAGCTGCCAAACTGTCATTTCACTCACCGTCAATAAGGCGGATCCCCAAGTGAGAGCTCACGCCCACTACCTTAGTTACTTTCTTCAGGCCATGTCTCATCCATTATGACGGTATTGTTTTTTATTACCGTACACTTATTGATCCAGTAGATCTAATTCGTAAATATTTATATGTTTTTGTACCTACTAAATAGAAACAGAAACCAACTTAGAGATTTCATAAGCTTATCACACCATTAACCCTTTCCTTGCGCGCTGTGCGGACGCGACTATCCCGTCAGGCGCAGTCGGGCAGCCCAATGGGGGGTCTCTTTTAACCTCTGTATCTCAAACACTATTTGTCATAACTAAAAACCAAAAACATCATTGGAAAGAGGAGGTCCAGATCTATAGGAGGCGATTATGTATGCCTCTTTTGCGAACGTACATGCACGTTCAGGGAGTGTTGAATGTTAACACTTACGTCGGTGCGTGCGGGATGATCAGCCATATTGAGGGAACTGCAGACATTTCTCCTTCAGATTCTGGCAAGGGAGTATTGCCAACTGCAATATTTATAACTATTTGGTCAAAGAATCAGTCAGGTGATAGGTGAAGCTATGCAAAAATGCCGCTATATTGGGCAAGAACATCCACCAGTTACTCGTCCATAGATTTGCCTTGCTGGGCTTATATGATTTTCCACCAAATTTAGTGAAGAACCCACTCAATTGGCAATCCTGTGTTGTGAGAATTAGTGTTGGAACACTCATACGCGGGAGATTTGAGTGCGGGTGGAGCTCACAGCGAGCGTTTAGCACCACCAGCAAATATGCCTAACACTCACTGCAAGCGTTTAGCAATGAAAGGGTTAATTCACTGATGTTTCTGTGCTTACATGTTTATCTGCCACTAACCAACACTAACATTCATAGAATTCCTATTTTTAATAGCTTTTAGAGCACTCGTATATTTGGTGTGTGGGAATGGTGGGAGATTGGACTACATACTTGTAAATCCTAACATACCACATCATCCTTATCTCTGCTGTGTGGGATAGATGGGAGAGGAAAAATAGCATGTACACCCTAACAGCCACAGCATCCTTATCTCTATCTGCTGTGTAGGATAGGCAGGAGAGGAGAGACGGCTTGCACATCCTAACATACTGCAACATCCTTATCTCTGCTGTGTGAGATAGGTGGGAGAGGAGAGACAGCTTGTACATCCTAAAAAGCCACAGCATCCTTATCTCTGCTGTGTTGGATGGATAGGAAAGGAGAGACGGCATATTCACCCAAACAGAGCAGAGCCTGGAGACATGTTTCAGGTTTACATCATTTTTTATCAAATTGCGTCATGGATAAAGTCTCAAGATTTTCAAATTAATTCAGCAAGATCTCTGATGACATTTTGTGGAGCTACTGAGATTCATTAATTATTATTGCACATCTAGCCAAAGAAAGGAAGAAAACTAGACAATGAGCACACCTAACGTCACCACTCATGAGGTACAAACTTGATGGAGGGACTGTTTTTGTGTCTCAAGCGAGGGTTGTGGGCCTAAACAGTAACCTCTCTTAATTATTTTCTTTATTTATATATGACCTGCGAAACAGTCTAGAGTTAAATCAAAGTATATATGTGCTTATCTTTGTATTCATTCATACATACCTTGGTAATAATTCTATGGTTTCTGATTCACAGAATTGAGTGAGATTCTAGTGTAGTAAACCCTCACAAAATATCTGCCGCTATAATTAAAACTGAAAGTAGTAATGTAATGTAATATGAAAGCTCACGAAAGTCAGAATAAGTGACCGCCTGCTTTGTGTAGTAAAAACATGCTTATTTAATGAAGCTGATATCTGCAACATGGCGCGGGCCACTGACAGATGTATGAAAACATCACGTGACTTACTGCAGGGATTTCAGATGCAAAATGCTAATGCAAAGAACATGCCTACGCATTCATGTGCTCTTGCCGACTGCAGGTCTTATTCACGGAAGAGGGTAGACATACCCATTTATGAATAGGCTGAATGACAGGGCAACACTTCCATCCCAGAAAACACAGCCATAGAGACAAAAATCATGCGAAACGAATATAAAAAGAGGTGTGGCATGGAGAGGAACAAAACCTTCACATGCCTGCCCCAAACTTTTCAAGTGATGGCCCTTCCCAAGCACACTCAGACCCAGAATGCTTTGTTTACAATGACTGGGGAAGAGCAACCACATCCAGAATGTAGAATGTCAAGCAAATCAGGTCTTTAACCATTGGTGTAGGTATACATGCAGTGGTGTTTTGGTGTCAGCTTCCAGCACCTGGCCGAATTTGTCATACAAAATATAATGGTATTTTTTATATTCTGATTCTGTTGTTTATTCAATGTTTTGCACAAGAAAAAGAATACTAAAAATATTAGTGACTTTCGGGAATGTAATATTCTTTACGAAACCCAATAGTTACATTACCTCCTGGCTAAGAAACATATATACTGAATCCACGTCTTGTGTGGAGATGTTGGGTGCTCGTATTCTTCCAGCTTGCCCCCAGGGAGACCATCATTATCAGGAGAGGACACAGCCTTAAGCTACAGAAGGCCAGATTCGGGACCCACAGGAGAGGAAACTTCTTGGACACAAGGGTCTTAAAAATAGATGAAATAACTTACCTTAAAGTGTAGTCTGTAGCCCTTGTGTCAACTCTTTTAAAAATCAATATGACAACTTTGAGAGAGATGGAGGGAGAATTGGCACACTAATGAGTAGCTAGAGGCACATTTTGGTCCTCCATCAGTGACGTCACATTTGAAAACATGTGATACAGTGTTTGACGTGTGTCCTGTTTTGGTCGCAAACAGAGAGAGAAGACAGTTTCAGACACTTTTAAATGGCTCAGGAGGGCATTTAAAAGTGTTTGATAACAAATGAAATGACGTCGCACAACAAAGGTGGGGGAGGACAGATGGGAGTGTCCCTTATCTCAAACATTTACAATTCTGCCAAACAGACTGAACATAGGGTACTGTGTTAAATCATTAATTTGGTCAGATTAGAACATGACATCGAAAGTGAAGAGGACAGCGATCATCTTTGATTTGTGCTGCCGTGGATACCTGGCAGAGAGGCCTAATGTCTGTTTTGGTGTGGACACTGCTACAGTAAATGGCCAGGCAGGAGGCGTAACGTTTTGACATCAGCATAGAGGACCAGAACGTGCCTTAGCTCCTTACAATCACAAGGTAAACAAAACTGAAAGGTTGGGTCAGTATGGGGAAGAATGCAAAGATCAGTAACAAAAAATACCCAAAGTTTAGCAGGCTTAAGATTGAAGAAATACTTAAAGAAATTAATCTACCATCATCAGAGGAGAAAGAGTAAGAGGAGGCATTAGCAATATATAAGCTGATTAATGATATGGAGGGGATAGACAAGACCTGATTGTGCAGAAAGAGAGTCAGGAAATATAAGGGGACAATGAACGAACTAAGGAAGACTAGATGTATCAGTGATGGCATGACTGAAACACTCTGTTACCAAACATTAATGTGATTTGGGAATGTGAAAAAAGTTTGGTGATGCACTCAGATGAATGGCCTGCATGTGGTAGTCTAAATGCCGTGGGTTATAGCAATCTTATGGCAAACTATGAAGAACGTTAATGTGAGTCCATTGACAGGAGCACATACGCAAACTATTCCATGATAATGGCTGGAGATGATTAGTTGTATGTCATTAATAATAAATTATTATTAATCATTATTGAACTTCATAAATGCTATACAGATTGCGCATCATGAAGTAGCACCAAAAAAGTATGTGTTTATTTTGCCAGTTCATGACTGAATCTGAATTATGAGAATTTTACAAACTTCAACTCCACCCAAAAGCATGTGATAACCCTGGTTATGGGTAGCTTCAATCACATAACAAGTAAAATAATAAGAAAGGTCAACAAAAGAAGGTTCTACTGTATTAGCTAGAAAGCCTTATCATCAAGCAAAGCATTTTTGAATGTTAGGAGTGCATGATTGATGGCTGCTCAGGCAATAGTTTGGTTAGCTTAATGGTATTGTCTAACATATGGTAGAGAAGAATTAAGGGTAAATATTGTCAAGTAAGTGTGTATAACATCAAGGTAGAAACTGAAGAAATGGAGACAGTATATACCATATCTTTACCAGTCTGTTTTTATATATTCCTTCAGACCTACAAGAGGCGAGGTGCAAGAAGACCGTCTCACTCTCAGCAGAGGCACCAGAATTTGTGCCACGAACCTTCATGCAGCCCCAGGCACACCCACAGCAGGTTCACATCCCCAACCCCCAACAAAACATGCAACACATCCAGCAGGTGGGTGCCCTCAGTTTTCCCAGGGTTAGGTGTTCTGTATCATATATTTCCCAGATGCTTAATTCTACACAGGAACCTTGTCTTCCCCATAGAAAGAAAAGTTTGTGAGTAATAGCCACACTCTTCCATGATGAATGGTGCCACCACACTTGGCTCTATGTTTAGGCAAGAAAAGCTGGGTCTCTAATGAATTTATTCCGGCTACCCTAGAAAAAAAATAGAATAATAAAAATGTACTTTGCATGCTATTAAAGTTCATCTATAAATGGTTTATAGTGCCACCCCCCAGAACTTTCACTTATTTTTTATTTGAATGAGAAGTCGTAATAATCATTAGTATATCAATATAAGTAATATAGAACTCACGTGAAAGGAGCCAATGCGGTGTTTGGTGTGATGATTGTTCCAAGGTTTGAACATGAAAGCTACCACCACTTAACATTTCTATCAAGTATTCCCAATTAATTTCTTCAAACCATGGAGCTGGGATACTGTAGATGATTTCTGACACTTGCTTCATGAAATCTCATGGTCGCTTTCTTTCTCAGCTAATTTGAGTAGCAGCATCCCTTTGTTCTGTTGTGCTAAACAGACGAGTGTTGACCAAGCATTCTATTGTTTGATGAAGAAATTTACTGCTTGTCATATGTTATACTTCTTTCAGAATGTACTCACAGTCATTATGGTGGAGTGCTGGAAGAAGTGAATACAGGGGGGCAGAGCTTGCAGGTGAATCAGATTCACCATGAGCAGGGACAGCATGAAGGGGAGGATCCTCTGTCTTCTCATTACTGCTCTAGCTTTCAGTAGTATCCTTCATTTCTTGTTCATTATATTCCCTTCTCATATTTTCCTGGATGTATTTGATGCACAGCTACTTGACATTCACTTTATATATATATATATATATATATATATATATATATATATATATATATATATATATATATATATATATATATATATATATATATATATATATATATATATATGTAATAATAATAAACGGTTTATTTCATGAAGTACCAGGCAGCCCTAGAGCTGAAAATATACATCAATGGAAGATGAAATGAAATGAATGAGACAAATGAACAAAGTAGTATGATTGAAAATAAAAAGGAAAATAGAAATAACAATGATAGCAATAATCATAGTAAAGATAATAATAATAATCATAATAATCACGATAATAATAATGATAATAATAATAGTAATCATAATAATAATAGTAATCATAATAATAATCATAATAACAACAACAATAAGTCCTAATGAAAAATATTTACAAAACATACAAATTGTGCTGCTCTTAATTTGCATTGTTGATATATTTGACCATCATGGGCACTGCGCTGTTCTTATAGCGGTCAGTCCGTGCCCGTATCGGGGCAATAATGTTGTGGTGTCTCATTGACTGCTGAGGGCGGTTCACTGCGGGTGGGAGGATGTGTCTGTGTCTGGGCTGGTTGAGAAGCTTGGTTGCGAACCGGTGTAGTAGGGTCTCGTGATGGTGTTGTAGGCTGGTGAGATGGAGGGAGTCGAGGGCGTCCTGATAGCTGGTGTAGTGAGGGCCCAGGATGATTTTGCAGGCTCGCTTCTGGACGCGTTCAAGTTGGCGGCGCTGCGTGATGTTGATGGAGGAAGACCACGCTGGGGATGCGTATGTCAGTTTGGGGAGGATGAACGAGGAGTACACGCTCGCCAGTGCACACTCAGGGGCCCCCAGCGTTTTGAGTCTCCTCAGCAGGTACAACTTATAGGTGGCAGATCTGGTGAGCTGGGAGACGTGCTCCTTCCATGTGAGCTTGTTGTCCAGGGTGACTCCAAGTAGTTTTGCAGATGTAACTACCCGGAGGGGAGTGTCGTTGATGGACACCACAGGGGGAGCAACAGGGGCAGTGTGTGTGTGTGCGTATTTTTTACACCATTACACAATAAAGGAGTGCTACATAATCAGTTAAGTTCACATAGCACTATAGGCCAAAGGCAGCTTCATTACAACTGCCTATCTTAGCCCTGTGTCCTTTCACCCACGTCAACCTACCAATAGCCACTGGTGCGCACACTCCTTGAAGCCTTGCAGAGTCACGCCCTCAAGGTTCTGCTGCGAGGCAAGGAGCGTGTTCCACAAGCCAACGTAGGTGTTCAGGAACTGTCCCCCTGGGTGGAGCGGTCCTTCCTCACCCAGGGGGAATACCCATTCACCCGAGCGTAATTGGCCAGCACACTATTGTCTAGGAAGATCTCGCACACGAACACCACATCCACAAGTTGTTTTAACACACTGTGGGTTAGGTCCCTGATGTTGGTGTGGAACCCCCTGAGGTTGGCCGACACAATTTCAAGTTCACTATCCAAAATGCTCTCCAATGCTTCTATCCATTGAAATGTTCGTTACTCTCAAGAATCCACGATCTAGTGGTTAGCACGCCTAGCTACGAATCTGTGAATCTGGGTTTGAATCCTTGCCTGGGTAGTCAACTCACAGCCCACCTCGTTGTTTCCACTTCCTTTTGAGCTGATCAATAAGTGGGTACCTGGGGAAACCTAGAGAAGGTTGCACTTGCCCTGTGTCCCAGGAGTAATGGGTTCTCACTCATGAAAGTCTCAGAAGCCAATGGGGTAGAGATGAGCATCAAGGCCACACACAGCTTTAGCATATGCTCCCAACTTTACCTTTACCTTTTGGTATCTATTCTAACTTGCTGTTATTGTTGAAAACATTATTTTGGAAGTTGTTATTTGAGAGATCCTGCTTTAGGTATGGTTCTCTGATAGTTTAGTTTATTTAGCAGTTCATTCTCTTGTCTCACTGGTGGCTTTGTATTATCAAATATTCTTGGAGAGGTAACACTATGTAGGAGAAGCATGATTGAAATGCAACTTTTATGTATTGGTCTCAGAAAGACTTAAATATATATATATATATATATATATATATATATATATATATATATATATATATATATATATATATATATATATATATATATATATATATTTTTTTTTATTTTTTTTTTTTTTGCTGGTAAGTTTTCTTGGTGGGGCCTGATGGTCAACCCTTGTCCACTATGGTGAAGGCAAGTGTTTATAGTGGTGCCATCTTGCTTGACTCAAGCTGTCCTCCAGATCTCATCTTTGATCCTCTTTTTAGTGAGAGAATCTAAAGGCTGGGTTGATAGGTGGTCTTCAGGACAGCATGTGGGTAGTCTTGCGCCACTTGGCAGTGACTGAAAAAATTCCCATTTGTGGCAGTGGGTAGGCTGCCAACCTGTGTCCTGGACACCATGCCTGCACACTGACCACTCAGCCAAACATGTATAATAGATAACAATAGTAGGAGTCAACCCACCGAGCCAAGGAGATATGTTTCATCATGCCTCTCAGCATCAGCACCTGGAAGCCATGCCCCCGGGAGCCATGCACAGTGGTAAGAGAGGAGATAGTATTGGTAGGGGACAGTGTCATGATACCCAGCCTGTTGCTGATCCTCCATGGACAAAAGCTCTGCTGACGACATGAATCCCTGCAGTACTTGCTCATGTGAAGTCGGGTATGACAGTGGTGGTTTCACCCCAGATCTGACTGTGATAGTTTGGCCTTTTTTTTCTTTTACATTATGCCCATAGCACTGGTAGGCTTTTTTTATTGTTAATGGTGCCATTGTTGCTAGGCTCGTGCTGCCTTCCAGATCTCTACTTGATCCTCTTTAAAGAGTTTGCTAAAGCCCGGGTTGATAGGTGTTCATTAGAACAGCATGTGGGTTGTCTTTGACCACTCAGCAGTAGCTGAAAATTGTCAGCTTTTAGCAGTGGGTGGGACTTGAACATGGGTCACCAGATCACTACACCCTCATGCTGACCACTCAGCTGCCACCTCACCATGTGATGAGGAAGAATGAGGATGGCTTTGTATTGGGTGAAGGAGGGCAGGTATTATGGTGAGGGTATCAGGGGTCACCACCAGTAAAATGGATCAGAATTCCACATTTTACCTGTTGAATCACTCCACAATCCACTCTTTTTGGTTTTAGACCCATTCTTAATTTCTCATACACATCTTCATTCCTTTTTTCATCCCATCTTGACACAAAAAATGCATCTCCTTTAATATAGCTCACTTCCACCTTGCATGGAACACACATTACATAAGAGACAAACTCCTAGAGTTTGACAAAACATTTGGTTATGTAAGATCTGCCTTATGACAGACTATGTTTTGGATTGTTTTCTGGGAGAGGGAAGTTATTACTGGATAAGGAAACTAGATGCTGTGGCTTTTGGATGGGGACACGCCCCATTCAAAAGCTGTGCAATGTCTCCAACCGAAACTGCAACTGATGATTTTCATTAAGATGGTCAGATGGTTGGCTAATATGACATCACAAGATGGTACGGACAACTGCTAATTTTCAATACCCAGTCAATAACAACAATCAAAACAAAACACCCAAAGAACAACCAGACCACGTGGCAAATTGATCAAACTTGTTTAAGATCTGACCAAGAATTGGCTTGGCCCATGATGTTATGGAATCTCTCAGCACAAGTATATCGAGTTGTCAGTACCTGTGTTGAAGGATAAAGCTCCGGATCTTCAAGTCCCTTGTGCTCCCTGTTGTACTTTATGGCTATGAGACATGGACACTAAATAGGGACTTGGAGAGGCTGATTGATGCCTTTGGTAATAAATATGCAGAATCATGGTATATCGATGGAATGACGTTGTGTCAAACCAGCAACTACTCTGTGAGACTGATTCGACATATATTACCTACATACTCCATCAACGCCAACTCTGGCTATACAGGCATGTGGCACGTTACCCAGAAGCTGGCCCTGCTCATCAGGTTGTCTCTGTAAGAGACAATCCTGAGTGGAGGAGGCTAAAGGGATACCCACAGAGTTCATGGCTAAGTCAGTAGATCCTGTCAGGGGGTACTCTGGATGGGAAAGGGGCCTGCATGGAGACTTACCCAGTAGGACCCCCAGACTTGGTGTCATAAGGGGAAGCGGTGGCTGAGTGGTTAGCGCGCGGGCGTGGAGAGCCAGAGGACCTAGCATGGACTAGGTTTGAGTCCCCACTGAAATATGCTGATTTTTCAAGTCATTGTCGAGTGGCAGAAGATTACCCACATGCTGTCCGGATCTTCAATCAACCCTAACTTCAGCGACTTCGGTCAAGAGTAGCACCGGGGGGCAGCATGGCCCAAGCAAGAGTCATACATCATGGCAGCCACTATGAATAAAACTAGCCTGCGCCCCTAATGGGCTGGGGCCATCCATAAGGCTCTTCAAGAAGGTCTACAGGCAGCACAAAAAAAGTGGGTGAGGCAATGTGCCCCCTGGGCATATGCCCCCATTGATTGATTAATTGATTGATTATATATTAAAACTAATTTATCATACACTTTCAATGCATTTTGCAGCATATTTTTGTTTAATATTTATGGTTATCACAAGACTGGTGCATTTGCATATATGGACTTTTCTAGCCGCCTGGCACTACCTCGATGCACTTATTCTCAAACACTGATGCGTATTATTGCTTAGCTTCTATAGAAAGGCCATTCAGGTAAGTCATGTTAGCTGTGATATTAATAACTACCAATCTATGAGTGAAGCACATCATTGTAAGGCATTTATTCATTTGCTTTATGTATTTTTAAACACGGATGTAAGTTATCTTCGTGCCATTTTTTACGGCTATGAGATGAGTCGCCCATATGCAGACAGGATCCTCTTTCAATCCTGATATGCAGAGGCCACAAACGAGTGTATCGGGGCGAAATCGTGTGGCGAGCTTACACGGGTGACTCCGCTGGTGACCGTTAATCGTAGCGCTTTATTTACCTAGAACCCTTTGATGATCTCAAAAAGATTCGGCTCAATACAAACAGGATAAACGTTGATTAGAAAATGCCGTGTGTATGGTGTGTAACATCAGCCTGTAGTCGGGCGCATCGCGATGGTCTTCCGTCCGGTGTTTATGTTTGCGGCGGCTGGTGGGCGGGGAGGAGCGTGTGTGTGTGCTGCTGAGGCCTGACACGGGGAGGATTGCACCGCCGGGCCTTTCCTGCACCAACCCTGCCCATGAAGAGCCCGTCCCTTGGTGGCGGAGCGTAGTTCGGGGCGGCTTGTGAGGACACGCGCACTGACACCGCCGCCTCTTGATTGCCGAGGAAGATTGCCCCGCCAGTCCTTTCCTGTACCATACATGTCCCTCGGCGGCAGAGCGTAGTTCGCGGCGGCTTGTGAGGGCAACGCCGCCCGTTGGTTGCCGAGGCCAAGTGCAAGATTGCACCACCAGGCCTTTCCTATACTAACCCTGTCCATGAAGAGCCCGTCCCGTGGCCTCAGAGCATAGTTTGGGGCGACTTCTGAGGACAGGCGCACTGACACCGCCGCCTGTTGATTGCCGTGGAAGGTTGCACCGCCAGCCCTTTCCTGCACCATACCTGTCCATGAAGAACCCGTCCCTTGGTGGCAGAGCTTGTGAGGACACTGCTGTTGATTGCCGAGGAAGATTGCACCGTCAGCCCTCTCCTATACCGACCCTGCCAGTGAAGAACCCGTCCCTTGGTAGCAGTGCGTAGTTAGGGGCACCTTGTCAGGACTTGCACATTGACACCACCACCTGTTGATTGCCCATGCCAGGTGGAAGATTGGATTGCCAGGCCTTTCCTATACTAACCCTGAAAATAAAGAACCCGTCCCTTGGTGGCAGAGCGTAGTTCAGGGCAGCCAGTGAGGACACATGCACTAACGCCACTGCCTGTTGATTGCTGAGGCCAGCACCTCCCAGTGGCCAGAATGAGCAGCCACACCACACAGCACAGAGGCCACCAATATTATAGTGGTGACACAGGCGTGAAGTGTGCGCCGCCCGTGTTCGGGGGAGAGAAAAGCTATGTAAGGTGGAGGACAGAACTAGAGGCCTGGCTGCTGGTGACCAATGTTGACAAGAAGAAACAAGCCATCACTGTTGCCCTGTCGTTCCCGGAGGGCAGTGAAGTGAGGGACAGAATTTTTGGCGAAGTGGAAATGAATGACTTGAATAGTGAGGATGGTATGGCCAAGCTTCTGGAGTACCTGGACAAATGGTACAAAAAAGATAAATTAACTGGTGCCTATGACTCGTGGGCTGATTTTGATTCTTTTCGGAAGGGTGACAACACCAAAATGGAGTCGTATATTTCTGAATTTGAAAAGAGGCACAAGAAATTACTAGAATATGGGATAGTCTTACCAAACAGTGTTTTAGCCTTCAAACTCCTTGATGGTGCTAGGCTGTCACAAGGAGTCAAACAGCAGACTGTAGATACACTGGATTTCAACAAGCCAGATGCAATGTTCCAACAAGTGGTGGCTGTGCTGAAAAAAGTCCTTGAAAACAAGCCTGTAGCATCATCAGGTAACATGCCTGTAGCATCATCAGGTAACATGCCTGTAGCATCATCAGGTAACATGCCTGTAGCATCATCAGGTAACATGCCTGTAGCATCATCAGGTAACATGCCTGTAGCATCATCAGGTAACAAGCCTGTAGCATCATCAGGTAACATGCCTGTAGCATCATCAGGTAACATACCTGTAGCATCATCAGGTAACAAGCCTGTAGCATCATCAGGTAACATACCTGTAGCATCATCAGGTAACATGCCTGTAGCATTATCAGGTAACATACCTGTAGCATCATCAGGTAACATGCCTGTAGCATTATCAGGTAACATACCTGTAGCATCATCAGGTAACATGCCTGTAGCATCATCAGGTAACAAGCCTGTAGCATCATCAGGTAACAAGCCTGTAGCATCATCAAGTAACATGCCTGTAGCATTATCAGGTAACATACCTGTTGCATCATCAGGTAACAAGCCTGTAGCATCATCAGGTAACATGCCTGTAGCATCATCAGGTAACAAGCCTGTAGCATCATCAGGTAAAAAGCCTGTAGCACCATCAGGTGGAGCTCAAAGTTATTCATCAGCAAATCCTGGCATCACCATCAAGAGTGAGCCTTTGTATGGTGCTAACGAGATGAACCACATAGGCCATTGGACGAATGAAAGAAATGAAGGAGGCAACAGTGTCCAGAGAGCAAATAAAAATGCCTTGAATGGAAGAGGACCACAAAGGAATAACCCGGGAGACTCAAGTCGTAACACTGCAAAGGGTTATGTATGTAAATTTTTGAGTCAGTATTTTAGTAGCAGGCAGGAAGAGTCTTGCACCCCCCAGTGACATGAAAACAGCTGAGAGGGTGTGGCACTCTACTCAATGACTTTTCAGTAATCAGTTTTAAGACAAAAATATTTCCACAGCATTTCATTATTTTCACATTTGTTTTGACCTTGAGCCAACTGTATTTTGTCTGGTCTTAAGAAGATGGCAGACATAATTAATTTTACCTGGTTTTGTGAAAGTGACAAGTGTGATCATTATTACATTCTGATAAGATGGACCATCAGCATTTTTTACTAAGTCTTCATTTTGTCTTTTGTCCAGGTCATCACAAACTCCATGGTGCCGCCACAGCCTCAGATGCAGTATATGTGTCACCCAGTGGTGCTTCAGGTGAACAACTTGGTGGTGCAACTCACACTCAAACCCAACAGGTGAAGTCAATCAGGTGGCAGGTGTTGGGAGCTGGGATGTGTTAGAGAAATGCTGGAGAGTATCAAGACTTTCAAAAAATTGCACATTCTTGTCAGAAGGTACTTGTCATTGTCACCAAGGACATGGCTCAGAAACCATCAGCTACTCCATTAGTACTCTAGTTTCTAGTAGCTGTCTGTTAGTGCTGACATGCACTTGAAGAACTGGAGGTAATTTTGATCTGTAGTAATTTATACTCTCCCTTTTCCTCAGATTTGAACAGATTGCCCGGCAGTTGACTGCTGTATTCTCATGGCAAGTTCAAGACACATTCCTCATGAGAGAACTTATTGCTGTCATATTTGAGCAGGTATGTAGCAGGTGAATGATATTTCTACAACTTGTATATTATTGGGTACAACTGTCCCAACTTTCCTGGTGCATACTCTTCTGTAGCGTATTATACTCAGCTCACAGCTTATGTGTAACTAAGTATCAACTCCTTTTTGTGGCCTTGTGCAGGGTGTGGGTGAGGTGAACTTCAGATACAATGGTGCCAGACTGTGCCAACACCTGGGCAAGAATGTGACTCAGGCATACAATGGCCCCACCTTCAGGAGCTTGCTACTACAAAGGTGTGTAATTCTCTCTCTCTCTCTCTCTCTCTCTCTCTCTCTCTCTCTCTCTCTCTCTCTCTCTCTCTCTCTCTCTCTCTCTTTTTTCACGCACATTTTGATACCACCTTAGATGTTCCAAAAGTAACGGGGGGGGGGGGTATCAAAATGAAGTTGATAATTAAGTAGCCATTGATGAGTATACTAATTACCACACTTCAAGATGATTATTCAAGCAGCTCCCCATCATCCATGTCTCACACCCATCGTTTTCCCCATGCTGGCAGGTGTCAAGAGGAGTTTGAGGTGAGGGAGATGTACTTACACAATGAGCCCGAGAGAGTGTGCGGCTACACGTTATTCTTAGCAGAACTCTTCACACAGTTGGTCACAGTCAACGGGCGGCCCTACGATATACTGCGGGGTGCCCTCTGTCACCTCCTCACCACACTGCTCTCTCAACCCACAGATGCCAACCTGAAGTGTGTCGCTCAAGTTCTAAAGGTTAGTCTATCCACACCAGTGTATAGGTCATGACAGTGGCAGGTCTCATCTTTCTACTAGTCACTGAACCCTTTGATAAGCCTTAATTTGCCACAGTGAACAATTTATATTTCACCTAGTAAAGCATAGTAAGAGACGAGGAACCTCTTTCAAAACAAAGAATCACAAACATGACCCAGTTAGAGCATTGCTTCTTTCATAGACCTGGAGAAGGCCTATGACGGTTGACAGGAATGGTTTATGGGATATGAGAATATATATGTGGTATGGGTGGGCATTTCTTGAAAAAGGATCGGGTCTTTAGTACAAGAATTTGAGTGCCTCTGTGGGCATGAATAAAAAGCTGAGTGAGAGAAAATGAGTGTTGGTGTGTTTGTGTGAGTGTGTGTTGTTTCCATGTCTATTCAATATTTATATGAGAGAAATGAAAGCATGATAGAGGATTTAGGTGTAAGGCTGAAAGTGAAAGGTACGGCTCAGTCCTTGCATGTAGATGATGCTATGTTGTTGGTGGAAAGTGAGAGGATTGTGGATGGATTTGATGGGAGGGTGTTAGAGAAGAAAGTTAAAAATAATTGTTGGATTGAGTTAGGTAATAGTATCTGAGAGCAAGAGAGCAGACTTTTAGTTTTGCACAGCCATAGAGATAGGGCAGAGAGTCCAGCAGTGTAAGATCTGGTTGAGAAGAGAGAGGATGGAGGACGAGTTATATGTAAGCATGTTGGAAGTCTCCTTAACCCATAGAGCGTCAGAGACGTAAGAGATACGTCGGCCGCTCTCAGATATTCGAGCATCAGAGACATAAGAGATACGTCGACCTCCTTCCATCCTTTTCCTGATAAATTATATTCTCAAAACATCTGAATATGCTGCTCTCATACATTACACGCACCGTATATGCTGCCTCCTCGACCCTGCTAACACGAATATTGTCTTTTTTTCCCCTTTATTAGTTTTCAATTTTGTAGTGGCTTCTGCTCCATTATTTTTGTGGTAGCTGCCATATGGTACTTTGACCCCACTAATATGAACACATTCTAATTTCGATTACTTACTCTCCCCATTCCTAGTGTTTTTTTGGTGCGTGTTGTGTTGTGGTTGTGAAACCTTGTATGATATGAATTATGATATGCCTTTTGTTTTGTCATGTGGAAAACAAATATATATTAGTCAAAAAATATTTGCACTCTGAAAGGCAACACTCACAGAGTATCCGGTGGTTGCCATCGATTTGTTTTTTAGACACACACATTCACCACCCAGACAGCTGCAGAAAAAGAAAAAAACAATTACGTTAAACCAGTCACACGGGAAAGGGCTCTTTTTGTGACCGTATAATTTCTTGAAGCTAAAATATGACATGTTTCCTCTCAGCATAGTAACAATGTTATGCATGTCCCCAACTCATTGCTCAAAGTGTGAGAAAAAGAGGAAGCGAAAAACTATATATATATATATATATATATATATATATATATATATATATATATATATATATATATATATATATATATATATATATATATATATATATATATATATATATATATACATACATATATATATATATATATATATATATATATATATATATATATATATATATATATATATATATATATATATATATATATATATATTTATTTTTTTTTTACGTTGTTGCCTATTGCGGTGTGCATCTTCCCGGTGGGGGCCTGATGGTCGGCCCAAGGTTCTTCCAGGTGGGGCCTGATGGTCGGCCCAGCCGTTCTGGCGAGGCGTAGTGTTTATAGTGGCGCCATCTTGCATTGGTTCATGCTGCCCCCCGGAACTCGTTCTTGATTCGCTTGGACGGCTTCCTCTAGAGTCCCGGTTGATGGGTGGTCTTCAGGACAGCATGTGGGTAGTTTTAAGCCACTCGGCGGTGACTGAAAAATCCGAGTGGTAGCGTGAGGATTCGAACCCGCGTCGTCCATCACGCGGCGAATGTGGGTCCAGTACGCTATCACTTCGGCCATCGCCTACCCATATACATATGTAAGGTTTCGCTAAGCCACAAACTCTAGCACATAATATCTTGTGTGCCATAACACCACTTCCAGTCAGTTCTGGGTGCAATGACTGTCATTTCCATTCCTTTCACATCATTTAAGACTGGTTTTGCTAAAAAAAAAAAAATTCAAGATGTGGCCAGCACTGGTGTAACCACAAGGTGTCATATTTGCCAACACGATACAGGTTAAGAGGATGGGGTATTGGAGATATAGATAAGAGCACAGAAAGTAATACAGTGAGTCTCAGTCAACTAATTTTTTTATCCCCTAGTGCACAGGCAACACCCTGGACTGCACCAACCGCAGTGAGATGGACCAGGTGATGTGCAGCCTCAAGGATGTGGCGATGACAGCACCCGTCGCCTCCAATACCCGCTCCCTTCTCCTGGCTGTCATAGAGTTGCGGGCCTCCAACTGGGGCTGTGGTCCTCCCTCACCTAAGGAGTCGCCAGCCAGCACACCAACACACACCAACATTCCTGTACGTCAGTGTTTTATTTACCCTAACACACATCAACATTTCCCACGAGTAGAGCACTTCAGAGTTTTCTTAATATCAGCACACCAACATCCCCATACATGTAGACCACCTCAGAGGGTTTTCCAGGTTAGATTGCTTGTTCAAGACAGTTTATGATTACCATATTTTCCACCTCAAAAGATTCTACCATTTTCAAAAATAAGCCTCTAAATACTACCCTGTATCTTGGACAACAAAAGAATACATTCTTGCTCGAGTAATTAGGGGTCCTTGACATTACTGCTCCACTAGAAATATGTTGTAATTCCTGCAGTAATTCAGTGTTGGGTTCATTCACTGGTTTTCTGTAACACACTTAGCCTTTTATGTAGTCCTTAGGTGTCTAGTATGATTGCATGTGTGTTTCAGCTTGGTACTGTGTATTACGGGCCGGGTGGCATCATCCAGAGGGTAGAGGATGACCCAGAGGACTCAGCCAGCGACACAGATGACTTCATCAACTATGGGTGAGTGAGCTTCATGGGAGAAGACTTTGTTACCTTTAAGCAAACTCATCTGTGTACTAAGTAGGTTGAGACTAAGCAGTAGTATTCCAGTACAGTACCCTCCCGAGTTTCGTGATCCTCGAGTTTCACACTTATTCCCAAATTCTTACCATCCCGACTAGCGCATTATCACCCCGACTTTCACGCTGCTTTGACATGTATGGGTCACGTCTACCTATAATCAACGTCACGCGCACTGCCTTAAAAGGTAGTATCACACTGGCCGTTTTCCTCCAACCATTGGGGCTACAGGCAACCGCAGTTGCCCATGTGCCTAACCGAAAGTGAGTTATCGGTTATCCGTACGGATGGAAAACGGTTTTGTACACGAGCAACCACGTGGCTGTATGTATACTAGGGACCGATACCAAAATTTTGACCGATACCGATACCTGTGCACTGATTTTTTTTTCATATATAACAATTCCAGCAGCTAAAGGGCAATACCAAATGTTAAGAAAAAAAAAAGACCCACTACTTGTTCCACCATAGAAGGGAAGTGTTAATACACCCCATGAGTTTTGACAAGGGGCGAGGGAGGAGGTGCCTCTTGAGGTCTAGTTGACTCAGCTAGGTTAGCTTTTCCTTACTTGCCATACATTTAGGCAGAAGACTGAAAAAATCCCCAGACCCTGGCAGCGTGCACTGTTGCGGGACGACCGTCTGACCGACTGAGGTAGACACTTGAGGCATATGATGCGAGTGGAGGGGCTCCGCCAATCCCGTGCCGAAGCTACTAGTAATAAACCTGTATTGTACGCGTCCGTAGTACCAAAAGCTATACTGTATACTTACCATTATATACTTGTATTCAAAGTAATATGAATCTTATCGTTTAAAGTGATGAAAATTAAATTGCGGGAAATTCCAAACTATGTAGTATCGTGATATAGATAATTACACTTTTCTAATATTTTTTCAACAATTTAGAAAATCCAGTTTCGATTGAACAAAATTATTTGCAACAAGTGACATGCGACGTACAAAACTCCTTCAAGTATCAGTAGTATCGGCGGAAAATCAGCCGATACCGATAATCTTAAAATTTGCAGATACCACCGATACCAATACATTGGTACATCCCTAATGTATACAAACAGACGACGGCAGAGACTGAGGAGTGAGGAGCAGTGGAAGATGGCCCACCAAGAGACTCTTAAAGTGGACTGGTAAAGCTGCTTTGCTTATTTAATTAAC
>NC_066541.1:6698635-6716135 GCF_024679095.1 Eriocheir sinensis | reverse complement strand
ATTAGCCCTCACCTATTTTGATTATTCTCATTTGCTACTAGTTTGTTATAGGGATGATATGTGTTTAATGGTTTGGTTTATGTGCTTGTGAAACATCTCATTATATATTTTTTTTTACTTTGGTTACAACAGCTTTTTCCTCGGCTTGTCCTTGGTTGCTTTTTCTCCCAACTAGGACCCTCATGAAATATAAAAAAATAATAATATACCATCAATCAGAATTATGGTAATTTACTAGACAGAATCCTTCCACACTGTATTGTATGTGCAGTGATTACCTGCTTCCTTTACCTGGTGACACACCATTGGAAAGGAATTTTAAGAGCTTATGAATTAAGGCAGGATGTGAATGATACAGTGCTTAGTAAATAGTATAATTTTGAAAGGTGGAAGAGCAGGAAGATCAGTTCATTCCTCCCAATATGTATTAGCCCGGTAGCAGCGACGGGCCAAATTTGTGGCTTTACCGTGTAGCAGCGACGGGCCAAATTTGTGCCATGATATAAACCCCCCGAAATAGATGATGCATAAACTGATCACAAATGCTTTAATATATATTATGAAATGGTTTGTGTGAGATGATTTTTTCTCATTTTTCTCGTTTAAAGGAACCACTTAGAAATGTGATCCTCGCTGCTACCGGGTTAAAGACAAAAATGAGCTGAGGTATGAAAATTGTCTTCACTATCAAAATAGATTGATAAACATGCTCAATTTAAAAAAAAAAGTCTTTTGTAATATTCTAAACAACTTTCAACAGTATTTTTTCTGCATATGAGTCTAATGGAAATGTACTATGTTTATAAATCAGCCCCACTCAAAAAATCCTACCTGCTCCTGATACGTGCCTCAAGTTTAGAGAGGAGTGGGAGAGAGTTAAGACATTGGAGAGGTTACTTACCAGGGAGGGGGAGATAGGAACTTTTGTTGAGGTGAATGTATGAGTGAAAGTATCGAGATTATAACTGATGAGGTGGTTAAAAAATAATTGTGTGAGAGGAAGATGACAAGTTAATCTTTACAACCTTAATACCTTTCTTAATTTGAGATGATACTTCTGAGTATGAAAATAAGAAATGAAGCACCATGTGTTCGTGTATGTGTGTGTGTGTGTGTGTGTGCTTACTTAGGGTTCTCATGTGTAACATTTCTGTAATCACAGTCATACACTTGAAGCACATGACTCGTACCTTGTCTCCTCCTTTTACCTACCACTTTTTTTCCCCCCCATTCAGGGCCACTGTAACAACAGGTTGTAAGACTACATCCTCCCAGCATCCTTCCTACATCCATCCCTTCTCCCTCCTCCTGCAAAATATGCATGCTCTCGCTGAAGAATGTGTAGTTGATAGGCTTATTTTGCAGGTTTTTAAAGGTTACTTGCACCTGAAGAGATCATAAAACTTGTAAAACACACCTATGAACTAAACACATCAGCAAGAGTGCTTAAATTTCACACTGCTGGGCACCCAGCTAGAACTAGTTGGTGAGTTTCCAAGTCACCGTCTACCAACAAGTCCTGTGCTCAGTTACAAGGTAAGAATGATTTGAAATTTGTTCAATCCCAGGTGTCAAATGCAGATGTTCAGGGCAGGATTTAAGAATGTAACACAAGCTTCTTTGTCAGTTAGGACTCCAAATATCTTATTCTGAAAGATTATGAATATTTATTTTTGATATTTTAGATAATATAATTACCTTTTGTAAATACAGCTGAGGGTTCATCATGGAGTTTCAAAACGTTTTTCCTCACTTTAGGCCCACACTTATTGGGAGCAGCTGAGGGAGGTCAGGCCTTCCTATAGATTTTTTTTTCCAGCACAGGAGATAGTCAAGGGCAAAATAAAATATAACTCCTTAAAAGTGGACAGGAGAGGATTCACAATGAATGTTCAAAGACTGGGAGAGAAATCTTGATACTCTTGGAAACTATCAAGTTGTAAGAAGTAGGAAATACAGACAGGAAGGTTGTACCAGTGACATGAAAGTATGAAGATAATGGTTGACTCTTGCTTAAAGGATTTGGTAAAAAGATAGAAAGCAGAGCAACATTGCTGCAGAATTTCAGGGGTTTAAAACCTGTAAGAGGAAGGTACCAAGAAAATGAAGTGCCTTTGGCTGAACTCTGTCCAGAAAGGTTGTGTGCATGGAACCCATACACACAATAGATGCATAGTTAGCATATGTGAAGCGGGAAAAGAATTGCTGGAGTATAAGTTGCATAAATCTACCATACTTAATACACTGGCATAAATCTACCATACAACAGGGAGGCTTCTGCCCCATCCCCATTCATTAGGGGGGGGAGGCCTTTGCCCCCTTGACCCCCTTAGAGTTCGTCAAAATTGTCTGGAATAGCTCCTGGTCTAAGAGGGGTCGGTGTACTCCCTACTGTCCCCAGCCATTTGAACTTCTCAATGTTGAGCGACATGAGCCTCTGCGAGGTGGACGGGTTGATGGCTGACCGCGACACAGATAAAATAATGCCTACCCTAAGCATGTGGGCAAAATTGAAACATTCAGACTGCAGCTGAAACATTAGATCACAAAATAATTAAGAATTAACACGAGCAAAATACCATGTTTGCGTGTTAAGGGCATACGTTACAGGTACGCGTGGTCTCGGTGTTATCTGTCGGATGGGCCCTTTGGCCTGTGGTGGGTAAGAACCCATTACCCCAGGACGCAGGGCAGGTGTGGCCTTCGAGTTGCCACAGTTTACTTTCCCCAGGTTTACATACCTATTTATCGACCACACCGAAAGGGAGGGTGAACAGTTCGGTGACATGCGTGCCGACTACCCAGGTGGAGATTCAAACTGGTGTAGCGTTAAGCCTCATTCCCCTGATTTGGTTTGTCCGGGCTTTGTTTACATACACAAGATGGATGAATTTCGACACGATACCGTGTCTTTTATCGACTGCTTGTCAGGATCTGTCCCACCCAAGTTTATATTTTTATAAAAGTAAATGATGACGTATGTATATATATAACTAGGATATCAAAAATCAATCTTCTTATTCTTCTTTTAATTAACCTGTTCCGCTTTGCATCGCTTTTTAGGTCCTCCTTGGTACTTCTTTACTTAGATACTTCACTTAGTCTGTGATAGTAAAGATTGGCTTCCGCGATGCGCAGATCAGGATGGGACAAACCAAATCAGGGGGACGAGACTTAATGTTTAAGACCACGGATTCGTAGCAAGGCATGTTAACCCCTTCACCACGGAGCACATTACTCCATTATAGCTCTATATAGCATACGTGTTATCATGCTACGATTTAGAATACTATCCGGAGGGAAGCACGTGCCCCCCACCCCTTGTCTTTCCTCAGTTTTGTTAGTGGTGTCAGGTGGTTGGTCAAAATGAAGTTTTATTTGTTACCTGTACGTATATTGCTGTGCAAAATTTATTATGTTTGCGTGGTAGTAGGTTAGGAAACTATATAATTGAGGCTTTTCATCTTTTATTCAGTTTCACTGCCAACAATGCACTCTTCAACCCGTTTAGTAAGACATCATCATCATCATTTCTTGCTCATCCATCCCTGTGTTAACCACATAAACATGTGACAGCTGCGTCAGGATCATGTGGTGCGGTTTGGTGGACGCGTCGTCGTGTACACTCGCGCCCTCCGCGTGTCGCTCTTCTTTAGCCATGCACTAGCGACAGCACAGCAAGCATAACTTACAAGTAGATCTCGTTTTACCTTTTTTCAATGGTAAGGAAAAATTACCAAAATATGGAAATAGCAGGAAAAAAGAGAATAAGTGTTCACTTTTGAAATGAATCCACCAATTTTTAGGAAAAGAAAGCTATCAGTTAAGTAATAAGTTTTGTGTGACAAGTTATTCTAAGTTATATTATGAGATCTGAAGACACTAAGCCTGAGCTGCGGGCTGGCCTGCGGCGGCGCCAGCAGCGGCCTCCTGTTCGCGAGCTGCGGCCTGGGCCTTGCGGGCCTTCTCAGCCTCAGCTCTGATCTCTTCGGGAGTGGGATACTCGAGCTTGGATCCAGGGAGGCACCTGTACTTGGGGCAGCAGGCGGGGTACGGGGTGCCTGGCGCGGCGAACTCGGGAATGCACTGGTCGTTGGGCTTGGGGGCAGGGCCGCAGTCTTCCACCTTCTCGAAAATCCCGGTCTCGTTCTGCATGCAGGTGGACTGCCCGCAGAAGAGCTCCAGGTTCCAGGTAGTTTCAGGCGTGTAGAACTTAAAGGTGGTGGATCCGAAGCACAGGTCAGGGAAATCTAGAAGTAGAGCCAAAGTTGTGGTTAGATATTGTAGAGCAGGTAGTAGTACGTGCCATGACGGAAATCTGAAGGAAAGAGAAAGGGCTGCAGCGGCCACGAAGCTTACGCATACCATCTCTGCGCATAAATCTACCTAACCATGTGAGACTTCGTTTTATCAACACTAAACACACGACTGCTGAGTTTGTTCAATTCACCCACTATCATATTTGTAAACTTCTGATTGTACATCCCACAAGAAGTAAATGGAATAAGTCACAGTAATAAATACTGTAGTTGCCAGGCCTGTTTAAAAATTTGTTCGAAGTGGCACATCATGGATTAAACCAACCCCGATCTCTGTGAACTAACTTTGTACATTGCTTAAGAGAAACCGATAATATAAGCCACAAAAGACTTAATGAGTGTACTACCCTATTTGCAAAGCAAGTTTCTGCCCAACCCTTTGTAAGAAGTCGAAGTAGACCGGGACGCTGAGCAGCAGTGGTTCTAAGCATAACACCCTTATATATACGTATCTGTAAACCAGTTTTCTTTTCATAATTTCAGTAGAAGTCGGCAAAATAACCATTTATAGGAAATCGACGGAACAGACCACAGGGACGAATGTGGGTTAAGGACTTACCTCGCAGGACGTCAGCGGGCAGCACCCTTGTAGCCAGCTGAGTCTCTTGCAACACGGTCTCCTGCTGCTGCGGCTGCTGCTGGGCTGCAGCACCCACGGCCAGCACTAAGCACGCCAACACTACGTTCTTCATCACTGTAAGAATATGGTAGAAAATACACACGTTAGCTAACAGTCACGCGTTGGTTTCACCCGGGACAGTAAGCTAATTTGGAGGAAACGAGTCGCCAACTGATAAAATGAATATCCTACATACGACGTGATGTGGGCCCGTGGAGTCCCTTGGAACACCCTAGCGAACGTTTCATGCTTGAACTTGAGTGTTACACTACACCCTTCCCATACTCCTACACGCCCACCCTGCCCGGCCTCGTCCTCCAACAACACCCATCTTCGTCAACAACAAAAGCGGGCCTCCAAACAGGTCTTGAGCATCTTTTGCGCCACCTATGAGTGGGTGCCAACCCATTACAACTGTTCCTCTTGCAGGCTCTATAGAAGAAAAAGATCTGAAAAAGTTCAGGATCCTGCTCCTCACTCAGCGTCAACGCCCCTTGTTGGCTGCCCCCCTCACTCACTCCCTTCCAGACAAAGAGAAAGACGTTTGGTACGAGTGCCAGTGTAAAACTGGTTTCCTCGTTTGGAGGCAATTAGAAAAAGGTTAAGAAAGAAACCCAAAATGTACCATAAACGGAGGGGAGAGTTATCAAGAGTAATCATAAGTTTGTTTCTTATAGGAATCTGAACGAAAAAGAAAATTAATTATATATGGAAAAACTTCTCAGATGAACCAAAACCCCTCAAGAAACCTAATTTCCACTGCTTATAAAATATATAACCTCCCATTTCTACAATCAGCCCCGATCTCTGCAAACCAACTCATGTGCCTGTCCCTTCTCCCAACGCTTCGTTCTCAATAGACAGGTGTGTGTGTGTGTGTACTTTCGCTTCCCAGACCGGCCGGGTATCATGCACTTTCACGAACCGGACCGGCAGCTAACCTCATTCACTCGCTCCATACTGCCGCTACACATTTTATTCATCAATATATTAATTATTTTTTAGTTATTTCACTTTTACTCTAAATAAAATTGCACCTTTTGTACCCTCATGCATTTGATTAACTTTTATTTTTCCATTAGTTCATCACTTTCCCTTAGATGGCTGCGTCATTTACTCGTCTCATTCCTTAATGCCCCACAGCATATGTATTAAATGATTCATTCACTCGTTCATCTATCTCTTCATTTATCCTTTCATTTTAATATAGTTGCATTCTGATCGATTTCATGTACTCAAAAACTCTCAGGGTCTGACCGGACCGGACATACTTAAAGATTATCAAACTTTTACATAAAAAAAAAAATCGTCCTCTAACTTCATTGAAAATCAGTTAGAGAGATAATAGGCATTGACCGTAAATGTTCCATGATTCAACTCCATCGGGTGGTAATGAATGGTGAAAAAGATTAACATTAGAGACTATTGCTTCGGTAGCTTTAATTTCAAGCAGTTTCATTATCAGTCTGCATTCAAAGTAACTTAACGAGTGGAGACAGTGACATCTCAAGTGAAGGGTTCACTGGTGGAGGTAACTGAACGAAAGCGTTCGGTCCATATTTCAAGTTAAACGAATGAAAGGGACGGGAGGAAAAAGTTTCACAAAAGAGGTTACCGTTCATATAGCTCTCACTTTCACCCGTCTCTTGATCTGGGTAAATTCCACTTGACTGGAAGAAAACGAGTTGTCTTGCACAGCCATTGCGTGAAGCCAATAGAAAACGTGTTGTTGCCGCCGTGGAACCATCGCGCGGCGCCTCTTGACCGCAAATCTGACCCGGCGTTACGAAGGCGGCGGGAGGTTAGCAGGGGAATAAAAAATTCCATCAACTCCACATTAACCAGGAAGCTTATCAAATCGTGTTTTTACAGTATGTGCAGAAAGCAAAAAGCAGTAAATGAATTAAGAATATTTTGAAAGTTGCCCGATTAATACTCCTATTTGGGTGGAATTCATGGACGGAGGTGAAGGAGGAAATGACTCTATTTTCCTTTTCGTTTTTTTCTTCACTTTCTTCGACTCTATGAGAATACCTTAAGAAAACTTCTGGTCAGTCCTCTTAAGTGGTTGTATGCTAAATCTACGAAGACAGATGGACGGAAATAAAGGAGGAGAATGTTTGCACACTTCCTTTCCCTTATCTTCCCTCTTCAGTCTTAAGAAAACAAAGAATAAGATTGTATATTAACCTTAGAAGGACAGAATGAACACCCATAGATAAAAGAGGAGAATAGTTTGATATTTTCCTCTTCTATCCAGCTTCTCTTCTTTTCCAATCTAAAGAACATAAAACACAGAAAGAAAATCCACATCGTTCACTGGGTTGCATGTTTGATAAGAGAGACGAAAGGAGGAAGGAAAAGGAGGGATGGGGGTGACAGTGTTTTCATCCTCTCTCTTCCTCTTTCGCCACCCCTCGGTAACAAAGTAGGTCTCGTTTGGCATGTGGGAGAAACGAGTTTTTTTTCTTTTCTTTCCGTTTATCCAATGAAAGTGAGGAGCCAGACCAGACCAGTACCTAGACTCCGCGGAACAGTTTTTGATTAACCGTTTGAAGGGAGAGAGAGAGAGAGAGAGAGAGAGAGAGAGAGAGAGAGAGAGAGAGAGAGAGAGATTCGAAAAAAAAGAGGTTGATGAATTTTGTGCCATAATGTGTTTGTCTCATTGAACTGCTGTTATTATCTTTTTAATATATGTATGTAAGTATGTATTATTATTATTATTATTATTATTATTATTATTTCATTATTATTACCAATAGTAGCAATATTCTTGTTTATCTGTTTTTATAGTGTGTGTTTTTTCCAATATATAACAAAACTACTGTGGGTGGACGACAAGGAGTACCGCTTTCTAGAGCTATGCATACCTGACCTATGTAATGAAAAAGCTGGATCGTTTCGACTACTTTAATTTAATGACACTCCAAAGATTGTCATGGGACTTACATTATCTTGCTCAATTACGATGACATTATGGGTATTATGTTTATGCTCGTTGCAGCAGAAACGAGCAGAATAAAAATACTCATTCTTATTATTGTCTCGAGAGTATGAATATAAGTTAAAAAAGAGGTATGACAGTACAAGACATTATTTTCAGAGTGCCTGATGTACCCTTGTATTGAGTGTGGAAATGTCTGTCTTACCTGTTTGTTGATGTACCGTCGAGTAAGTGAGAACACCTGTTGAAGGAAAGATTGCGCCTCGACCATCTTTTATACCTGTGATCGCCTGGACTGCGCATGCGCGGTGCGGTGATAGACATGACGGGTCACCACTGTACCGTTTACCCTTGCATAAAGAACGTTATGCATGACGTGTACCATTGCGTCATAACCAAAGAAGCGAGAAAGTGATTACGTGCTGTGAATCAGAAGCAAGTATTTATTTATGGGAGACGAAGAAAGTGTGAAAGGGAGGGTATGTCGTGCGTCAGGCAGCGGTGTCAGTTGGGGGTGGCGGTGGTGGTGTCGATGGTGCAACGGCGGCAACGCGTGCCTGCAAGACCGGCCACTGCAAACGTGTAACACTTAAAAAAAATTGAATAAGATATAATTGTCTCCAGGTGACGTGACGTGGCGGAGAGCAACATTAGCTCCAATCAACCAGCTGACGGATGGCTTTAGGTGGCGGTGAGGCGGTGGCAGGACGACACAACAAGCCACAACAGGATATAACTGCCTCCCTACCTCTTCCCTGGAAACACATGGGTAAGCCAACCTATTCGTCTGTACTTAAGTCTGTTAGTTTGCTTTGTCTCACCTCTGTGCCTCCATAATGGTCGGGGGTTGGGCCATGACTCACCTTTGTGCCTCTTCATAACAGTCGTGGGTTGTCATGACCTCTCTGTACATCTTTGGTTTTGGATAGGGTTTAGGGTAGGCCATTAACTCGCTACTTAATCTTTTTAATTGGTTTGTGGTTGGGATGGCTAGCACCTGCCTTCTCCAGTGTCATGTTATCAATCTGCAACATTGACAGTACCCATTCAGTTACCACTCGGGGGTGACGGCTTCGGCGGCCCCGCTGAGTGGTTTGTTGTGATCGGGAGGGATTGGCGGGGGTGTGGCTGCTGGGAGGGACTCACAGGAGGCTTGGCGGGGTTGTGGCTGGACTGATTGGAGAATGCCACGGAACATATGCCATGAAAGATCAAACTTTATTGTAGAGGTGATGATGACAAAAATCATGATAAAATGATTCACCAAAACTACAATGATATTATACAGTGCCAGTCTTTCGTTCAGTACTATATCTCCTATTATTTTGGGAGGATAAAGTCTACCTTTACAGACGCCTGTTCTAGTCATCTTTTTTCTTTCCCTATGCACAGCAAACTTGGAGGATCTTGTGTAATTGTAACCTAACCTAACCCTTGGGGGAGGAGATGACTACGCCCCAACTTAACTCCCTCATTATTATAATCTAACAAAACGAAACCTTATTTAACCTCTTACGAGGGGGAGCTTTGACCCCCATATATTTTACTTCGTTTGCCTTCCCCCCACCCACAAAAAAAAGCTTTCCCACCAAGTGCCCCAAGATTGTTGTACGTAGGAAAAAAAAAGTGATTGAAGCGTGCATCTGTAAAAGTAAATTTTACCATCATCTGCTGTACGGACTACAGCTTTTACACTTCATGTGTTCGGAGCGCCCCGGGGTGTGGGGAGGGTGTGTGTGCTCGGCTGTGCACGGACAAGGGTGGGGGAACGAGTGAAGGCCCTGCATGATGCCTGGGCTGCACGCTCTGCTGGGCACCCCTCGTCGTAGTAGTGGTGGCAGTGATGATGATGAATGGCGGGTAAGCAGCAGTAGTAATATAAGTGTCGTGTGTTGGTGGTGCTTATGGTGGTGAACGTCCCTGAACCCATAAACCAAGAAGCGTTCATTCGTGGTGCTTATAAAACGAGCGTGTGGTACTTACGATTATAGCACACTTACTTTTCTTATTTTTTTATTCATTGTACAGAAAAGAAATGCACCAAAGAACAATACAAAGAGTAGTGTAATAAAAACGCCAATACCATGTTAGGAAGCGTTCATCTGGGATAGTCAGAAAACGAGCGTGTGGGACCAACAAAACCTTGGAGGAGGAATTCTTCCTCCAAGAACAAAACCGATTGGAGACCCGTCACATGACTACACACGCACGCCAGTCACCTAACACAGACATAGCAGACGTGAAATTTTAATCACGACGCTGACAAAACGATCGCACAGAGCCAAGGATGAACGATGCAGGAACAGATGGATCCAAGAATGGACACAAAAATAGAATGGACCAAGAATGAACAAGGCAAAAAAGAGAAGAGTCACTTGATGTGCATTCTTCTCCTGCAAGGAAATATCATGGTTAGGGTTATTTTCTGGATCTGTGAAGTTTAGGAAAAAACAGTATGTGAGGCTAATTTAGAGGGGAAAAAACTACATAATTCAGTCAATTAGGAGCTTCACTAACATAATTATGTAGTAATATATGAATATTACGTACATCGTAAGTAACTCATTATCTTATTCCCATCAGCAGCATGTAGAATAGATGGCATCCAGTATACATGTAAGATGGGAAGCAGCAATAGACCGAAAACCAAACCTGACTGACTACATCATGCCACAGCAACGACCCGGATTTGATATTTTTCCCTCATATTTTTCAGTTTTGGAATTAAATACTCCGCCACATGTCTCACTGATACAGCGAATCAGTATAATAAAAAAATCCTTATATAAACAGATTACATAAATAGCAAATAGCAAAAAACATTGATACACCGAGAACGTTCCTAGAATAATATTATAAAAAAAACTACATAACGCGCAAATTATATAACATTAGAAGAGTATATATATTCTTGCACGAGAACCTTTGACTCATCCCACTCCAGATATTTCGTGTTCAAGAGCGATTGTGAAACTGGTATTAGCTGGATCCACAAAAAAAGGTGGGAAAATGTAGGTCAAAAATAAAGAAAAAGAAAAAAAAAAAAAAGAGTGGATGGCGTGAACTAGCAGTGGTAGATATCGTTTTGTATTGGCAGCTTCAGTGAGGCACTCGAGCTTCGTGTCACGTCACCCCTGGAAATATATTTGATCTGTTTTTTCATGTTTTCTCTCGCATTCATCTGTTTGCTTTATGGGAGCAGCATGCCGCGTGTTTTTATGCGGGTCTGCGTTATGTATGCCCTTGGTCTGTTTCCTCTTGTGAAGATAAATGATAGTAACAAACACAATAAAATAATGATACTGCTAATACAACTACTACTGTTTCTACTACTACTACTACTACTACTACTACTTATAATAATAATAATAATAATAATAATAATAATAATAATAATAATAATAACAGTAATATTAGTAGTAGTATCATTTAGCGCTGTTCTTTCGCCCTCGATGCTGTTGCTGCCCCCTTCCCTTTCCTTCTTTTCCCTTCCCTTCTCTTCATTTCCTTTCCCGTCCCTTCCCTTTCTTTCTCTTCCCTTTTCTTCCCTTCCTTTCTTTTCCTTCATTTTTTCTTCCCAACCTTTCCTTTCCTTCCTTTCCCTTCTCTTCTCTCTTTTTCCCTTCCCTCTCCATCCCCTCCCTTCCCTTCTCTTATCCTTCCGTCCCTTCCCCTCCTCTCCCTTTTCACAGACCTTGCTCATTGTGTAACCTATTCGTGTCATGACCATGAAACTTAGAAAAGAGTGGCGTATGTGTGTTTGCGTGTGTGTGGCTTTTCCAGGTCAGCTCAACAGACAATCCCGCAGCCGCAGGCCACAATAGATCGGGTTTTTCCTTGATCTATCCGCTCTCAACCTGCGGTTGCCTATTCTGTCCTTCTGTCCTTCCGTCCGCATGTCCTCCACACCCTTACATGTTCTGACTCATGTACTCGTTATCCCCTTCCCCATCCCCGCCCCATCCCTTTCCCCTACCCCTTCCCCATCCTCTTCTTCCTCTTCCCCTTCCTCATCCCCTTCCTCTTCCTTCGCCTAGAACTGCCCCTCGCACCGACTTCATAGGCCTTCATATTCTCTTAACATTTCGAGGTTCACACACCCACATTTCATAAGGCTTTCGTAGAGGTTATGGGTGTCTCCATAGATAGTTTCATGAGCTTAGTGATAGTTTGACGAGGCTTCCGCACCATGAATGTGAAAAACACTCATTAGAACCTGACTAGCCTATAATCCCCTCTGTGGCCTTTGGAAGATGTTGTTTTTTTATCATTTTTTTAGGGCCTGCCTATAGCGCCGGTATGCTTTCTTGAGTCTCTTGGACGACACTAGCCCGTTAGTGCCGCAGGTGAATTTTATTTCAAGTGGCTGCCGTGATGTATGATTTTCTTGGCCCAAGCTGCCCCTCGGTGCTCCTCTTATCCGAGGTCGCCGAAGTAAGGGTTGATTGAAGATCTGGGCAGCATGTGGGTATTATTCCGCCACTCGGCGATGGTTGAAAAATGTCAACGTGCATCGGTGGGACTCGAATCTAGGCCCCCGGGCTCACCAGGTCCGCACTCTGACCACTCGACCACCGCCACCCAGTTTCTTGTGAGAGCCGAAAGTGTCTGAGAGTGCGGTCCATTACAGCACCTTTGTTCTCTTTACTACTAACATAATACTTGCGGTAAATACATTGCAGTGATATTATTTTCTTATCTTACAATACTCATTCCCTGCCTCTCCCACCCACCCCACCCCACCTCCCTCCCCTGGAACTGGCCGGCGCATAGATTCCTTAACTCCCTCATTGCCTACATAAATTTCGTTTCGTTACACATTTATTCCCTTCCTTAATTTCGTATCACCTTCATTCCCTTCATTAACTTCATATCACCTTCATTCCCTTCATTAACTTCATATCACCTTCATTCCCTTCATTAACTTTATATCACCTTCATTCCCTTCATTAACTTCATATCACCTTCATTCCCTTCATTAACTTCATATCACCTTCATTCCCTTCATTAACTTCATATCACCTTCATTCCCTTCATTAACTTCATATCACCTTCATTCCCTTCATTAACTTCATATCACCTTCATTCCCTTCATTAACTTCATATCACCTTCATTCCCTCCATTAACTTCATATCACCTTCATTCCCTCCATTAACTTCATATCACCTTCATTCCCTCCATTAACTTCATATCACCTTCATTCCCTTCATTAACTTCATATCACCTTCATTCCCTTCATTAACTTCATATCACCTTCATTCCCTCCATTAACTTCATATCACCTTCATTCCCTTCATTAACTTCATATCACCTTCATTCCCTCCATTAACTTCATATCACCTTCATTCCCTCCATTAACTTCATATCACCTTCATTCCCTTCATTAACTTCATATCACCTTCATTCCCTTCATTAACTTCATATCACCTTCATTCCCTTCATTAACTTCATATCACCTACATCCCCTTAATTAACTTCGTATTACATTGATTCCCTTCAGTAATTTCGTAACACCTTCATTGTTTTCATTATTGCCGTAATACCTTTATTCACTTTATTAATTAAATTGCCATGATTCTTGCAAACATATGGCAACGATGTTAGTGGTTACATTGCAGGTGAAAACTCGGTCTTTCCTGAATGTATTTATTTATTTATTCCTTTATTTATTGATTTATTTTTGCTTAAACTATTACATCTCCCTGCCAATGTAGCGTCAAACAGGAGCCAGAAGCGAGACAAATTACTTCTACAGGCGCTTCTTAGGTAACACCGCGAGTTCTTAGTACTCCAACATCTTCGGAAATCATTTTCTAAGCCAAGGTTGTGGTGTATTAGGCGGCGGCTGCGGGAGGAATGTGCTATGTGTCTCGCGTCCTGGGGTGGGAAGGCCTGTTTGTGGTGTTGCAATCATTCAAGGAAGACCTCAACGCCTCCAAGAAGCCGAGGTACTGTAAGCGAAGGAGGAGGAGGAGTTAGATTATGGGCATGAATTATTTATTACTACTCCGGTGACTTTGACTGACCTCTTTGTCTTGGGTTTTCGTTGTGCTGGTTATCAGTCAGTCAGTCAGTCACACACTCAGCCAGTCAGTCACCCAGTCAGTCAGTCATACACTCATCCAGTCACCCAGTCAGTCACTTAGTCACATACTCACCCAGTCAGTCAGTCACACACTCATCCAGCCAGTCACCCAGTCAGTCAGTCACACACTCATCCAGCCAGTCACCCTGCCAGTCACACACTCATCCAGCCAGTCACCCAGTCAGTCAGTCACACACTCAACCAACCAGTCACCCTTCCAGTCACACTCAAACAACCAGTCAGCCAGTCAGTCAGTTAGTCACACACTCATCCAGCCAGTCACCCTGCCAGTCACACATTCATCCAGCCAGTCACCCAGTCAGTCAGGCACACACTCATCCAGCCAGTCGCACTTTCACCCAGCCGGTCACTGCAAGCTCCCAAACGCCCCCTCTTCACCTGTGTTGCTCTTCGTCACCCCTCTTCACCCCTCTCCCCTTCCTCACCCCTCTCCCCTTCTTCACCCCTCTCCCCTTCTTCACCCCTCTCCCCTTCCTCACCCCTCTCCCCTTCTTCACCCCTCTCCCCTTCTTCACCCCTCTCCCCTTCTTCACCCCTCTCCCCTTTTTCACCCCTCTCCCCTTCCTCGCCTCCCTTGATCACTCGAGTCACTCTTCGTCGTCCTAGCTTACCGCTCCCCCCTCTCCCTCAATGGCTTTTCCCCTCCGTTTCTTTTTCTCTCCTTGTCTCCCTTTTTCTCTTTGCTTTAACTTTTCCCTCCCCTTTTCATTCCCTTTCTATTTTCTTTATCTTTTCACTCCATTTTCTTTTCCTTTCTCTTTTCTTTATCTTTTCCCTTTCTTTTCCCTTCTCTTTTCTTTATCTTTTCCCTCCATTTTCTTTTCCTTTCTCTTTTCTTTATCTTTTCCCTCCATTTTCTTTTCACTTCTCTTTTCTTTATCTTTTCCCTCCATTTTCTTTTCCTTTCTCTTTTCTTTATCTTTTCCCTTTCTCTTTCTTTTCTTTCTCTTTTCTTTATCTTTTCCCTCCATTTTCTTTTCCTTTCTTTTTTTATCTTTTCCCCTTCCCTTTCTTTTCCTTTCTTTTTTTCTTTATCTTTTCCCCATCCCTTTTCTTTCTCCTCTCCCTGTTTCTATTTTTTCCCATTGCATTTCTTTTCCTTTCTCTTTCTCTTTTACTTATATTTTCCCTTCCATTTCTTTCCCTTCCTCTCTTTATACCTTTTCTTTATATTTTTCCTGTGCATATTTCCTTACCTCCCTTTTTCCCTACACTTATCATTTTCCCTCCTTATTCTTTTTTCTCTTTTCCTTTCTCTCTGTATCTATTAACCTTTCCCTCCCTCCTTTTTTCTTTTTCCCTCATCATTTCCCCACTCTTTTGTTTTCCTCCCACCCTTTCTCTCCTTTCCTCATCCTTTCCCCTCATTCCTTTCTCTCACTCCCTCTTCCTACTTTCCTTATACAGTTCGGTTTCTTTCCTATCCTCCCTCCTTTTCTCTTTTCTTCTTCCTCTCCCCTTTCTTTTTACTCTCTTCCTTTCTCCCTTTTATATATTATGTCACTTCTATCTTGCCCTCCTTCCCTCTCTTCCTTTGCTTATTGTTTCCCCTCCCTTTCCTTTCCCTCCCTTTTCTTTCCCTCCCTCCTTGTATCTCCTTTCCTCATCCTTTCACTTCCTCTTTCTCTCCCCTCCTTCCCTTTCTCCCTTTCTCTTATCTTTTTATCTCGCTATTCCGCCCTTTCCGCTCCCTTTCTCTCCGACCTACTTGTCTCCCTCCCTTTCTCCCCTTTTTCTCTCTCATTTTTTTCTTCGACTTCCTTCCTTTTCTCTTCCTTGGGTGGATTATTTTTTATTATTATCATTTTTTTGTTAGCTTTAAGAGGCGGACGCGTTATATATTTTGCAACATATTTTCCCATTGTCTTGTTGAAGGTAATCCCTCACCACCACCACCACCAACAACAACAACAACAACAACAACAACACCAACACCAACAACAAAAACAACAACAACAACAACAACAACAATAATAACAACAACAACAAAAACAAAAACAACTCCAACAACAACAACAACACACCTCCCATATATATCTGGCTTTCCCCTTCTGTTTCACCATCGCGATCACAACCATAACCACCATTGCCATATCCTTCGCCCATACCACACCATCACGCACCACCACCACCACCACCACCACTGTTCACTTGGCTTTCCCCCTTCTATTTCACCATAACCACCATTGCCATATCCTTCGCCCATACCACACCATCACGCACCACCACCACCACCACCACCACCGTTCACTTGGCTTTCCCTCTTCTATTTCACCATAACCACCATTGCTATATCCACCGCCCACGTAACTCCATCATGCGTCACCATCACCACCACCTCACCACACCCACCACCACCACCGTGTCACCATACTCACCACCATTACCTCGCCACACCCACCAACATCATCACCATACCTCCACTATGCCTTACCTCCACCCCCACCTCATCACCTCCACCACATCCACCTCACCACACCCACCACCACTACCTCACCACACCCACCAACACCATCACCATAAACTCTTGAGGCTTTACTTCCACTACGCTTTGCCTCCACCACCACCGTCACCTCCTCATCACCTCCACTCCTCCCACCTCCACCACCACCAAGGGCACGGGAAAGCTTTAATCATCAGTAATGAAGGAAGAAATAGCTTTTTTGTAATGACACACACACACACACACACACACACACACACACACACACACACACACACACACACACACACACACCTTGAGATATAAATTGGACGAGGTCTACATTTTCTGGTCTATGATTTAAGCTTAATTCTTTTTTTTTTTTACGAGTTTTCTCATTTTCTTCTTCCTATTCCTTTTCTCTTCCTTTCGTCACCGGGAAGTGGCGGTGGTGGTGGGGAGGGGAGGGGGGATTTGCGGTTAAATGTCAGATTAGCGTGAAATATCACAAGAGGTTAACTTCCACTCTTTATGTTCCTTTGTTTGTGTTCTGGATATATTGTGAACACGGGGAGAGTTGGCAGTAGTAACTGACTGACTTGACCGACTAACTGACTGGCTTACTGTCTGAATGAATAGTTGGCTGACAGGCAGAATGAAAGGATGGCTAACTTGATGCATAGATAGAAGGCTGACTTGCCGACTGACTGACTGGCTGAATGTACTGTTAACTGGCGGACTTAACGGACAGATGGCATATTGCCTGTCTGAATGAATAGTATGGATGACTCACTGGTTAGCCTGGCTAACTGAATGGATAGTATGGCTGCCTGGCTGAATGAGTAGATGGCTGCCTGGCTGGATAGGTGGAAGAGCGACTGGCTGAATGGCTCACTTCCTGGGTGAATGAATGGCTGACTTGCTGGTTTGGTGACTAATTGACAATGTGTGACTGATTGGCTGAAAGATTGGAGAACTGCTTGGCTGCTTGGGTGACAGGGCGACTGGTTGACCTACTTATTTGGCACGTTAAATAAAGGAAACTTGTCGACTGTGTATGTGGATGGTTGTTGACCGGCAGGTTGACTG
>NC_066541.1:6511135-6696135 GCF_024679095.1 Eriocheir sinensis | reverse complement strand
GAAAGGAAGAGTAGGGGATGAGGGAAGGGGAAGGAAGAGAAGAGGAGGAAGGGGATGAGGAAATGTGTAGATGCGGAAAAGGAAGTGGGATGTGATGAAGGTGATTCGGAAGAGACCGTTAGGGAAACCTGATTGAAGGTAAGGAAGGAAAAGAGAAGGGAAGGGAAGAGTTGAGAAGGATGAAGGAAGAAAAGGAGAGATAAGAACGTGTGTGAAGAAAAACAGAGAAAATAAAGAAAGGGAGAGAAATTTACGATAGGGAAAGTGACAAGACAGAAAAGGAAAGAAAGAAAGGAAAAAAAAGAAGAAAGGAGGAAGGGAAGGGTAAGGAAAGGAAAATGGATGGAAGTCAGTGTGAGTCTTAGAGAGAGGAAAGAGAAGAAGAGGAAGGGTTGTGACAAGACTAAAAAGGAAAGAAGGAAAGGAAGAAAGAATGAAGGAAGGAAGGGAAGGGTAAAGAAAGGAAAATGTAAGTCAGTGTGAGTCTTAGAGAGAGGAAAGAGAAGAAGAGGAAGGGAAAGTGACAAGTCTGAAAAGGAAGGAAGGAAAGGAAGGAAGGGGAGAGTAAGGAAAGGAAATGGAAGTCGGTGTGAGTCTTAGAGAGAGGAAAGAGAAGAACAGGAAGCGTTGAGGGAAAAGGGAAAATATATTGAGTTAGAGAGTTCAAGAGGAAAGGCGAAAAAGGGAAAAAAGGGGAGTAATAAAGGATGTAAAGGAAGGGTTCTAGAGGACAGTATTAGAAAAGAAAATAACTGAAGAGAAAAGGGGAAAAGAAGACGAGGTAGAACTGAAGAGAAGAAAGATGAAAGAAAAAGTGAAAGGGAACGTTTTAGGGAAAGGACGAAAAGGAGAAGGGGAAGGAAGAAAAGGGAGAGAAGAGGACGAAGGGCAGAGGGAGAGGGGGTAAAAAACGTGATGGGATAGTTGCTGGTAAATGGAAGAGAAGGGGATGAAGGAAGGGGAAGGAAAAGAAGGGGATGAAGGAAGGGGAAGAAAATGAAGGGGATGAGGGAAGGGGAAGGAAAAGAAGGGGATGCAGGGAATGAAGGAAAGGGAAGAAAAAGAAGGGAATGAAGGAAGACGAAGCAAGAGAAGGGGAGGAAGGAGGCAGGAGGAAGAGAAGAAGGAAGAAAAGGGAGAGAAGGGGGGGAGGAAGAAGAGAAAAAAGTGGTAAGGAGGATTGTAAGTGAATGGAAGAGAAGGGGAAGAAGGAATGAGGGAACGGGAAGAAAAGGGAGAGAAGGGGAGAGGAAAAAAAGGAAAACAAAGTGATATGGATGGTTATAATCACAAGGAAGAGAAAGGGAAGAAGGGGAAGGCAGAGAAGTGAGAGAACTGAAGGAAGGGGAGGAGGGAAGAGTAGGAAGAAAATGGAGAGAAGGGGAGGAAGGGGAGAGGAAAAAAGGAAGAAAAGTGGTAGGGATGGTTGTTGGTGAAAGTAAGAGAAATGGAGGAAGGGGAGGAAGAAGGAAAGGGAGAGAAGGAGAGTAAGAAGGGACAAAGGAAGGGGAGAGGAAGAAAGGAAAAAAGAAGTGATATGGATGGGTGAAAGTGAAAGGAAGAGAAGTGGAGGAAGGGAATGAGGGAAAGAGAATGAAGAACACAGAGAGAAAGGCATTTGAGAGGGAAAAAAGTTATATGGTTTGTTATAAGTGAAAGGAAGAGAAGATGAGGGAGAGGGAAGAAAGAAAAAGGAGGGAAGGAGACATAGGCAAGAATTGATGTAACAGCAGTCGTGGATGAGTGGAACAGGCTCGACAGTCATGTTGCGAGTGCCAGTACGATTGAAACATTCAAGAAGAGGGTGGATAAATTCATGGATAGTGAGGGAAGGTGGTGTTAGCTTTACAGGAGCTGCAGACACCGTACGTTCTTGTGTTCTTATGTAAGAAAACGGAGAAAACGTGAGGAAGGGGAGAGGGAAAAAGAAAAAAGTGATGGGGATGGTTGTAAGCGAAAGGAAGAGAAGGGGAAAAAGGAAAGGGATGAGGAAAGGGGAGGGAGGAAGGGGATGAGGGAAAGGGAAGAAAGAAAAGGAAGAGAAGGAGACAGGAATAAAGAATGTGATAGAGACGGTTGTTATTGAAAGGAAAGGAGGGAGAGGAAGGGGAAGGAAGAGAAGGGGACGGAGGTAAGGGATGATGGCAGGTGTGTAGATGAGGAAATTACCTGCATGTTACACGTGGTCGTGCGGATCCACAGGTACGCTTACAAAGCGTTACCTGTGATTATACTTCCATGTGGAACACGTCGCGGCATGAGTGACGACCTTGTGTGTGTGTGTGTGTGTGTGTGTGTGTGTGTGTGTGTGTGTGTGTGTGTGTGTGTTCCCTCTCTCCACCGCCACAATGCAATAATATCACATGCAATACTTGTTTAGAGCACAGACACAAAGACACACACAGAGACAGACAGACAGACAGATGTAGAGGGTCGTTCAATGTATACAAATAAAATAGTCACTACCGAAAGAAAATAAATACACACATCGACTTCCAATAATAATAATAATAATAATAATAATAATAATAATAATAATAATAATAATAATGGGCCCCACACCCGCCGTGCATGTTTTCCTTCCCCTGGTAACAAAGGCATCGACAGTGATTGGTGATTGCGGCGCCGAGGCCTGATGTGAGGCAACGCTTGGGTAAGAACTGGTGCTGCAGGATGAGGAGGAGGAGGAAGGAATACAAGGCTGATAATGCAAGGAGAGGAGAGAATAGAGAAGGAGGAGCGGAAACAGGATTAAGAGGAGGAGTAGAAAGAGTAGGAGGAGGAGGAGAAAAGAAGGAAGAAAGGAATACCTACAAGGCTGATAATGCAAGGAGAGGAGAGAATAGAGAAGGAGGAGCGGAAACAGGATTAAGAGGAGGAGTAGAAGGAGGAGGAGGAGGAGGAGGAAGAAAGAAGGAAGAAAGGAATGCAAGGAGGGGAGACATTAAAAAAGGAGGAGGAGCGGAAACAGGATCAAGAGGAGGATCTGGAGGAGAACGAGAAGGAAGAGGAGGAGGAGGAGGGAGGAAGGAACGAAGAAAGGAAGAAAGGAATATAATGCCGATAAGCAAAAAGGAGAGAAATTGGAGAAGGACCAGTAAGAACAAGATTACGAGGAGGAGGAGGAGGCGAAGGAGGAGGAGGAGGAGGAGTATAATGAAGGAAGGAAGGATTTAAAGAATGCAAGGACAAGGAGCAAAACATAGAAAGATTGGACGAATTAAGGAGGAAGAGATATGCATTAGGATTATTTTTTGATGAGGAGGAAGTGGAGGAGGGGGAAGAGGAGGAGGAGGAGGAGGAGAAGGAGAAGGAGGAAAAAGAGGAGGAGGAGGAAAAAGAGGAGGAGGAGGAGGACACCGAGAAATTATATCAGAACGGTTTGGGGATACAGTGTCCTTGCCAGCCAAGCAGGTACACACACACACGCACACACACAATCACACATACTATCCTTGCATGCACGCCTTTCTCCCTCAGGCTCATTGTGTGCGCGTGCGTGTGTGTGTGTGCATTACCATTACCCAGGTTGCGTGTTTGCTAAGTTCCCAAATACACTCCCGCCGGTTTGCTGGGCTTCCTTTTTTTTATGAACGTTTTCCATCAGTGGTCAGCCTGTCCTTGTCACACACACACACACACACACACACACACACACGCACACGAATGCACGCAAGAATCAAGGTTGGGAGTGAGAGTAACAGTTACACACACACACACACACACACACACACACACACACACACACACACACACACACACACACACACACGAATAGTCTTACTATTGTATATACTGAGACAATAACCACATGGTTTTGTTTTCTTCAATAATAATTCAAGGTTAAGAATAAAAAGAATCATGTTTTTTTTTTTTTTTTTTTGAGAGAGAGAGAGAGAGAGAGAGAGAGCGTGACAGGGTACGGTGGTGGGTGGTGGGCGTGAAGGAACTGCTTTGGGCGTGACAAAACACCCCATTTTTTACGGCGATACAGAGAGATGGGTGTGGCTTGGACGGTGTGTGTGTGTGTGTGTGTGTGTGTGTGTGTGTGTGTGTGTGTGTGTGTGTGTGTGTGTGTGTGTTGCTTTACTTTCCTCTAGTGTTTTTTTCCCATTATCACGTCGTCTTCATATTTACTCGTTTGTGTAGAAAGTCTCCGCGTCGTGCTCCCGTCACTCCCTTTCTTCTCGTCACCGCACACTTGCCTTCCCTTTCCCTTTTCTTGTTTTATTCTCGTTTTCTCCTCTTCTCTCGCTGGTTTCCCTCTCCTTTCCACTCTCCTTTCTCTTGTGTCACTTTCCACTTTCCACTTGCTCACTTCTTTTTACTTTCCGCTTAACGATTTTTTTCTCGTATCTTATTTTTTTCTTTTATCTCTTATTCTTCATCGTTAACCTCTCTTTCTTCCTCTCCATGTTTTTTTCATTCTTCATTTTTTTTCATATTCAATGTTCCATTTTTTTCCCTCCCCGCCATGAGCTGTGAATTTTCTTTCAGTTTTCATAATTATTCTTGTGGAGTTCCATGTTTTGTTGTTGTTTTTTTCACTTTTTATCCCAATCCTTTTTCGAGCGTCCACTGATATTGATTTTTGTTCAAGTTACTTCCGTTCACAATTATTTTTCTCATATACGATACCTACTTATTTTCTTTTCTCCTTCTTACGGAATTTTAGTTTTAAATCTGTGTGTGTGCGTGACATATGCTTGACAAGGCTGAACCCGACAAGATAAACATATAACACTTCTTTTTTACAACGCTGTCTTGAATGCGAGGAGCCAAAAAAATAATAAAGTTCTGGACAGGTATCTAAGTCTTGCTAATCCCACAGAGATCCTGATAAACCCAGTCACGTATATTTTTTACGAGGAGAAAGGTCAGAAAGTTCTTTATTCTCTCCATCCGAAAATGACCTCTCTTCAGCCACTCCTTCTGTTCACTTATGCACGAGGAGCGGAGAGAAGGCGGAGGAGAAACGGCAGAAAGTTATTTAGAGGTGTGGTAGAGTATCAAGACACCTCCATCCGAAACTGACATAAGAACATAAGAACATAGGGAGACTGCAAGAGGCCTAATGGCCTACACAGGGCAGCTCCAGATTCCCCCCCACTACCACCTGTCAGGCTGTCATCCTCGTTTATGTAGCTATCCAGTCTACTCTTAAAACAAGCTATCGTCTCTGCAATCACTATGTGATTGCTGAGTCTATTCCATTCCCCCACCACCCTATTTCTAAACCAATGTTTGCCTATTTCCCTCCTAAATCTATAGTTTCCTAATTTAAATCCATTACTGCGTGTTCTATCCTGCTGGCTAATTCTCAGTACTTTACTTATATCGCCTTTGTTGTAACCCTTGACCCATTTGAATACTTCTATCAGATTTCCCCGCACTCTTCGTCTCTCTAGTGAATGTAAGTTGATATGTTTCAGCCTATCTTGATATGGGAGGTTCCTCAGCCCCTCAACTGATTCTAGCAAGTTGATGTCCATTCTGTAGTGCGGGCACCAAAACTGGACAGCGTAATCTAAGTTTGGCCTAACTAACGGTAAATAGAGTCTGAGGATGACCTCAATAGAGTCTGAGGATGACCTCAATAGAGCCTGAGGATGACCTCGAAGAGTTTGAGGATGACCTCATAGAGTCTGAGGATGATCTCATCTGAGGATTACCTCTCTTTTGGCCACTCCTTCTGTTTACTGATGCACGAGGAGCGGAGAGAAGGCGGAAGAGAAGCGGGAGAAAGTTATTTAGGGGTGTGAGTATCAAGGTAGAGTATTAATACGCCTCTCCATCCGAAACTAACCTCTCTTTTGGCCACTCCTGTTTACTTATGCAGGAGCAGCGCGTAGAGGGCTGTTTTGTTTACTCTGTTTTCTTGCCCTTGAACTGTTTCCTTTACTGTAAGAAAGAATGTATAAAAATGTCAATGAACCCAGTAGTGAATCACGCTCAGATCCGTCATTGTGTTGCGTTGAAGGAAACAAAGATAAAAGTTTTTGAGAGTTATGTAAAAAAAATCCAAATTCTTAATGAGTCACGTACATCCATCAGTGTTTTGCGTTCAAGCGGTGACCTGAAAACTCCCGAGGAAAAAAAAATATTCTTGAACGATCTATTAAAGAAAGTCTTGATAATCCTAAAAATGAGTCACGCGCAGATCGATCGGTGTTTTGTGTTCAGACGGTGACTTCAAAACCTCCGGGAAAAAGTTAACGAAGAGGTGTTGCAATTCGCCCCCCGGAGGCCACGGCGACTCACCTGGCCTGGAAACAAGCGGCAGGTAAACCCAGGTGTCAGGGAGCGAGTTTACCTGGAAATGCAAATCACTTTCCAGCCTCGCCACCGAAAAGAAAAAAAATATTAACTCCTTATCTTGGCGTGAGTTGGCAAATCCATTATCTGATCGATTAAGGCTAGATTTGAACCCCTCCTGAAATCAATGCACGGTGCCTCCCTGAGAGAAACTGTACAGCTCATGACGGGGAGGGGAAAAAATAGAACAATGTATATGAAAAAAAATGGAGAATAAAATAATGCAAGAAGGTAAAAGAAGTAAACGCAGAAGAATTAGAAAATATAAAAATTAAGATTAGAGAAAAAAATCGTTGTTGTAAGAAAATAAGTGAGTAGATGTGAGACTTAAAAATGAAATGGTCAATGAACTCCCAAGAATAATTCACCTCACCTCTGTACGATTAATGGCGCTGAGTTTAATGACATTTTTTTTATTACTTTATCTAATTCCTTTTATTTACGTAGTTATTTTTGTTTTGTTAATGTATATGTATTTGTATATTCATTTTATTAATCTATTTGTTTATCGTTTATTTGTTTATAGGAAAGTAGTACAACATGGCTTCCTTCTCTTCAATGACACGAGACTTTATTTAACTTTGTCCCATTTCTAAACGTGTTCGGTAATCATTCATCCGCGGGTTTGATGGCTCGTAGTTACACTTTTTTTTAACCTATATATAACTATTGCACGGGTTCTTTCCGCTCCATCGTACTAGACTTTACAATTTGGGTCCCATTTGCAAACTTGTGGGAGAATACTTCATCCGTGGCTGTGATAGCTCGGAGCCTAATATTGTCGAGCTGTTTTATTACTTTTATGAAACTAATGCACTCTTTCCTCTGCTGCATCATACCAGACTTTTTAACTTCAGACCCATTTGCAAACCTGCTTGATGGCTCAGAGTTAATGTTGCAGAGCTGTTTCTTGCTTACATAAAACTAACGTACTGTGTATTTCTGCTGCATCATACGATAGTTTATTTAACTTTGGTCTCATTTTTAAGCTTTTTCGAGAGAACAGTATTTTTCGTTATAGTCAGACAGTTAATCGGTGGTTTATGACAAAGCTCAAAGCTCTGAAACAATTGGAAAATGTTCAAAACAAAGGCATAAAACAGTACATCAGTATAGCAGTATGTTAGACAAAGCGCAAAATAGTTGGACAAATTACAATCCTAACGACACTGCCGCTTGAATTTGACACTTGGAGAAAATGGAACTTCATAGCAAAACATGAATCTGATGCATCGAACTTATGCCGCCCCTCCCTCACCCTCTACATCCCCTTCCCCCATGGCACGTTGTAAGGCCTGTAACCACCTTCAGAACAGTATATGTACAGCTTCCCTTGCGGAACAATGCCTCGTCGTCGTCGCACGCCTGCATATCGGAGGAGGATTGTAATGCTGACTTGCCTGATGGGCGAGCCTCCCATAACCCACTTAGCCAGGGGGTACCTCTTTGGCCGACTGGTAAAGGAGTGGCTCTCCCGTTACGCTGGTCGCGGGTTCGATCCCCGGCGCCGGCAAACCTTTCCTTGTCCGGATTAATTTCTCGTGTGTTTCGTTTCACGCAGAGATCGTGTTGGAGTATAGAAAAGAGAAAATTCTGGCATTTCAGGATAAGCGGAGGATAATTAAAAAATACGTGGCGAACGAAGATCTAATCAGCAGTTATGTCAAACTATACATGTATAGTGGGAATGGCAAACTCCGTTTGTTAAACTATTTTACGTGAATGACAAACTTTATTGCTACGGTTTCTCTATTCCTCATATCTGTCTATCTAGGTTATATTGCAAAATACTGTACTTAATCCGCGGGGGTGATGGCTCGAAGTTCAGTGTTATAGAGTTGTTTCTTCCTTATATGAAACTATTGCACGGCTTGTTATGCTGCATCATACGAGACCTTCAGTAATATTTATAAACTTTTCCAGAACACTTCATCCGCGGGCTTCAGGTCTGCAGTTTAATGTTAAAGAGTTGTTTCTTACGTAAATGAAAAAAAATGCACGGGATATTTTTGCTGTATCACAAGAAACTAACTTTGGTCCCATTTCTAAACCTGTTCGAGAGAACATAAGAACATACGGAGTCTGGAAGAGGCCGGTTGCCATATACAAGGCAGCTCCTGTACTCTTAACCCCATCTTACCTCACTATCCATGACTTTATTTAACCTCTTCTTGAATGTGTCTATGGTATTGGCACCCACAACATGGCTGCCAAGCCTGTTCCAGTCATCCACCACTCTATTGGTAAACCAATTCTTGCCTATGTCTTTGTTGAATCTGAATTTATCTAGCTTAAAACCATTGCTTCGTGTCCTACTTGGTTCTTTTACAACCAAAACCTTATTGACATCCCCTTTACTGAAGCCCTTCATCCATTTATAGACCTCGATAAAGTCTCCTCGCAACCTTCGCCTTTCTAGAGAGTGTAGATTTAAATGCTTCAGTCTGTCTTCATAAGGCAAGTTTCTCACCCCCTGAAACATCTTTGTCATCCTCCTCTGTACAGATTCTAACATTTTGATATCCATTCTATAGTAGGGTGACCAGAACTGAACTGCATAATCGAGATGAGGTCTAACTAGTGCTAAGTAAAGTTTGAGGATGACTTCAGCGCTCCTATTGCTTACGCTCCTTGAGATGAAACCCAGTACCCTGTTTGCACGATTTTTAGCCTGAATGCATTGAGCCCTAGGACGGAGGTCAGCGCTCACTAAGACTCCTAAGTCTCTCTCACACCCAGACCTGCTTAGAGGAGTGTCATTTAAGGAGTAATTGTGTGAGGGGTTATTCCTACCTACACTCAGAATACTACACTTCCCGACATTGAATTCCATCTGCCACTTCCCCGCCCAATCATATAGTCTGTCAAGCTCATCCTGGAGAACGCTAGCGTCCTGGTCTGATTGGATTACTCTACCGATCTTGGTATCATCTGCGAACTTACTGACATCACTACTAATTCCTGTGTCCAAATCATTGATGTAAATAATAAAAAGCAGCGGACCCAGCACCGACCCCTGTGGGACTCCACTCGTAACACTGCCCCATTCAGATTTCTTACCATTGATTTGCACTCTCTGCTTCCTACCACTAAGCCACGCCATAATCCAGTTCAAAACTTTCCCATCTACGCCGTGAGCCTGTAATTTTAGTAATAGCCGGTGATGAGGGACTTTGTCGAACGCTTTACTGAAATCTAGATACAGTATGTCATAGTTTTCATCTCTGTCAACCGCCTCGATTACTTTAGTGTAGAAGGACAACAGGTTAGTAAGGCAAGACCTACCCTTCGTGAACCCATGCTGTGAGTCATGAATTAAATTATGCTTCTCTAGATGGTCCCGAATGCTCCCGGCTATAATTGACTCCAACATCTTGCCTACAACTGATGTTAAGCTAATTGGGCGATAATTTGAGGTTGGTGACTTGTCTCCCTTATTGAAAATCGGCGTCACATTAGCTACTTTTCATTTGTTGGGCACATACCCAGAATTTACCGACATCTTAAAGATATCGGTAAGTGGGCCACTGAGGACCTCCTTGCATTCTTTCAGAACCCATGGGAATATTTCGTCTGGGCCCGGCGATTTGTTTTTGTTTTCAACCTACCAATCTCATCCTGGACTACTTGCCTAGTGATGATCACATCCCTCAACTTGTCGTTCTCTTCGCCCTCATATACCTGAACTCTCTCCGGAATGGTTGTTAGATTTTCCTGCGTGAAAACTGAGACGAAACAGTCATTCAACATTTGAATCATTTCTTCTCCATTCTTAACGAGCTCACCTGAGTTTGTTTTCAACGGTCCAATTCTCTCCCTTGTTTTCGTTCTGTACAATATGAAGAAGCCCTTGGGATCGCTCTTTGCCTCGCTGGCTACCCTAATCTCATAATTTATTTTTGCTAGGCGGGTGTTCTTCTTTACCGATCTGGCTAGTTCAACATACCTAGCCCTGAGGTGGTTTCCCCTTTCTTTATTTTCCTATAAATTCCTCTCTTCAAGCCAATCTCATGCTTGAGTCTGCGGGTCATCCAATTTGGGTCGTTATTTTCCTTTCTACGTGCTTGGTAGGGGATATGCTATCTCTGACCCTCTGCTATTACTCTAACTAAATTATTGTAGGTCATTTCTACATGGTTCCCCTGCCCTTCAGGTTCCAGCTCTGAGATCTCCCCAAGGTTCCCCAATTTACCTCCTCAAGATGTCTTCTAAGCCCCTCGAAATCGGCTTTTCTAAAGTCTGGCACCAACACAGGGTTGAGTTCATGGGTCACCGCCCAGTCCAAGTTAAACCTAATTTCCTTGTGGTCACTGCCACCTAGTTCTCCCCCCAACATCTTGCTCACTGATCATATTCTCGTTGTTAGTTAAGACTAAGTATAAAATGTTGTTACCTCTAGTGGGCTCAGTTACTGTCTGGTGTGATGGCTCAGAGTCTAATACTATCAAGTTGTTTCTTACTTATATAGAAATAATGCTACATCATAACAGATTTCACATTTTGGTCCCATACATAAGCATTTTTCGGGAATAGTTCATCCGTAAGTTTGAGGGTACAAAGTTTTTTCGGTTATATGAAACAAGTGCACGATTTATTTCTGTATTATACCAGATTTTGTTTAACTTTTGCCCCATTTTTAAGATTGTTCGGGAATACAGAATACTTGATCCGTGACTTTAATGCTGCCTTGTTTAGTATTGTCGATTGTTTCTTATATAAAAGCAATGCACGCTTTCTCTCTGTTGTATCATACCAGACTTGCTGTGGTAAAGTTTTAGTGTTCTTATTGGCTGTAGAGACATTCATAAGACACGGTAGCGGACACAGGTATCAATCTCCCTTATTCCGAACTCCTTGTGACTCCGTAAACCATTTCTCTGCGCCAACTCACTCTCCTCCCGCACCAATTCGACCCCCACTTCGCTTCCTCCGTCCACTCTCCTCCTGCTCTGTGACTTGCTGCTCCGTAAGGTGCTGAGTCACAACGTAAGGCGGGGACCGATAATCTGCCTGTATCTGTGCTACTTAACCAGCTTTCTTATGTAGTCAGTGTCATTAGAAAACTTTCATTATGGTAATTTTTTTTGTTAAGTTTAGTGAAGTGGTGACTTTTATACGAATGTTACTTTATTACTACTACCACTACTGCTATTATTACTATTACTACTACTGCTACTACTAATATATACTAATACTAACACTAATACTAATACTGATACTACTACTACTAATACTACTAATCCTAATACTAAGTGCATTTTTTCTACTACTTTCTTCACACACACACACACACACACACACACACACACACACACACACACACACACACACACACACACAGGTACTACAGGGCATCAAGTATTGTCATTAATTACCTGTAAAGACTTTAATGAGGCATCTAATTAACCTGTCATGTAAGATAATGAGCGCCGCCAGGTAGGTCACACGCACAGGTAGAGAGAATCCGGTTGTCTCATTAGCCGTATAATTATCAGCTAATGAGGAGGTCAGGTGTTAGTCAACCTTTTCTTTTTACTCTTTTATTTCTTTTCCCTGACGTGGTTACCTAACAAAAGAAGGTCAGGTCATCGCTGCCTCTCGTCTGACCTAAAATAACTTGTTTCTTCCTCACCTTCTTCCCCTCCCGCCGATCTCTGAACACCTCATCCACTCTCCCTCCTCTCCCTTCCCTCTCACCTCCACTCCTACTCTCCCTTCTCGCCCTGTCCTCCCACCTGCAGTCCCCCTCTCCCTCCCTCCCTCCCTCCTCTCCTTTCCTTCCCTCCTCCAATCCTACTCCCCGTCCCTCCTTCTACTCCCCGTCTCTCCTCCCTCCTCTCCCTTCCACTCCCTTCCTCCCCGCCTCCCACTTTTAACCTCTCCCTTCACTTCTTTCCTTCTATCTCCCACCCACCTCTTCCCCCTCTACCTCTCCCTCACCTCCTTCCGTCACCTCTTCCAGCCCCACTCTCTCCCAAAACACACACACACACACACACACACACACGGATAAGAAATAAAGAGCTTGAATTTCGTGTTGCATCATCACAGTGTTTTAAAGTGTGTGTGTGTGTGTGTGTGTGTGTGTGTGTGTGTGAAAGTGAGCGGAGTGGAGTTAGATGTTGCCGTAAATAAAACTGATCTCTCTTGATCCTGACCAAAAAACGAAACAAAAAACAACGGCAGCGGTACAGTCTTAACGCCCCAGCTGCTTCGAGACAGTGTGAAACTTGAGTCGAGGCGGTTTGAATTAGGAGCATGAACTTTCTCTCCTCTGACTCACCGGAGGAGGGGGAGGAGGAGGAGGTGGAGAAGAAGAAGAAGAAGAAGAAGAAGAAGAAGAAGAAGAAGAAGAAGAAGAAGAAGAAGAAAGAATGAAAAAAGAAAAAGAAGACAAGAAAGAAAACGAGAAAGAAAAAAGATACAGAAGAAGAAGAAGAAGAAAAAGAGGAGGAGGAGGAGGAGCAAAGGAGATTGCGAGTTTGAAAGGAAAGGGAAAGTCAGCGAGTACGTGGAATTGGAGGAAGAGGAGGAGGAGGAGGAGGAAAAAGAATGGTGTAAAGAAGATTTCTACTGATTATAGGATATGTATATTTTGATTTTTTGCCGTTTTCTCCTCCTCCTTCTCCTCCTCCTCCGGTTGTCATTTTCACTTTCCGTCACTTAGAAAGCCAACGGAGGCATCGCGGCAATAAAAGTTCATTTGATTTTTGTTGCGGAGAGTCAGCAAGTTTTTATTACTCGATTTTCTTTTTCTTTTTTATTTTAACTTGCATATATCCAGCTTACTCTCTCTCTCTCTCTCTCTCTCTCTCTCTCTCTCTCTCTCTCTCTCTCTCTCTCTCTCTCTCTCTCTCTCTCTCTCTCTCTCTCTCTCCTTTTTTGCAAGCACACACCCACACACTTTCACCGTCCACCTGTCTTTGGCTGTCTGTCTCTTGTCTGCCTGTCATTATTATTAGTGGTAGCCTTATCATTATTATTATTATCATTTTATTATTATTATTATTTTCACTTTTGATGTTTATTTTTTTCCGTATTTTCACCTTCGATTTTTTTACTCCTTTTCCTTACATCACCCGGAATATGCTGTGCAGTTCTGGTCTGAAGGGCATTGATTTGCTGGAAAGAATTCAGTGACGTGCTACGAAAATTTAATTACCTGAAGAAGTTTAGTAATGTCGATCACTCCAGTCTTTGAGCTCCAAAGTAACTGAAGAACTAGAAATGACGGTCATCCGATTCAAGCGAAGTGATGTAATTGATATTGGATGGAGTTTCTTCTCAAATCGAGTCGTCCACCAATGGAAATAAGTGTGAAAACCATCAAGTCCATTAAAAATCGCATTGACCGTTACTTCGTTGCGTTAGGAGTAAGCTGAACGTACTTACCGAAGTGCTTTCATCTGCTCCGCAAGCACGAACTGCCTGTTGACCAGATTTAAACATTTCAGCGGGTGATCTCGTAATGAACCAATAGGCTTTCTGTTGGTTGCCTACACACACACACACACACACACACACACACACACACACACACACAAACACATAAGTTAAGGATCAGGCTGGGGACGTAATAGACAGTGGGTTTCGAGGTCAGGCCGCCTGCACAGGTTAGACGCGTACCAAGGGTCAGCTGATGTAGGACGGAGAGGGAAAGGTGACGGGGTGACTCCCAATGAGGGGACTCGCGGGGGGTGAGGCAAGGTGATGGACGAGCCAGGACGGGAAGGGAAAGGAAGAAGAGGAGTGGGATTGTAAATTTAGAAAGAGAAAGGGGAGGTGAGGGCAAAGGAAAGGTTAGGAAGGGAGGAGGAGGAGGAGGAAGGGGAACGAAAGGAAGGGCATGAAGATGATAGTGGATGGGAAAGGAAGAAGAGGGATGGGATTGTAAATTTAGAAAGGGAAAGGAGAGGTGAGGGCAAAGGAAAGGTTAGGAAGGGAGGAGGCGGAGGAGGAGGAGGAGGAGGAATGGAAACGAAAGGAAGGGAATGAAGAAGAGCAATGATAGTGGATGGGAAAGGAAGAAGAGGGATGAGACTGAACGTTTAGAAAAGGAAAGGGGAAACGTTGACAAGGAATAGAATGAAAGGGATGAGAAAGAAGGAGGGAGAGGAAGAGAAAAGAAAGGAAGGGAATGAAGGAGAGTGATGATAGTGGAAGTTTAGATAGAAGGAGGGAAGGGGAAGGCAAGGAAAAGGAAGGAAGGAGAAAGGGAAAGTGAGGGAGGAGGAGAGAAGCCAAAAAAAAAAAATGAATGGAAGGGAAAGTAAGATTAGACAAAGGCAGGAAAAGGAAGGCAAGGGAAGGGAAGATGAGAGATAAGGGAAACGAAAGGAAGGGAAGGGGATGAAAGAGAGGAAAGGGAGAGAGAAAAAAACAGGGGTGTGTGAAAGACTAGTGAGAGGGAGGGAGATAAAGGGAACTGCAAGAAAGGAAAGGGAGGAGAGAGAAGGAGAAAGGATGAGAATATAAGGTCAGGGCTGAAGAGATGTCGGGGAGAGGAGAAAGGAGGAACAAATTTAAGGATCAGTGGAATATGTGTAGGAGGAGGTGAAGGGTGAAGTGGAGGAAGATGGAAGGGGACGAGAGGGGAAGAGATGGAGAAAAAGAGGACCGGGAGGAGGAAGATGGAAGTGAAGGAGAGAAAGAGGATGGGGTGGATGGACGAAGAATAGAGGATAGGAGAAGAAAACAGACGAATAGGAGGAAGACGAAGAGAAGAAAAAGACAAAGAGATGGGAGAAAAAAACTGGGATGAAGAGGACGAAGAGGAGAAGGGGGAAAAGAAAAAGAGAATAGGAGAAGAAAACTGAGATGAGGAGGAGGAGGAGGAGGAGGAAGAAGAAAAGACAAAGAGAATGGAAGAACAAAACTAGAACGCAGAGGAGGAGGAAAAGAAAAAAAGAATATAAGAGAAGAAAACAGAGGTGAAGAGAAGGAGTAGGAGGAGAGGGAAGAAAAAAAGACAAAGAGAATGCAAGAACAAAACTAGCACGAAGAGGAGGAGGAGGAGGAGGAAGAAAAAAAAGAGGATGGGAGGAGAAAACTGGCAGGAAAAGGAGGAGGAAGAGGAGGAGGAGGAGATGTGCACTCTATCGTTAATAAGACAGGAAGGATGTGGTGGTGGAGTGTCGTAGATTGAAGGAGGAGGGAGTAGAGATAGGAGGCAATGGAGGGAGGGAGAGAAAAGGAGGGGGGGAGGCGCCTCAAGAACAATAGTGAAGCAAAAATATGTCATTGTGAGTCAGTTTTCTGCGCAAGACTGTGATACTCTCTCTCTCTCTCTCTCTCTCTCTCTCTCTCTCTCTCTCTCTCTCTCTCTGTATTGTGTGGGTGTGTTTCAGAGAGAGAGAGAGAGAGAGAGAGAGAGAGAGAGAGAGAGAGAGAGAGAGAGAGAGAGAATGTAGTGTTTGAGGAAGAAAAAGAGACAGCAAAATACTATAAGAGATGGAGGAGGAAGTACCACACCCTAAATTTCCTCGTTCAAGGCTAAGATTGTCAATTTTCCTCCTCCTCCTCCTCCCTGTTTTTCTTTTTATTCATTCTAAGGCATTAATCTAAATTGAACTAGTGGTGATGATAATAATAAAATAATAATAATAATAATAATAATAATAATAATAATAATAGTAATTATAAAAAATGTGATTTGTGTGTTCTTATAATTAAAAGATAAATAGAAGCCGTCGTCGTCGTCATAGTAGTAGTGGTAGTAGTAGTAGTAGTAGTAGTCGCAGCAGAGAGAGAGAGAGAGAGAGAGAGAGAGAGAGAGAGAGAGAGAGAGAGAGAGAGAGAGAGAGAGTATTCAAATTCAAATTCGGTAATTTCCACAGGGTATTGGTTATTACACATCAAGGAAATAGACGTTTGTCTGCAAGTCATCTTTCAGTATAATACAGAACGTCTTGGACAGAATATCTTAAAACAAGAATGAAGAGAATTGTTGCAAAATGGTAATGAAATTACATAAGGTAATTCTCATGACGTCAATATACATAAAATAAAATAAATATTGCCTATATAAGACTTAGTCTTTGATAAAATTAGAATATGCATAGAAAAAAATTGTAAAAGTTGCCTATAAGACCTAACCTTTGACAAAAAAATAAGGCATACATAGAAAGTGAGTGTAAATCATGCCAATAAAATTTAGACTTTGATAAAAATAATAAAGCATACATAAAAAGTGAGTGTAAAACATGCCAATAATATCTAAACTTTGATAAAAAATGAAACATAAAAAGTGTGTGTAAAACATGCCAATAAAATCTAAACTTTGATATAAAAAAGTATACATAAAAAGTGAGTGTAAAACATGCCTATAAAATTTAAACCTTGATAAAAAAAAGTATTAATAAAAAGTGAATGTAAAACATGCCAGTAAAATCTAAACTTTGATAAAAAAATGTATACATAAAAAGTGTGTGTAAAACATACCAATAAAATCTAAACTTTGATATAAAAAAACTTTGATAAAAAAAACATACCAATAAAATCTAAACTTTGATATAAAAAAGTATACATAAAAAGTGAGTGTAAAACATGCCTATAAAATTTAAACCTTGATAAAAAAAAGTATTAATAAAAAGTGAATGTAAAACATGCCAGTAAAATCTAAACTTTGATAAAAAATAAAACAGACATAAAAAGCGAGTGGAAACGATGCCTATAGTGCCTAAAAATCGGGCGTGTATAAAGAGTGAGCCGGAAACCATATATGACAAGTGACTTTAGTAAAACAGAAGTAGTGAAACATTGGCAGTAGTTTCGATAGTTATCCGTCGGGGGCATCATGAATATGTCTGGTAACTACTTTTAAAGCAAGGAAGCGTGCTGGCGATAGTGACGTGGGCTGGGAGGGAATTCCACACTTTCGGGCCGTTTACCAAGAAGGCCCTGGCGCCAGAGTTTGTCTTTGTCCCGGGCACTACCAGGTTATTTTTCTGCCTTGTTACGCTGCTTGTAGTGCTGTGGACGGTGGGAAATGACAAAAGCCAAGCAGGAAACATTTTGTTCAGGGATTTGTACATGGCTGAAGTGATGTCTAGAAAATGTTTTTGTTTCACTTTGAGCCATTTTAGTTCTCTGAAGGCTGGGGAGACGTGCTCACATTTTTTCATGCCACCAACAGACACTCGGGCTGCAAAATTTTGAAGTTTCTATACTTTGTGTATTAGCGTAGTGTTGGTGGTTCCCCAGATCCTAATACAATAGTTTATCAGGCTTAACACAAGTGCCTGTACTACAGTTTTCCTGGTGCTTTTATCAAAATTCATGCTACTCGACCAACGTATATTAGCGTCCCCATCACTCTCTTAGCCAGCTCGTTAATGTGTATATCGAAGGTCATGTAGCGGTCCATGTACAGGCCTAACATGAGTGCTGGGACGAATGCTGGTGCCACCTAATCGGACAACAGTGTCCTCAGGAATGTGGGACAGAAATTGTCTGTTGCCGATGTAGATACATTGTGTTTTACTTGGACTGACGAGCAGACCATTCCTGAGAAAATATTATTTAGCTTTAGTGAGTGTTGCTTCTGCTGCGTTGGTAATGGTATCTAAATTTTCTTGAGTGTCATAATGTAGAAATTGCGTGTCATCAGGATACTGGACTTCTGTGCACTGTTATATAATCATCCATGTCATTGGTATATATGTTAAATAAAATTGGTCCTAGGATGGAACCTTGAGGGACGCCATAACTAACGTGAATTTTCGGGGAGAGAGAGAGAGAGAGAGAGAGAGAGAGAGAGAGAGAGAGAGAGAGATCACAGCGTCAAGGTTACGTGGTGTGCGAGTAACCTGGTGGGACGCGTGAGTCACGGTGCCGCCCGTCACCAGGAAGTTGACGGAGTGTCGCGGGGCCCCTCGTGTTGTTGTTGTTGTTGTTGTTATTATTATTCATCGTCATCGTCACCATCATCTATTATTATTATTATTATTATTATTATTATTATTATTATTATTATTATTATTATTATTATTATTATCATTATTATTATTATAATTATTATTATCATTAGATATCTACCAACACCACCGCCGCCACAATAGCACAGGACAGTCACGATAAAAAAAGTGTTCCAATCTTTGTATTTAAATTCAAATTAATGGATCAGGAACACAGATGACAAAAAAGAACAAAATAGAAAAATAATCATTACAAAAATATATTCCCATAGCTTAAGAAGGAAAATACGAAGAAATACGGAGGGGACACTTGGGTATCAAGAGAAAATTTAGAAGTATATGAAACATTTACCGACGTAAACACAATGACTGGATGAATGAGTCACGTTAATTGTACCATCCTTCTTGATCTTTTCCATCTGTGCCCCGGCAGGTCACGGTGGCATGGGGTCCCTGCGGAGAGCCGGGTCCTGCTCAGGGGAGGTCTAGGTAGCCGTACTGCTGGTACAGGCTCTGCGTGTAGTCGTAGGCGGCCCGGATGGCGGCGATGGCCTGCTCCATATTCAGCCGCACGCTGTCCGACATCACCGTCTTCCCCTTCATCATCTGGCGGGCGGAAAGGTGAGGATCAGTGTGTATTATTATTATAGTAGTAGTAGTAGTAGTAGTAGTAGTAGTAGTAGTAATAGTGGCACCAGTTGTTGTTGTTGTTGTTTTAAATAATATATATATATATATATATATATATATATATATATATATATATATATATATATATATATATATATATATATATATATATATATATATATATATAAATGCCGGGTACCTCCTGTAACGTGTTTCGTTTTGGAAATATTTGGATACCGTCTTTAGTTTTGAAAAAAAAAAAGATAAAGTCTGTAGCTTTATATAGATAATTATGTCTGTAGTGTTGCAAAGATTAGGATAACTTCTTTAGTGTTGGAGAGATTAGGATAACATTTGTAGTGTTGCAAAGATTAGGATAACGTCTGTAGTGTTGCAAAGAATAGGATAACGTTCGTAGTGTTGCAAAAATTAGGATAACGTCTGTTGTGTTCCAAAGATTAGGATAACGTTTGTAGTGTTGCAAAGATTAGGATAACGTCTGTTGTGTTGCAAAGATTAGGATAACGTCTGTAGTGTTGCAAAGATTAGGATAATGTCTTTAGTGTTGCAAAGATTAGGATAACGTCTGTAGTATTGCAAAGATTAGGATAACGTCTTCAGTGTTAGAGAGATTAGGATAACGTCTGTAGTGTTGCAAAGATTAGGATAACGTCTGTAGTGTTGCAAAAATTAGGGTAACGTCTGTAGTGTTGCAAAGATTAGGATAACGTCTTTAGTGTTGCAAAAATTAGGATAATGTCTGTAGTGTGGCAAAGATTAGGATAACGTCTGTAGTGTTGCAAAGATTAGCATAACGTCTGTTGTGTTGCAAAGCTTAGGATAACGTTAGTAGTGTTGCAAAGATTAGGATAACGTAAGTAATGTTGCAAAGATTAGGATAACGTCTGTAGTGTTGCAAAGATTAGCATAACGCCTGTAGTATTGCAAAGATTAGGATAATGTTTGTAGTGTTGCAAAGAATAGGATAACGTATGTAGTATTGCAAAGATTAGGATAACGTTTGTAGTGTTGCAAAGAATAGGATAACGTCTGTAGTGTTGCAAAGATTAAGATAACGTCTGTAATGTTGCAAAGATTAGGATAACGTCTGTAATGTTGCAAAGATTAAGATAACGTCTGTAGTGTTGCAAAGAATAGGATAACGTCTGTAGTAATGCAAGATTATGATAGCGTTTGTAGTGTTGCAAAGAATAGGATAACGTCTGTAGTGTTGCAAAGAATAGGATAACGTCTGTAGTAATGCAAGATTATGATAGCGTTTGTAGTGTTGCAAAGAATAGGATAACGTCTGTAGTGTTGCAAAGAATAGGATAACGTCTGTAGTGTTGCAAAGATTAGTATAACGTCTGTAGTATTGCAAAGAATAGGATAACGTTTGTAGTGTTGCAAAGAATAGGATAACGTCTGTAGTGTTGCAAAGATTAGCATAACGTCTGTAGTATTTCAAAGAATAGGATAACGTTTGTAGTGTTGCAAAGAATAGGATAACGTTTGTAGTGTTGCAAAGAATAGGATAACATCTGTAATGTTGCAAAGATTAAGATAACGTATGTAGTGTTGCAAACATTAAGATAATGTCTGTAGTGTTACAAAGATTAAGATTACGTCTGTAGTGTTGCAAAGAATAGGATAACGTTAGTAGTGTTGCAAATATTAGGATAACGTCTGTAGTGTTGGAGATATTAGGATAACGTCTGTAGTTTTGTATAGATCAGGATAACGTCTGTAAGGTTGCAAAGATTAGGATAACGTCTGTAATGTTGCAAAGATTAGGATAACGTAAGTAATGTTGCAAAGATTAGGATAACGTATGTAATGTTGCAAAGATTAGGATAACGTAAGTAATGTTGCAAATATTAGGATAACGTCTGTAGTGTTGCAAAGATTAGGATAACGTATGTAATGTTGCAAAGATTAGGATAACGTAAGTAATGTTGCAAATATTAGGATAACGTCTGTAGTGTTGCAAAGATTAGGATAACGTTTGTAGTGTTGCAAAGATTAGGATAACGTCTGTAATGTTGCAAAGATTAGGATAACGTATGTAATGTTGCAAAGATTAGGATAACGTCTGTAATGTTGTAAAGATTTCCTAAAGTTTGTAATGTTGCAAAGATTAGGATAACGTCTGTAGTGTTTTAAAGATCAGGATAACGTTTGTAATGTTGGAGAGATCAGGATAACATTTGTAATGTTGGAGAGATCAGGATTACGTTTGTAAGGTTGGAGAGATCAGGATAACGTCTGTAATGTTGGAGAGATGAGGATAACGTTTTTAATGTTGGAGAGATCAGGATAACGTTTGTAATGTTGCAAAGATTAGATTAACGACTGTAGTTTTGTAACGATCTGAATAACGTCTGTAATGTTGCAAAGATTAGGATAACGTCTGTAGTATTGTATAGATTAGCATAACGTCTTTAGTGTTGGAGAGATTAGGATTACATGTTTAATTTTGGATAGATGAGGATAACGTTTTCACGTTTTTAGTTTTAGTGGTAGGACAGGATAACGTCTTCGTTTTGGAAAGATTAGGAAACGTCTTCATCTTTATATAGATCGCAGTTTTAGTTGTAGAAATACTGGGATTCACTTGTCTCCACGCAATTTTCGCCTTTCTAAAGAATAACAATCTTAGAAGTTTATATTTATACTTGTATAGATAGTTTATCAACCCATCAATTCAGGCCACCACCTCTGCACAGATTTTAATAAGTTGATCCCATAATAAGGAAACCAGAACTCTACTGCATAACCGAAATCAGGTTTCACTAATAGATCGATAGATAGCAGTAGAAGGATACAACCATTAACAGTGTTAATATAGAGGACCTAACAAAGTGGATGATACTAAAAGAAACACATAACCGCCCCAACAGCAATACCAGCTGTAGTAATAATAGCAGTGGAATTTATAGTAATATAAGCATCAACAGTAGTAACAGTAGAAGCAGAAACATGAGCAGCAGTAACAGCATAGCACCAACAGAAGGAACAGGAGTAGCAGTAGAGATAAAAGTATTAGCAGCCGCAATGGTAACACATAAGCACCAGAAGAAACAGTAACAGATTATTTACGTTAATTTGTCAAGTAAGCCGCTTCCCTTCCCTTCCCTCATCAAAGGTTTACCATTAGTCAGCCCAGAGGCAAACCACGCCCCGCCCCCACCTCAGGCTGCACATGATTGGCGGATACTTAGAAAGGTGAAATCCTATTAGTGGTTGCTGGCTGGTATGGATGAAGCTTGTTTTCGATGTTGACGTCAAGAGTTAGAAGGAAAGAAGGAAGGGAGGGGGAGAGTTGGGAGGGAAAAAGAGGGGAAAACGTTAGGAAGGGAGTTTTAGAAAGGAAGTTAGAGAGGGGAGGGGGAGGAAGTTAAAAGGGAGAAGGGGGAACAGGGAGAGATGTGATTCGTATTGTAATATTCACGACAGGATAGTAAGTTTGACCACAACCCAAAAAATCTGTGTCCGTTCAACGCAGTGGTATCCGTCACCTTAAGGCACTACACAAATAAGCGTTGGTCATGGCGCTTACACCTATAATCTCAAACATTCTGGCGCCTCAGCACACTCGTTAGACAAAACTTTCATGGGGTGTGGTGTTAGTACTTCCATGGGTAGTTTTAAGAACCTAGTGATAGTTTAAAAAGGTTCCTGCACCGTGAATGTGAAAAAGGTCTATAAGTACTCGATTAATCTCCTTTTTCGACCTGAGGAAATAGCAGATGTGAGAGGCAGAAGCGTTTGATAGAATACGGGTTCAGGACTCCTATTCTCAATCGTGTCGTCGCCTTAGTACATCAGCTATAAAAGGCTCTCGTAGTAGTACTTTTAGAGATTTCCATGGGTGTTTTTCATGGACATAAGGCTTATGCGCCATGGACGAGAAAACACCCGTGGGAACCCGACTAACCTTTATGGTCTTCGAAAATGGTCATAAGGAGAGCCCCAAGCTTTTTAACATGCAAGCCCAGGAGAGAAGGGAACGCCAGCACCCTCGCCCTCACCCTTAGCCTCGCCCTCACTCACCTTCTGCATAATCGTGGCGTGGGAAGACATGGTGAAGAGGGCGGTGGAGGTGGTGGCCTTGATCAGCGAGTTGTGGTGTCTGCCCAGCGTGGCGCCGTACACACGGGACACCTGCCCGCCGAAGAACCCCTCCTTGGGCCTCAGCAGCAGCCCCAGGAACTCCATCACAAACTCTGGTAGGGAATGAGAAGACAAGGACGGTTAGAAGAGAATAGAGGAAGGGAAGGGAGTTAGAAGGAGAGAAGAGGCACATGAGAAGGGAGTTAGGAAATCAGAATTAAGAAGGAACTTAAAAGAGAAGGGGGTAAGAAGATAAGGGAATTTGGAGATTAGAAGAAGGGAAGGGAGTTAGGAGATTAGAAAAAGAAACTTATAAGGAGAGAAGGGGATGAGAAGATAAGGGAATTTGGAAATTAGAAGAGGGGAAGGGAGTTAGGAGATTAGAAGAAGGAACTTAGAAGGAGAGAAGGGGACGAGAAGATATAAGGGAATTTGGAGATTAGAAGAGGGGAAGGGAGTTAGGAGATTAGAAAAGGGGAAGGGAATTAGGAGGTTAGAAGAGGGAGAAGAAAAGAGAGTTAGGAGATTAGAAGAAGGAACTTAGAAGAAGAGAAGGGGATGAGAAGATATAAGGGAATTTGAAGATTAAAAGAGGGGAAGGGAATTAGGAGATTAGAAAAGGGGAAGAGAGTTAGGAGGTTAGAAGAGGGAGAAGAAAAGAGTTAGGAGATTAGAAAACGGAAAGGGAGTTAGGAGAGATAATGGAGATGAGAAGTGAGTTAAAAGAGAAAAATCGAGGGAGATAGTTGTGTATGTGTGAGAGAAAACTGTAACGAATAAGAAACGACGAACTGACTGGCTGACGGAGTGGCTGACGAAGTACCGAAATTAATAGATAACTGACTGCCTGTAGAACTAAGATACTGATAAACTTATGACCATCTTCCCACCTTCCTTTGTTTCCTTATTTCTACCGTCCATCAAACCGAGTGGTATAATATTTCCTTCCTTATTTATCACCTTACCAAAGTTTCTCATATCGCTATTAAGAAGTCTGCAAGAGGGCGGTAGGTCTATGCAAGGCAGCTCCTGTAAACCTGACCCCACCGAACATACTTTTAAAAGCTATCAAAGGACCCCAGCACACGTCCTTTCCAGCTATCAAAGGACCCCAGCACACGTCTTTTCCAGCTATCAAAGGACCCCAGCACAAGTCCTTTCCAGCTATCAAAGGACCCCAGCACACGTCCTTTCCAGCTATCAAAGGACCCCAGCACACGTCTTTTCCAGCTATCAAAGGACCCCAGCACGTCTTTCCAGCTATCAAAGGACCCCAGCACAAGTCCTTTCCAGCTATCAAAGGACCCCAGCACACGTCCTTTCCAGCTATCAAAGGACCCCAGCACACGTCTTTTCCAGCTATCAAAGGACCCCAGCACAAGTCCTTTCCAGCTATCAAAGGACCCCAGCACACGTCCTTTCCAGCTATCAAAGGACCCCAGCACAAGTCCTTTCCAGCTATCAAAGGACCCAAGCACACGTCATTTCCAGCTATCAAAGGACCCCAGCACGTCCTTTCCAGCTATCAAAGGACCCCAGCACACGTCTTTCCAGCAATCAAAGACCCAGCACAAGTCCTTCCCAGCTATCAAAGGACCCCAGCACAAGTCCTTTCCAGCTATCAAAGGACCCCAGCACACGTCTTTTCCAGCAATCAAAGGACCCCAGCACAAGTCCTTTCCAGCTATCAAAGGACCCCAGCACAAGTCCTTTCCAGCTATCAAAGGACCCCAGCACAAGTCCTTTCCAGCTATCAAAGGACCCCAGCACACGTCTTTTCCAGCAATCAAAGGACCCCAGCACAAGTCCTTTCCAGCTATCAAAGGACCCCAGCACAAGTCCTTTCCAGCTATCAAAGGACCCCAGCACACGTCCTTTCCAGCTATCAAAGGACCCCAGCACACGTCCTTTCCAGCTATCAAAGGACCCCAGCACAAGTCCTTTCCAGCTATCAAAGGACCCCAGCACACGTCCTTTCCAGCTATCAAAGGACCCCAGCACAAGTCCTTTCCAGCTATCAAAGGACCCCAGCACAAGTCCTTTCCAGCTATCAAAGGACCCCAGCACAAGTCCTTTCCAGCTATCAAAGGACCCCAGCACACGTCCTTTCCAGCTATCAAAGGACCCCAGCACACGTCCTTTCCAGCTATCAAAGGACCCCAGCACAAGTCCTTTCCAGCTATCAAAGGACCCCAGCACAAGTCCTTTCCAGCTATCAAAGGACCCCAGCACAAGTCCTTTCTAGCTATCAAAGGACCCCAGCACAAGTCCTTTCTAGCTATCAAAGGACCCCAGCACACGTCCTTTCCAGCTATCAAGGACCCCAGCACGTCCTTTCCAGCTATCAAAGGACCCCAGCACAAGTCCTTTCCAGCTATCAAGGACCCCAGCACAAGTCCTTTCCAGCTATCAAGGACCCCAGCACAAGTCCTTTCCAGCTATCAAAGGACCCCAGCACACGTCCTTTCCAGCTATCAAAGGACCCCAGCACACGTCCTTTCCAGCTATCAAAGGACCCCAGCACACGTCCTTTCCAGCTATCAAAGGACCCCAGCACAAGTCCTTTCCAGCTATCAAAGGACCCCAGCACAAGTCCTTTCCAGCTATCAAAGGACCCCAGCACAAGTCCTTTCCAGCTATCAAAGGAGGAAACAGCGTCTTGAAGATGGCTAGAGAGAAAAGTTTAAACATGTCAGTCCCCAAACATACACACATATTTGACAAGGCTTTCGTAGGAGTTGTGAGCTTTTCCCTGGATCTTGTTGTGAGCCTGGTGATGGTTTGATTTTACTTAATGAAACTTCTGCACCGCGAACGTGAAAAAAACACTCATGAGAACGCGATCACACTCCTCTTCGGCCTTTGGAGAGAGTTAATGGATGTGAGAGGCGGAAGCGCAAGAGAATTCCGACCACAATCCCTTCCCGGCAGTTGTCGCATGGCTGGCTCGGCTGTGGGACTCATTTAGCGTGTAATGTGAGGTAAAAATGCGCGTGGCCTTGGTGCTGATCTCCGGTTTTTTTTTTTTTTTTTTTTTTTCAGCAGAGGAGACAGTGAAAGGGCGTAGAAATAAAAATAATGAAAAAAAAAGCCCGCTACTCAGAAAAGGTCACAGATATTTGTTTTGTGGGATGTAGGCAGGTCAAAGAAGGGAAAGATTAAAATGGGAGATTAAAAATAAATAAAAAAAGGTCGCAGATATTTGTTTTGCTGCTCCTAAATGTGAGAACTCATTACCCCGGGACACAGAGCAGCAAATAAGAACACCCACGGCTCTGCGGCTTACCACGGGGTTGACAAGGTCTCATGACAACTGTTTTTGGAGATAAGAACTGGTAGCGTACTGACGATACATTTCTTGCCTGCCGACGCGAATCCTCACTTTACCTCTCGGATTTTCAGTCTAAAAACTACCCATGCTGTCCTGAAGACCACATGCACCCACTGAAGACGGACTCTAGGGGGAGCCTATCAAGAGAATCAATCGGGGAGAGGGGCAGCCCAAGCCAATATGCATGAGCGCGCCAATACACACACGCGCGAAAGCCGCCACTGGGGGGCTGGCCATCCCACCCTGGAAAGAAAAGCCTTGGGCCGACCATCAGGCCCCCCAGGCAGAACATGAACCGGCACCAGGCAAACACAAAAAAAAAAAAAAAAAAAAAAAAACTCTACCTGTGGGTCTGCGTTTGTCTTTTATTTATTAGTGATTCGTTGTGTTCCTTCCCGCCGCGGGACTCGTGAAAGCTTTGTTTATGGAAATGTTCATCTTCAAAAGGTACAGACAGGCTACGGCAACGCAACTAAAGTGAGAATAAGTAGAGAAATGGTGGAGAAATGTTTATGCCTCATTTTACTCATTATTCCCTGTCTTTGTGAACTCTTGTCCTCCCTCCCTCCCTCCCATCAATCCCCCCACCACCCATCTCTCTCTCTCTCTCTCTCTCTCTCTCTCTCTCTCTCTCTCTCTCTCTCTCTCTCTCTCTCTCTCTCTCTATCTATCTATCTATCTATCTATCTATCTATCTATCTATCTATATATATATATATATATATATATATATATATATATATATATATATATATATATATATATATATATATATACCTCGATCTATCTATCTCTCTATCGTAATGTCCAGTGGTTACATCGTCAACCCACAGTTGTTGGCGGCAGGCTTTGCAGAAAATATCCTTCAATATGAAGCATTATTTCTCGGTGAAATAATAATATTCAGTTCTAGTGATTTTATCTTCTAAACTCCACTCTAGTTAGCTAATGCTTAAACAATAAAACAAAACAATTCATGTACGTTTATTAGAAGATGATCTATTGAGAAAAAATGTGTGTAGATAGATAGATAGATAAATAAATAGATAGATAGATAGATAGGATTTTTCACGCAACTACATGCTGTATGGATCATTTCTCTAAATATGTTCATGACACAAACTTGTATCTAAGTCATTTAGGGCCCAAACTGTTAAAGTAAAAGAAGCCTGCGATGACACCAGCGGTCCATAGGCGAGGTAGGGGCGGCGGGGCGCACCCTCAGCCTGCCGCACTGTGCACAACTTTGAAGTGGCCACGTTAACCAAGGTAGATACTGTCTGAGAATTTATACTTTATTCTTGAATTGATTCGATATTGGCATATATACTTTTTTTTCAACCACTTTACTTATTATCTATTTTTTGTCACTGTAGTCTCTCTTTACCTTTTAGAGATTGATTTCTCTCGACAAAACCTTCACGAGCATGGCGGTGCAAGGGAAGATGATGTAATACACACGGTACTTGGAGATCTTCAGTTGCCAAAGCGTTCTTAAATCTCATAGTAAATGTCATCATTCCATCTTATCGGCCCGTGCCTGATAAAAACGTCGAATGATAGCCTACGTCCGGCCCTGCCGCGCGATAACTGTATGGTTTGTTTTTACCTAACTACCAACCAACTAACTAACAAAGTCTTTTATTCACTTACCAACAAGCATTCGAACTAGATAACCAGCTGGTCAACAAACTCACTCACCCACATACTTAAACCCACACACACTCACTCATCACTCATTCACTCTCTAACAACTTTCCAAAGTGAACTAAAGTGAAAGAAAAATATTAGAGAATACCCCGAGCTAGGTAGCTAAAACGATATCGCCCTGCCAGTGCTACAAGAGAACCGGGATGGGCAACATTTCGGTCGCCCAGGATCAATTGTTGATCCTGACTTGGCCCCCAATAACCAAATAACCGAGTTGCTAACTCATTCACTTATCACTAAAGCAGCCACTCACTTACCAACAGATTGACGAACTAACTAACCACAAACTGACCCAGGGCACGGTGGAGGCGCAGCAGTGTTCGGGCGCCGGACGGCCTGCCCCCCCGGTCGCCAGGAACGCCCCCGTGGGCCTGGCTCTGCTCGTAGCGCAGCAAGGAGGACACCGTCTCGTAGTGCTCGCCCTCAGCACTCTGCCGGTGCTCACGGAGGATGCTTACCTGGGGAAGGGAAGCTGGTGAGGTTAAGTCATGGAATGGTGGGATAGTTTAGATTAGGTCACCTGGGAAAGGGAAGTTGATGAGGTTAGGTCATGTGGGGGTGGGATAGGGTTGGGTGTTTTAAATTATGTCAGGGTCAAATCATGCGTTGACGTGATAACAGATAGCATACCAAAGTAACACAGTGGTAACCCAGGAATTGTAAAGTCGGGGCCGACAGAGGACCAGGTGGAGAAATTTAATTCGAGCATTTGCCGGAGCAGGATTGAGTACACAAACATCAGTTGGAGGACATTGGGAAATAGTTTTGTTCTGCAGTGAACTAGTAATGACTGATGGTGATTGTCAATTAAGCTCAGAAAAAGAAGCAAAGAAAGAGCTATTCCACACAACACAAACTAATCATATCCTTTCACACTAGTACACACGCACACACACACACACAAAAAAAATAACTCTGTTGCACAAGTCTCGTGACCCCTCAATAAACAACCATAAAAAAGCTGTGGCAGGCCTCATCTCACCTTAGACTTGACTTCGTTGGTAACCATGTTGAAGATGGCACCCAAGACGCCCAGAAACCTGCAGACATGACGAGAGATTAGGGACGCTTAAGGCCTGGTCACACGAGCGTTTATTTCGGCAATTTTATCATCGATCTCGAAAATTTTGCCACCGGCGGCACCGGCTAATCAACACGGCTTGTGTTCTCGATATGGAGGAAGACAATCATGCGCGTCTTGTATTCCCGATACTGAAAACGTTTTGATGGAAACATGGCTTCACCTTTTCCATCCTTCCTCTCTTTCTCTTCTAATCCCCCTAATCCTTTTCCTATTCCACCTCTCTCTCTCTCTCTCTCTCTCTCTCTCTCTCTCTCTCTCTCTCTCTCTCTCTCTCTCTCTCTCTCTCTCTCTCTCTCTCTCTCTTTTCAATGGACCTTATACACCTTTACGTTGTTGCTTTTTTTTTTGTGTGTGTGTGTGAGAGAGAGAGAGAGAGAGAGAGAGAGAGAGAGAGAGAGAGAGAGATACCCCCCTCCCCCCCACCCACACACATGTGCTCACAAACAGACAAACACACATACAACTACACCCCTCCATGACTACACCCCTTCAAAGAATCCCAGATCACCAGAAGTGCAGCTGGCGGCAAGACATCCAAGAAGATATAACTGCCTTGCTAATTTCTTAATTGCCTTTTCCTGCTGCAACTCTACATATATGCCTAAACGCGCCCTCTGTTTTGGTTAGCATCATGTTACCACACAGGATGCAAAATAACCGGCGTGGAAAATTGCCGAAATAAATACTCGTGTGGCAGAGGAGGGGACGGTGAAGGTGAAGGAGACGAAGAAAGGGACGGTGAAGATAGGAACAAAGAAAGAGACGAGAAAATTAGTGACAGATGTAAGCGACAAAGTAGGAGGCAAGGAAATGGACGGAGAGTAAGAGGCAAAGGAAGGGACGGGAAAGGTGGAGACAATGAAAAGAACGGGGAAAAAAGCAAGTAAAGGAAGGCACGGGTACGGCGGAGAAGGCAGGAGAATGAACGAAAAGTACAGTACTAGAAAGAAAAACAAGGAACGGGAAAGACGAAAGAGACGAAGAAAGGGACAGGAAAAGAAAAGACTGGGTAAGAAGCTGTAAGGTAGGAGGCGGGGAAACGAACGGGAAGTAAGAAAAGGAAAGGAAGGAACGGGAAAGACGGAGAAGGCAGGAAAATGAACGGAAATAAGGAAGATGAAGGAAAGGAAGGAACGAGAAAGACGGAGAAGGCAGGAAAATGAACGGAAATAAGGAAGATAAAGCAAAGGACGGAACGGGAAAGACGGAGAAGGCAGGAAAATGAACGGAAATAAGAAAGATAAAGCAAAGGACGGAACGGGAAAGACGGAGAAGGCAGGAAAATGAACGGAAATAGGGAAGATAAAGCAAAGGACGGAACGGGAAAGACGGAGAAGGCAGGAAAATGAACGGAAATAAGGAAGATGAAGGAAAGGAAGGAACGAGAAAGACGGAGAAGGCAGGAAAATGAACGGAAATAAGGAAGATAAAGCAAAGGACGGAACGGGAAAGACGGAGAAGGCAGGAAAATGAACGGAAATAAGGAAGATGAAGGAAAGGAAGGAACGAGAAAGACGGAGAAGGCAGGAAAATGAACGGAAATAAGGAAGATGAAGGAAAGGAAGGAACGAGAAAGACGGAGAAGGCAGGAAAATGAACGGAAATAAGGAAGATGAAGGAAAGGAAGGAACGAGAAAGACGGAGAAGGCAGGAAAATGAACGGAAATAGGGAAGATAAAGCAAAGGACGGAACGAGAAAGACGGAGAAGCCAGGAAAATGAACGGAAATAGGGAAGATAAAGCAAAGGACGGAACGAGAAAGACGGAGAAGCCAGGAAAATGAACGGAAATAAGGAAGATAAAGCAAAGGACGGAACGGGAAAGACGGAGAAGGCAGGAAAATGAACGGAAATAAGGAAGATAAAGCAAAGGACGGAACGGGAAAGACGGAGAAGGCAGGAAAATGAACGGAAATAAGGAAGATAAAGCAAAGGACGGAACGGGAAAGACGGAGAAGGCAGGAAAATGAACGGAAATAGGGAAGATAAAGCAAAGGACGGAACGGGAAAGACGGAGAAGGCAGGAAAATGAACGGATATAAGGAAGATAAAGCAAAGGACGGAACGGGAAAGACGGAGAAGGCAGGAAAATGAACGGAAATAAGGAAGATAAAGCAAAGGACGGAACGGGAAAGACGGAGAAGGCAGGAAAATGAACGGAAATAGGGAAGATAAAGCAAAGGAAGGAACGAGAAAGACGGAGAAGGCAGGAAAATGAACGGAAATAAGGAAGATAAAGCAAAGGAAGGAACGAGAAAGACGGAGAAGGCAGGAAAATGAACGGAAATAGGGAAGATAAAGCAAAGGAAGGAACGAGAAAGACGGAGAAGGCAGGAAAATGAACGGAAATAGGGAAGATAAAGCAAAGGAAGGAACGAGAAAGACGGAGAAGGCAGGAAAATGAAAGGAAATAAGGAAGATAAAGCAAAGGAAGGAACGAGAAAGACGGAGAAGGCAGGAAAATGAACGGAAATAGGGAAGATAAAGCAAAGGAAGGAACGAGAAAGACGGAGAAGGCAGGAAAATGAAAGGAAATAAGGAAGATAAAGCAAAGGAAGGAACGGGAAAGACGGAGAAGGCAGGAAATAAGGAAGATGAAGCAAAGGAAGGACACGGAGAGAAAAAGTCGTAGAGTGCAGAGAAAGGGAAGGGGAGAGACAGACGGAGCTATAGTCTTCCAAATATGTCGAGGCCGGTCTGGCGTTGGCTCCCGCGGGTCCTTTCCTCCCCTCTGCTCTGCCACACAGTCCCAAAACCTATCCCTTCCTCTCAAATGTAAGCTATAGGTAACATATGAGAGGAAAAAATAGGTGTTGGGACTGTGTGGCAGAGCAGAGGGGAGAAATGGACCCGCGGGAGCCAACGCCAAAACGGACTCGACAATTTGGTTTCACTATAGGAGTGTATGAATGAGTGAGGCAGGGAAAGGAGGTTACACTGATATTTGAAGATCATGCGCATATTCAAAACTCTACTTTCAAAGAATCTATAATTACGTACTTACAATGGTTAACTAACGAACAAAAACTATATCGCTGTTGTAACATGGCACACCTAAAAACAAGATTAAGTGCGCATCAAGTCTCCTACTATTTGTGTTACGTGCCAGAAGGAAAAAAAATGAAGTATGATGTCTTTGTCTGACGGCTGGTGAGGTTGACATTGATATATGCTAAACTCTCTCTCTCTCTCTCTCTCTCTCTCTCTCTCTCTCTCTCTCTCTCTCTCTCTCTCTCTCTCTCTCTCTCTCTCTCTCTCTCTCTCTCTCTCTCTCCTCTCTGGATCTGGACGAATAATGCGCAGGGCACCCGTACAGGAGCATAACATGCATATTTGTGTTGGCTGTTGGGGGGACGGGATCGCCGGGTGTGCAGAGGAGGGAAGTGAATCAAGTGTAATTGTTAGTGTTGATGTGTTGTGGTGACAAGTGAGTGTGCATTTGTTTTCTGAATGAGTCTATTGTACCGCAGTCTAAAATCTGATGAGGGAGGCTGTTCCAGTCACGTATGGTGCGGGGAAAGTATGAGTGCTTGTATGCGTCAGTGTTAGTGTGATATGTTTGGTATTTATGGATGTGTGTGTTACGAGTACGTTGGCTGTTTGCGCTGTATGTATGTGGATCAATGTCAATGTGAGTGTTTGTGATCTTGTACATAAGTGTAAGTCTGTGTGCTTGTCTGCGTATATGAAGAGGTTCCATGTTTATCTGTTGTTTGATCCGTGTTGTGATGCCAGGCGTTCGAGTGTGATCGTTTGTAATGAACCTAGCCGCCTTGGTGTTGATTTGTTCTAACCTATCAATGTTTCTGTGTGTGTAAGGATTCCACACCGTGGAGCAGTATTCAAGTGTTGGTCTCACAAGTGTGTCATAAGCTATGTGTTTAATGTCATGTGTGCAACTATGTAAATTCCTCCTAAGGAACCCCAGTGCTCTGTTGGCTGTGGCACTGATATGGTCTATGTGAGTGTTGAATTTCAAGTTAGTTGAGAGATGACGACCAGGATACTTGTGTATGTGAACTGATTCTAAATCTGAATCTCTCTCTCTCTCTCTCTCTCTCTCTCTCTCTCTCTCTCTCTCTCTCTCTCTCTCTCTCTCTCTCTCTCTCTCTCTCTCTCTCTCTCTCTCTCTCTCTCTCTCTCTCTTTCTCCATTTGACTTTATAACGATGCCAGGCGACGAGTAAAAAGATTAGTATGTCAGGCAAAGCGTAGATATGAAGAAAATATTGCATCCAACTGTAAAAATAATCCAAAATCTTTCTTCAGTTACATAAACAACAGAAAGGCGATCAGAAGTGGAATTGGGCCTTTAACAAACAGCGACGGTGCACTAGTGACTGACAGCCAACACATTGCAAACCTCTTAAACAATTACTTTTCCTCGGTGTTTAATACTAACAGTCTTCCTCCCGCTACCACCAACACCACTACTAATGTAAATATCGAGTATGCATTGCCTAATTTTGAAATAACAACCGATGAAGTCCTTAAAGCTCTCCATTCACTTAAAACAAATAAAAGTCTCGGACCCGATAAAGTATATCCTATACTGCTTCAAGAAACAAAGAGCGAAATACTTTCCTCCCTCACAACCGTATTCAATATGTCCTTGCGACAAGGCATCTTCCCTTCGGATTGGAAAAATGCTAACGTGACACCGATTTTTAAGAAAGGAGACAAAAAGATACCAGGTAACTACCGACCCATTAGTCTAACTTCAATTGTAAGTAAGCTACTTGAGAGCATAATTAGAGACAAAATTGTGAGTTACCTCGAAAGCCACTCATTAATTGGGGATTCACAACATGGCTTCCGTAACAAAAGATCCTGCCTATCAAACCTATTGACCTTTTATAACGATCTCTTCTCAGTTTATGACGTAACCAAATCATTCGACGTAGTCTATCTTGATTTCCAGAAAGCGTTTGATAAAGTCCCACATCATAAGTTACTTTATAAATTAAAGCAAATAGGTATTGACGGTCAAGTAAACCAATGGATCGCGAATTGGTTGAGCAACAGACAACAGAGTTGTGATTGACGGATTTAACTCAAGAGTGGGCGCCGGTCACTAGTGGCGTCCCTCAGGGCTCGGTTCTTGACCCAGTGCTCTTCATTATTTACATCAACGACGTGAATGTTAGACTCAATAATCGCATTAGTAAATTTGCAGACGACACAAAGATTGGTAACTCGGTTCTCACTGACGAAGACAGGCAAAGCCTCCAAGAGGATTTGCACAAAATTTCAGCTTGGTCGGATAGATGGGAGATGCCCTTTAACGTAGACAAGTGCCAGGTCCTTCAAGTTGGAACAAGAAATAAGAAGTTCGATTACGAAATGCGCGGCGTTAAACACAAGCGTTCAATGCGTTAAGGACCTGGGGGTCAAAATCACGTCAAACCTCAAATTCTCACATCAATGCATCGATGCAGCAAATAAAGCGAACAGAATGTTGGGCTTCATTAAAAGAAACTTTTTATTCAAGAATAAAGATGTAATACTTCCGCTCTACAATAGTTTAGTCAGACCCCACTTGGAATATTCGGTACAGTTTTGGTCTCCTCACCATGCAAAGGACATTGGTAAATTAGAAGGTGTTCAGCGTCGGGCAACAAAAATGATCCCTTCCTTGCGCAACAAATCCTACGAAGAAAGGCTTTCCACCCTTAACATGTTATCTCTTGAAAAACGTCGCCTCCGAGGACAACAGATCGAATGTTTTAAAATACTTAATGGTTTCACGAATGTAGACAGAACAAAATTGTTTATGATCGATGACACTTTGCGAACGAGGAACAATGGCATAAAGCTCAAATGTAGACAAGTAAATTCAGACTGCACCAAATTTTTCTTCACCAACGTTGTAGTGCGAGAAGGGAATAAGCTCCCACCGTCAGTGGTCCAGTGTAACACGACTGACTCCTTTAAAAACAAGCTCGACCGTCACTTCCTTGAACTTAATATTAACTAGAGTAGAAAAGCAACGTTTTGGAGCCATCTGATTAGTGTAGATTCACTTAGGTTTAAGGACAGACCACCTAGTCTGGACCACGGGGTCTGTGTGGTCTGATTTTCTATGTAATTCAAAGTAATTCTCTCCCCTCATTTTCCTATTTTTCTCTTGCCATTCCTCCCTTTCTCCCTTTCCCTTTCCTTTCATTTTCTTTCTCTTCATTTCCTCTTTCTTTTCACTCACTCTCTCTCTCCCTGTCTATCTATCTATCTAACTATCTGTATCTATCTCTCTATCTTTCACTCTCACTCTCACTTACTTGTTCATCTCTATATAGGCGTCCAGGTAGCCGTCCAGGTACAGGAGGTTGTCGGGCGTCGGCGTGAGCCCTGCGGTGAGCACCTTGTAGTCCAGTATTAGGTCATTCTCCTTGGCCACCTCGCCCTCCTTCGCGAGCTCTACCACCTTAGCGGACTCTCCTTCCGTGGGCGACTCTCCCTCTACCGTTGGTGGTGCTGTTGCTGTCCTCTCCTCCTCCATAGCGCCTGTTTGTTTTTTCCTCACCTCGCCCTGTATAGGAATATAGTAAGTCGCTGTTTTCTGTTTGTTATTTTATTTATTTATTTTATTATTATTATTTGTGTGTGTGTGTGTGTGTGTGTGTGTGTGTGTGTGTGTGTGTGTGTGTGTGTGTGTGTGTGTGTGTGTGTGTGTGTGTGTGTGTCGTGTGTGTGTGTGTGTGTGTGTGTGTGTGTGTACAGAAGGAAGAAAGCGAGTTTTGATTTGTGTGTGTGTGTGTGTGTGTGTGTGTGAACGACATTTGGTTAGGGATCTCAGTTAAACACACACACACACACACTGTGCCACGCCCCCACCTACTTCGATTACGAAATGCTTCTTCGATTACGAAATGCGCGGCGTTAAACTCACAAGCGTTTAATGTGTTAAGGACCTGGGGGTCAAAATCGCGTCAAACCTCAAATTCTCACATCAATGCATCGATGCAGCAAATAAAGCGAACAGAATGTTGGACTTCATTAAAAGAAACTTTTTATTTAAGAATAAAGACGTAATACTTCCGCTCTACAATAGTTTAGTCAGACCCCACTTGGAATATTCGGTACAGTTTTGGTCTCCTCACCATGCAAAGGACATTGGTAAATTAGAAGGTGTTCAGCGTCGGGCAACAAAAATGATCCCATCCTTGCGCAACAAATCCTACGAAGAAAGGCTTTCCACCCTTAACATGTTCTCTCTTGAGAAACGTCGCCTCCGAGGAAAACTGATCGAATGTTTTAAAATACTTAATGGCTTCACGAATGTAGACAGAACAAAATTGTTTATGATCGATGACACTTTGCGAACGAGGAACAATGGCATAAAACTCAAATGTAGACAAGTAAATTCAGACTGCACCAAATTTTTCTTCACCAACGTTATAGTGCGAGAATGGAATAAGCTCCCACCGTCAGTGGTCCAGTGTAACACGATTGACTCCTTTAAAAACAAGCTCGACCGTCACTTCCTTCAACTTAATATTAATTATAGTAGAAAAGCAACGTTTTGGAGCCATCTGATTAGTGTAGATTCACTTAGGTTTAAGGACAGACCACCAAGTCTGGACCATGGGGTCTGTGTGGTCTGATTTTCTATGTAATTATATGTAATTCCTGTCACATCCACCACCACCATCACCACCACCATCACCACTCACCACCACCACCACCACCACCGCTAACCTTAATATCAACTAGAGTAGAAATGCAACGTTTTGGAGTCTTCTGATTAATGTAAAATCACTTAGGTTTAAGGACAGACCACCAAGTCTGGACCATGGGGTCTGTGTGGTCTGATTTTCTATGTAAATCTATGTAAACCTAATAGTACGTGTGTATTTTAATTAGTGTTTCTTATCGCGCCTTTAAGCACTATTCACTTAATACTGCGTCACCATTTTTTTTTTAGCATAGCTGGAGATGATGCGGAGAGAGAGAGAGAGAGAGAGAGAGAGAGAGAGAGAGAGAGAGAGAGACACCCACCGCAGAGATCGACCGACGAGTGAATGGTGTTTGTCTCCGTGACGAGGCTAAAAAAAATCCGCAGCGCGAATTCCCCGCAGAAGCAACGCCAAGGAGCATCCAAACCTCCGTTACGAAATTCAGCCTATTTACTGCAGTGCCAGCCTCGCCCCTAAACAGTATAGTGCCACGTAGCAGGGCCAAACGGAGTCCCTTGGCACCGATAGAATAATGTGACACGTCTTAAAAGTGGACACCACCGACGGTTCCTTCTCCCCCCACCCCCCGCCCTAAATCCCCTGTGACCCTCATAGCTGTGGGCTGGGAGGGATGGGGTGAGGGGGGGTGATGTGGCGTAATTTGTATCTCTTTTCACACCTGACATCCCCAGCACGGCCTCCACCCCCACACATGCCTTGTTACCTGTCCCAACACCTTGTCAGAAAGTTTAGACTTACCTGCGCGTGCGTGAGTTGCCCACCTGAGCAGAACTACAGCTGCTGGAGGAGCCACTGCCAGGCTGGTCGCCGCTCGCTGCCACACGCCGCCACACCCGGTGCAGCCACACCCTCGCCTTGCCCGGATATTCGCTGGAGCTAATAAGCGGATGCATGTGCAGCGTAGCCCCGCCCTCCCAGTGCTCCCGCCGCGGGGAAGGCAGCCCAGAAAACAAAGGCTATACCCGCTGCTTCCCACGACGCTCGCGCTGCACAATATCGTACTCGATAACAGGATGCTGCCTCGCCTGTTTTTCTGACGCACGTATTCTCAGTGTATGGGAAACGTATACGCAGGCGGGCCTGAACGTACACGAAAGTAGCTATGAATAGACTTCTTTACCTCAAGTTTCTCCCGTGTGCATCACAATCTGAACTCCCCGTGACATGCACAACGAAAACAGAGCCTGAGAACAGGCAGGTGTTGGGTACACCAAAAGTTGTCTGACCACCACTCCCACACACGCAAAAAAAGTGTGTTGTCGCCAAGCCTGAACCAGGGCCTGGCCTGAACTACATACTCTGGTCTCCCGCAAACTAAAACCGCCTGTAACCATGCAGTACTACAAGCACCAGAGCCACCTATCCCACCCCTTCGAAAACAGGAACCGCCAACTTGTTCACAAATATACTGGTGAACATGATCACCACTGAAATGTTCGTCATGGAGTGGGTACTATACATAGGTTTGGTGTGTCTGAGGTTTACTATCTGGACAGACACACGCTTTTAACCCCCCCTCCACCTTACCCCCTCACCCACGTGTGGCCCGAATGAGAGGCATCTCGGTGTCTCGGCGTGTCGCTCACCTCGACCGCAGGCTAACGAGGAGTGAATGACACCAACAGGGGACACGGGTAAGTGACGCAGCTCTTCTATAGTTGGTGAGGTTATGGAGTTCATACATGACACAGCTCTTGGTATATTAAGGCTGCAGCTTTAGAAATTCACACTCATTATTTATGCGCTATTGTGATAAAAATGAGGTCAATGTAGAAACTCGCTCAGCCTCCGATGCCCCGCTCCCATCTCCCGTGCCGCGCCGTATCATTGGCTGTCCTTTTTACCCTCGTGTCGCCATATCTAGGACAGTGTTCCTTATACAGAGACTCCATTTTAAAAAGAAGTTTCACTTGATCCTTTTTGCCATGTCTTGCACACTTTGTTTCATTTTCCATACTTGTTCTTTCTCTTCCCTGGCTGACACGTGCACGGCGGCAGGGTACGTCACGTCGCCTTGGCCTGGCAGTGTTTACGAAGGTGACTTCCTGATGGACTTTTCACTGACCCCGAATGAATCTGACGCGATTATCAAGGTCCGTGATAACATTCTGGAGAGTATTATCGTCGGTTTATTGGTGTTGTGCGTGTAAACATGAAATTTGCGAGGAATGTAAACAAGACTCCGTGGTGAAGGAAAAGTTTGCATCGTTGATCATGACGCGGCACACTGATCTCAGCCACTCGTTGAGGCGCCTGGCGTGGAGGGGAATGTGTTCAGGAAACTTACACACACATTTTGGGTTAGGATAAAATACGCCTTTCAAATTATATATTTATTAAAAATATACACATAACTGTAAAATAAAAGAAATAATACTGTTTGAATAGTATTTCGATAATATAACACTCAGATAAAAATAATACTCTCGTCGGTCTGGATGAAGTAACACTTTGAAGAAAGACAGCCGTGTCGTGAAGGTGAAAAGAACACACACGCCTCGGGGAAGGCAATAAATATAAAACTTCACGCCTGCTGCAAAGATTCATGAGATGAGATGTTGAATATTGACGGTGTTGTGCGGAGACTGAAGCCACTCGAAGCACAGCATGAGCACCATTCTCATGACTCATCATATCAGGAATAAACTACTCTGGAATATTACACTGAGTTATGAAATGAACTACATGTATTGTCAAGACAAAAGTTTGTCTATATTTTGAAAACTGCACTGAATTTTATAGTAATTTTATTCCTGGTTTGATACTAATTGGAATGGCATGAGCAAATTGGCAAACACTCCTTAATTAAATGTTCCTCAGTGCTCAACACTGAGATCACATATATTAACTTCAGCCTCTACTCACACTTCCTGGGATATCTTTGGTCTCTCAAATTAACCTGAACACACACTTTGATTCTTGTCACTTTACACCACTAAAGCTCAGAGACTCAGTTCAGTGTCATCATTCTACTTGACAGTCTTGTTCATCAGACCTCGGAAGATCTTCATAGGCATTCCACTTGATGCATAACCTCATATTCTATATCACAGAAGTTTGAGAACTTCACAGGCATTCCAGGCAGTTCTTTATAGTCATTCCACTCTGCAGCTTTGATCATTAGGCCTTAGATCTTCATGGGCCACTTAATGCATACCCTTTCATTCCATATCATGAGAATTTAGGAAGTCCACTCCTGCATGTCTCCTAATCCCCACACCAAAAAATGCAGTGATTCCTCACTTCCTTTGCTTCATGTCTTCTCACTCAGAATCATCAGAATCTAAAATTTCATCATAGTCATTCCACTCCTGGACCTCTGTGGTGACTGTGGCAAGGTAGAGCAGCCCAGCCAGCATGTAGATGACAGCACCCAGCAGGATGGAGGCATCCCACCCACCAGTCTGCAAAACAGAAACACTCATGTAGGAAAAAATTTATTTCCAAAACAAACAAAAAGTTGAATGGAATGCTTTACCTAATGAAACTGTGTTTGCAAAAACTAAACATAATTGGCTTATGTGACAAAATGTAATGAAATATGAAACATGGAAAACCTAATTTAATCTTGGTAGATAAGAAATGTATTCACTCAGTCCATTTCATTAAGTTTCTGTGAGGGGACAATTGTCGCAAAGAAGACAAGTAAAATAGGCTGATTTAAAAAAAAAAAAAAAAAAACTTCTGAAAAAGCAATGTAATGAACCTGAGCACCAATACAGATCTTAAGTATTGATGAGGCATTTGGCCATTCAGTGGAACAGTGGAGGCAGTACAGTGAGTTAAGTCAAGAAAACAATAACAAAAACTTCAAACTGTTATTCCAATTAGTTTTGTGAGGACACTGTCATTAGAAAAGAAAAAAATACTACCTAATTAGAAAAAAAAATTAGATGCTTACTTGTCCATTAATAGGTAGAGAAATCACTGAGAGAGACAACAGACAAAGTTCAATGATATTATTAGAGAAAACTAATTAATACCTCCTCAGGAAAACATTACACATAACAAGTGCCAATATTAGAAGCCAATGCTCACGAAGGGCTTAAGCATTTCTTCATATGTAGAAATAGAAAATAGGACACATTGTTACACCTCCTAAAAGGCCATTCCACAAACCAGAGCCAATTTAGACCCCAAGGCATTAATGAGGTGTTTATAGTCATTCATTTATAGGTAAAAACAGGTTATAATGCATGTTCTGATACTTGAAAGATGTTGTTAAGGTGTTCTGAAGCAAAGTTGAAGTTCATCCAAGTAAATTCTATCACTAAAGACTCAAGCAAAGATGAGGTCTAAATATTTACCTTATTTAGCTTATAGTGAATGTTCTGATACCTGAAGAATATAATATAAGTGTTCTGAAGCCATGTTACAGTTCATCCAAGTAAATTCTACCACTAAAGACTCAAGCAAAGATGAGGACTAACTACATACTGTATTTACCTTATTGACTTTATTTAGCTTATAGTGAATGTTCTAGTACCTGAAGGATGTAGTTAAGCTGTTTTAAACCCTGACATGTGGTTATGATTCATCCAGACAAATTCTACCACTAATGATCCAAGCAAAGACGAGGACTAGCTATTTACCTTATTGACTTTATTTAGCTTATAGTGAATGTTCTAGTACCTGAAGAATGTAGTTAAGCTGTTCTAAACCCTGACATGTGGTTATGATTCATCCAGACAAATTCTACCACTAATGATCCAAGCAAAGACGAGGACTAGCTATTTACCTTATTGACTTTATTTAGCTTATAGTGAATGTTCTAGTACCTGAAGAATGTAGTTAAGCTGTTCTAAACCCTGACATGTGGTTATGATTCATCCAGGCAAATTCTAACCAAGCAAAGACGAAGACTAATTGTTTACCTGTATGACCATCTCGGCCGTAATCAGAGGCGCCAGGAAGCCACTGATGTTCCCGATACCCAGCATTCCTGATAGCGTACCTGTGGAGGACAGTGATGTTAGCTAAATGTTGATGCTTACTCTTGTCATATTATGGTTTATCTCTTGGGAGTTTTTGTTAAAGATAGGAAGGATAAGAATAATCTGTTTTGCATTTGTATATATTATTTAATCTCTCTCTCTCTCTCTCTCTCTCTCTCTCTCTCTCTCTCTCTCTCTCTCTCTCTCTCTCTCTCTCTCTCTCTCTCTCTCTCTCTCTCTCTCTCTCTCTCTCTCTCTCTCTCTCTCTCTCTCTCTCTCTCTCTCTCTCTCTCTCTCTCTCTCTCTCTCTCTCTCTCTCTCTCTCTCTCATCATTCCTCCATTACATCATCTTCCCTGCTCACTCCTTCCATCATTTCCTCACCATTCCTCTCTCTGTCCATATATTAATTAGTACATCACCCTCCCCTTCTATCCTTTCATTCCAGGAGTCAGCTCTGATCAAGGTGCACAGGGCCAAGCAACAGACACAATAGAGCTATGACGCCACACACTCACCGGCATAGTTAGGAGCAATGTCCATGGGGGTGAGTGTAAAGGAGGAGAGGGTGGCGGGACTCCCGATCATGGCCACCATCAGCATGGCCGCCACGAGCCACTTGTTGCAGCCGGCCAGCACCACACTCACCAGGCCCACCACCACACCCACCATGCCTGAAGGAGACCCAGCCATAAGGTGGACTCAGAGGTAAATGGCAACAGTGCTAAGACTAAAAGCTGTTAAATAAGTATAACACTAAAGTCCTAATGCAAGACTAAAGTGTTAAAAAGTATTAAATGAGACTAAAGTGCTAAATGGCAGCAGATTAAGACTAACTGATTTCTGAACCTACCTAAAGTAACATTCTTTAACATTGTGAAGGAGACCTATGCATCGAGTGGACTCACAGGTAAATGGCATCAGTGACTAATTATTGGACTCTTAGGGCAGATTAACAGATAACTAAATAAACGAAAAACATGAGCTTTGTAAAGGAGACTTAACTATTAGATAGACTCTCAAGTGAATGTAGACAGAGGAGGTTGTGACTAACTAATTATTGAACACTTAGAGAGGAGGCAGACTAACAGTATCTAAAAAAAAATATTATTCTAAGGGAGAATCAGCTGTTTGACTTGCAACTGAATATAGACGGAGGAGTTTGAGACAAATTGATTATTGAGCACTCGGGAGGGGAGGCAGAGAGTGAGACCAACTCATAGCTAGGAAACAGAAAGAGATTTGCTATGGAAGAGGAACTGTTCTGTAAAGGTCATATAATCTCTTTTACTTTCTTGAAATTTTGTGCTGAGACTGACAGCTAGAAAGCATCATTCAAAACTGTGGAAGTTGGTCATCTTCCAGTTTTCATTCCATACTATAGTGAAACCATTTCAGCGACTCCGTTTAAGCGATGGCTTCCATGGGTCCTTTACTCCCTTCTGCTCTGCCATACAATCCCATCACCTATTTTTCCCCTCGTATGTTACCTATAGCTAACATATGAGAGGAAGAGATGGGTGTTGGGGTTGTGTGGCAGAGCAGAGGGGAGGGAAGGACCCGCGGAAGCCAACGCCTCATCAGACTCGTTAAAATGGTTTCACTATAATGAGCTATAGCAATGTGATACCTTATCTTACTACTGCTGTTCAGTAATCTTCAGCAAGAAACTGAGCAAAGTTAATATGATAATGGTTATGTTAATACTGAAATCCTGGAACTAATCAGGTCAGTGCCAGCCAGACAGCCACTGACCTATGGAGTGGATGAGGCGGCGTGTGTTGGCCTTCTTGAGGTGGCAACTTTGGATGAACCAATCAGACAGGCGGCCGATGGAGAAGGCACTGACCCAGCTACACGCCTGGCCCACCGTCAGCACGAAACTCACCTCCTCCATGTTCATGCCAATCTGTCCGGGAAACAACTCATTATCCTGTGCCCAGCATGTTGATCATTACAAAATGTTTTAAATATCACGGCAGAAGTTAAGTCAGTCAGTGAATGGAAGGTGCACACGTGCCCTACACACGTATGCACTGCGACCTTACAACCGCCGAACACCGGGACAGTGAACAGAGCGGCGGCCACAGAACAGCACAGCACCTGGGTCTTGAGGAAGGTGGGCCCTTGCGTGGTGGTTAGGTTGGCGACCCACGAGGAGGCGAGCTCCCCAACGATGGACGGGTAGAACCTCCAGCATCGCAGCAGCCGGCCCCAGGGCACACGGCGCTGCGCACAAGGGCTCAGGTCACGCTCACGCCAACAGTCATCCTCAACATCACACACTTTCAGTCAATCATTCGTCAACACTGTTACAAGTGTCTGGGTGTGGCCAGGTGTGTCCGGCGGGCCTTGTGCCTCCCACTACCACCCCTGGCCGCCCTGCCGCTCACCTTGGGCTTGATGACTAGGTTGGGCGCCAGCAGCTCTGCCTCCTGGCTGGACATGAGCGGGTGGCTGCACGGGGAGTTACGGACGAAGTACAGCCAAAAAGGTGTCCAGAGGATGGCCACAGCGCCTGCCCCCCAGAACACCCACTGCCACCCCAAGTGTTCCACCACCCACTGAGAGCTGCCCATGGCTACTACGCTTCCCAGCGACATCCCTGAGGAGCAGGAAGGCGCCTGACGCCACGCACTCACCACCACCATGCACACACTCGCGCCTCACCCCTGCATGTCGCCGCCCACCCCCCCACACCGACACTCACTCACCTGAGAAGGCGATGGTGGTCATAGTGGCCAGCTTGTCCGGCGGCGCCCACCTCAACAAGACGCAGTAGAGGGCGGGGAAGGAGGGGCCCTGCACCATGCCCATGACAAACCGTAACGTGGCCAGCGCCAGTGGGTTGATGTAGGCGAAGGTGGGGCTGAGCAGACAAAGCAGCCCCGAGACCCCGATGCTCACAGCCATGGTCTCCCGGGCCCCCACCAGCTCACTGATGCGGCCACCTGCACGCACACGGGACAGGTGAGGGACTGTGAGGAGGTTGAAGCTGAGATTATGAATTTAGGATTACTTTTTTCACGTTTTGTTGGACTTTGAATCCTGTTGTTTCGAAACGGCGCCGACTGTGACATCAATCTCACCATCCTTTTCTTCTTTGACTTCGTATGCCTTAACTGTCTTTAGCTTCGGTGTTAAACTACGTATATACATTACAAACAACTTTCAGAAATGCATCAGTCAGCACCTATTAGGAGGAAGGAATGGGGAAGAGGAAATGGAAAGAACGAAGGAGGGGCAGCAGCCAGCGCCCTGCCCTGTGCCCCTCACCCACCTATGGTTTTGGTGAAAAAGTAGCCCCAGAAGAAGGTGCCGAGGATCATGCCCTGCTCCTTCACCGTCCACAAGAATTCTCCTTCCCCCTGCTGAAGAAAATTAATGAGGCCAAGTAAATGTGAGAAAAAGATACGAAAAAAATGAGGTCAGTAGATAGCCTCAACTGTATACTATGATGACTGAAACACATGACTACTTTATAATCTGCTTTACTACTACTACTACTATTGCTACTACTACCACCATTACAACTACTATTACTACTACTACTACTACTACCACCACTACAACTGCTACTACTACTACTACTGCTACCACTACTACTAATACTACCACTGCCATTCCTCACCATGGGGTCATCCGAAGTCCCGTTGAGGGCGGCGGGGCAGGCGTGGTCGGGGGTGACGCTGTGGTTGCCTACAGGCTGGATGACGGTGGTGTTAACCATGGCCACGATGGCAACGCTCAGGCCAAACCGCATGAGGTAGTCCAGCATGCAGCCCAGCAGACCCAGCACGACCACCACGTGGCGGATGCCCACCCTGCAGCCACATGGTCCACCTGGCAGGGTAAGTGGTAATCCGTTATGAGGTGGATGAATGCGTGAAATTGGGTTAGTATATTCGTGAATGATTATTATTTTCCTGTGGTTGTGTGCGTATCAGGAGGAAGGTTAAGGGCTAAAATAAATATCGGAAAAGCCCACAATACCCTGATCCTAGTTAAGATTACAGAAGATGCCGAAATAATGAGAAAAAAAAATGGTTAGAGGGTTGTCTTGATACTCCCTTCTTGAAAGCATCGAAGTCATAGGATAGAGAAAGTACAGACGAAGGAAAGACATTCAAAACAGTGAAAGGGATGAAAGACGGGAGATACTGGCTAACTCTTGTCATAGAAAGTTGGACAGCATATTAATTAAGATGAGCATCAGTATAGAAAGTCTTATGCAGCGAGACCACGGGAAGGGTAGAGATGTGCTGTCAGGAAATTAGAATGTGTGATGTTGGGTGAGTATGTTCGTAAGTGATGACTCCGGGAGGTTAGGGCTGTGAATTCTTATTACTATTATTCTCGGTTGTGTGAGTGGGAAGCGTAACGTGAGGTACGTGAATTTGCGGCAAGTGGACGAGTGTAGTGTTGGGTTCTTGGGTGTCGGTGAATGATGTATGAGTGTTTGGGACTCAGGTTGCACACACGAGATATATGTTACGCCCAGTGTGAGTGTAGACGTGGTAAGGAAAGGGAATGTATGTTGTAGAATATATGAATTGCTGCATGATGTAAACAGATAATCACACGTTTTGCATAATGTGTGCATCCAATGTCGCTTCCGTTTAATCGTCTTCATGAAACATATTACTTTGCAAAAAAATAAAGCTTTATAAAGGAATATCTGCCAAATTTATATGGATGAACAATATAAATATTGTTACAAATTTAACGTTCATTAATATTTATATCACGTTTTCCTTCGATACTGTAATAGTTTTCTTGAGTATGTTTGAAGTAGCAAGCATAGCGTGGGAGGCGTGTTTGTCGTCCCACCTTTCCATTCATACGCGAATCAGAGTCGATACACTCGAGAGAACGCTGGCTAATCAGTCATCATATCGTGCTATTAATAAACCACGTGTGTGTAATTCACCCCCACGGCCTGATCAGGTGCTGGGCTCGCAATCGCCAGCAAGTAACATCCCGACCCGAGCAAGCTCCTTACGGTCGACCTCTGGATACTGCCGGGACCTTCACACACCACACACCTCATCCCCTTTCCTCAAGAGGGGACAGTAACCGCTCCTCTGTCAGTGGAAAAATCCCGGGCCTGAGCAGGGCTCGAACCTCTGCCTGCCAGACCATGGAGCCTGGCAGCGCAGCGCTCTACCACTGAGCTACCGGAGCGGTGTGTGTGTGTGTGTGTGTGTGTGTGTGTGTGTGTGTGTTTACCTATTTGTAGTCTACCGGTCCCGAGCTAAGCTCTAATAGTCCCGTCTCCATATCTACATTCATCCAGCCTTTCCTTCGTGTGTGTGGGGGAGGTGAGAGAGAGAGAGAGAGAGAGAGAGAGAGAGAGAGAGAGAGAGAGAGAGAGAGAGACTGACTCCCCTACGATCTCATCACCTGCACTCGTGGTCGCCAGCCTGTGTACCCTCCCGGTGAGTTTTGGACCTCGTTACCTGATCTGTGTATGGGCACAGCTGGGGCCTCACCTCCCTCCCCCCTTTGTCTCACCAGGGATTGCAATATTTCGGCCAAGGATAAGAGGATAAACATAATTTATATTCTCTTTACCTTGATCTCAGCCTGAGAAAGGTGCGAACCTCCTCCTTGACGCTGGGCAAGTCCAACACGCTATCCACGACGCCACGGGACCAGTATGTGTGTGTGTGTGTGTGTGTGTGTGTGTGTGTGTGTGTGTGTGTGTGTGTGTGTGTAGGCCTACCAAGTCACATAACATACAATCATAGCAAGTGATATCAGTCACAAGGAGGAAGACACATTTATACAAGATCACACTCCTTGTCTAAATTCCTATCAAGGCCACGTACGGGACTCCGTACAGGTGAGAGGTTTTAATTAAATCAGGCCCCAAGGCTCGTCCTCTCAGCCCTCTCTTAGTAACCACGGCTCCGCCACGCAGAAGCCTCCCTGATGAAAAGAAAAAAAATCATGGAGCAGCCACTGCAGGCCACTCCCGTTACAAACAAGTAGTTTTTTTTTTTTATAGAGTTGTGAAAAGCATGAAAATGTTCTTGGTATTGAATATATATTAGGTTGTGGAAAGAGAGAGAGAGAGAGATTTACATAGATATTCAGACCACACAGACCTTATGGTTCAGACTAGGTGGTCTGTCCGGGGGGGCTGTAAAATCCCCAAATCCCATGTTAAATTACTGATGTTCTAAGTGTAACTCCTCCTTTATTTATTTATTTATTTAGAGAGAGAGAGAGAGAGAGAGAGAGAGAGAGAGAGAGAGAGAGAGAGAGAGAGAGAGAGAGAGAGAGATTGGCTATGGTTTAAGGTTTAAAGAGAGAGAGATTGATTGATAATTTATTGTTGCAGGTAAACAACAAGGGAGAAGGAGGAAGATGCCATCCCAACCCCAGGCAGGACAGTGTGTGTGTGAGAGAGAGAGAGAGAGAGAGAGAGAGAGAGAGAGAGAGTATATATATATATATATATATATATATATATATATATATATATATATATATATATATATATATATATATATATATATATATATATATATATATATATATATATATATATATATATATATATATATATATATATATATATATATATATATATATATATATATATATATATATATATATATTCAGGTAAACAGTGAGTCAGATGAACACTTGCGCTAAGTAGAGTAACTGAGTGAAAAACACCAAGGAGATTGCAAAAGTCAAGTAAATTCAGACTCCACCAAATTTTTTTTCACCATCGTTGTAGTGCGAAAATGGAATAAGCGCCCACCGTCAGTGGTCCAATGTAACACGATTGATTCCTTTAAAAACAAGCTCGACCGTCACTTCCTTGAACTTAATATTAACTAGAGTTGAAATGCAACGTTTTGGAGCCATCTAATTAATGTAAAATGATACTAAAATCACTATAGGTTTAAGGACAGATCATCTAGTCTGGACCATGGGGTCTGTGTGGTCTGATTTTCTCTCTCTCTCTCTCTCTCTCTCTCTCTCTCTCTCTCTCTCTCTCTCTCTCTCTCTCTCTCTCACACACACACACACACACACACACACACACACACACTCTCTCACTCACTCACACACACACACACACACACACACACACCACAAAGAACAAAACACGTCACAAAGACAAAACAAATCAACCAAGGTCAACTCACTTGGCTGTGGAGATGGAAGAATGACCTCCGTTTCGGGTACACCCTCCTCCACTTGGTCCCTCCACCCTCGACACATGACCTTTGCTTGACCAAGCTAGACGGCCCTTCCTCACTTGATACTCTTCTCCATGTCTTACAAAACACCGGACGTGCGGCCAAACCTCTTCCTCTTCACTCTCCCTTTCCCGTAGCTTTCGGTGATGGTATGTAAGGCTTTCCTGTCCTTTTTTCCTTTGTTTCAGTGCAGTATTGAGCGAGCAGGTGGTGATATCTTGCGTCTCCGTGTGTTTTTGCTCTGTCTTGCTCTCCGGGTTGCTACTGAGACGCGGTGTGAGGGAGGGAGGGTGGGAAAGTCAGCCAAGGGAAGTTGTGTTTTGGTTGTAGGTTGTGTGATGTATGCGGACGGTCGGTAGGCGTCCACCCCTAACCAACGCCGAAATACTACTGGGGCCTGGGCTGGCTCAGCCTGGCTGGCTGACTCAAGTGGCGGGGGTGGGCTGGGGGTCGGATGGCTATAGACAAGGGGACGGGGAGGACAGCTAGGTAGAGGGAGAGGGTGAAGTGATGAGGAATGGAGAGCGGGAATGGGAGGGGACAGGAAGCAGGAGTGGGCTGGGGCGCGGGACTTGGGGAGGGAGGGCCATTGACAAGGAGAGGACCAGCTGGTAGAGGGAGAGCATGAGGTATGGAGAGGAGAGACACAGAGAGATGGACGAAAGGGGCGTAATTTGAGTACAGACCCACCCACCCTCTCTCTCTCTCTCTCTCTCTCTCTCTCTCTCTCTCTCTCTCTCTCTCTCTGCTTATTCCGTTTATCACCTCTTTGACCTTACCTGACCCACTTTTATCTGATATCTGTTTGCTTGCCGTAGCCGTGCCGATAAACAACAAAATGTAGTAGCCTACTACTTTTCTTCTTCCTCCTCCTCCTCCTTTTCCTCATTCTCCTTATCATCATCATCATCATCATCATCATCGTAATAATAATAATAATAATAATAATAATAGTGAGTATATAGAAATGTTTAATAAAGGATAATAATGATATAACAATAACAATAAAACAACACCATCAAAACACTAATAATAATAACAACAGCAACAACTACGACTAGCTACTACTACTACTACTATATTTTTTACTACTACGGGCCTCCATCTATTAGAGTTGCGTTGTGAGCGGTATATTCTCTCATATCCTTTCACAAAGCAATTCATTGGCCCCACCCCGCCAATGACTGTGGCCAACAACCATCTTTATTTAATATTACAAACCTTACTAAACATATTATTTTTAAGCTAACAGAGCTTGTGGTCGATACGACTATCAATCAACCACCGTCGCCTCAAAGTCCGGGTCGGCAATGCGGGTGGTTTTGGGTGCAGGTGACCTGGTTCCTCTCAGGCAGACCAAGGCTGACCTCAGGAGGGAGAAGGACAGCCTGCATCTCATCCAGGCGACTACACTGCTTCTTGGCTGCTGTTTCTTATCCGCCAGTGTTTCGGCGAGTCTTGCGTAGAAGCTCTATGCCCTTGGTCCCATCCCTCCTGACGTCGTGAATACTACCGGGGTGAAGGAGCCCTGGTCCACATTCTGTACTACTACTATATTACTACTACTACTACTACTACTACTACTACTACTACTACTACTACTACTACTACTACTACTACTACTACTACTACTGCTACTACTACTACTACTACTACTACTACTACTACTACTGCAAGCCATCCGCCGCTACTTGTCTGTCACGTGACCTAATCAGGTGCGTCGCTCACCTGACCCTTGACAGGCTACGAGGTGCTTCGCCTTCACGTGTCACACACACACACACACACACACACACACACACACACACACACACACACATACACACTATGCATAATTGTTTTTGTTGTTGTTGTTGTTATTATTATTATTATTATTATTATTATTATTATTATTATTATTGTTATTGTTGTTATCATTATCATTGTTATTTTCATTGTTGTTATTCATACTCTTATCTTTTAGTTTATTTTTTTCTTTTCTTCTTCATTTTCGACGTCGTCGTATTTTCTTGTTTCATCTTCTTTTTCTTCTTTTGTAGTGCCTGATGGGTGAGCCTCCCATAACTCCCTCTGCCAGGGGGTACCTCTTTGGCCGACTGGTAAAGGAGTGGTTCTCCCGTTACGCTGGTCGCGGATTCGATCCCCGGCGCCGGCAAATCTTTCCTTGTCTGGATTAATTTCTCGTGTTTCATTACACGCAGAGGTTGTATGTGAATAGTAAAGAGTAAAAATTCTGACATTTCACTTTTTCTTCATCGTCGTCGTCGTCGTCGTCTTTCCTTTTTCTTTTTCTTCTTTTTCTTCATTGTCATCGCCGTCGTCATTTTTCATTATTTCTTTCTTTCTTCTTCATCGTCGTCGTCGTCGTCTTTTCTTGTTTCTTCTTCTTTTTCTTTCTTTTTTCTTCATCGTCGTCATCGTCTTTTTTATGTTCTTTTCCTCCTTCTCCTCCTCCTCCTCCTCCTCCTTCTTTTCATCATCATCTTTATCATCATAATCATCATCATTGTATTATTATTATTATTATTATTATTATTATTATTATTATTATTATTATTATTATTATTATTATTATTATTATTATTATTATTATTATTATTATTATTATTATTATTATTATTATTATTATTATTATTATTATTATTATTATTATTATTATTATTATTATTATCATTACATGGTATCATTATTAATGGCATCATCATCTTCATCATCAGGAGGGATGGAGCTCAGCTATAATAGGCACGAACTGGTTCACGAACAGGGTGGTGGATGACTGGAACAAACTGATCAGCAGATATGTAGTTGATGCAGACATGATTGAAAACTTTAGATTAAGGCTAGACATATGGATAGGGACGGAAGCTGGTGAACAACCCAATCCTAGGAGCTGCCGTGTGTAGGCGTTTTGCATGTATATAGAAAGCCTATGCTGCCCATACATTGACTTTGTCCAGGTTTACATACAATAGTCATGCACATAAACCTGCAAAACTATACATACATACATAAGCATAAAATTCCTTTACTCCTAACACTTGGGAAGGTCTATGTAGAAGTGAATGACCTGTAGCCTAGTTATGAAAGAGAGAGAATATCTTTTGATGGCAAAATTTTACGGCTCTTGTCTCCATATGCTCGTTCATGGAAAGTTTTCTAACATTTCTACAAGATTTCCATGCCTACTATTAAACTGTCAATCATTTTTTCAAGTGTCTTAAGTCTGCCCTGTGATGTCAAGTTACATTTTCTTTGACACCAATCCGTTCGTTTTCTTTAGAGCGTTGCCACGGTCATACATATGGTTTATATTAAACAGTACGCTTCTCGGCCCTACAGAGTGAATTTTTATGTTTAGAAATAATATTTGATGCCGAATAATCAAGTTATTTCACTGAGTGTGACTTTCCGCGATTTCGTGTTTTTATGTTCCGCGTTGTCCTCAGCGAGTGGCTGTCAGCCGTGTCTGAGCTTTGTTTACAAAAAATAATGCTTATTACGCCTTCGATGAAAGTCAAAGACGATCAAAAAGTATATAGACAAGGTAAGGATATAAATATGTGTTCATATGTGTATGGAAATACAGTCTTGATAAATTATCTAGGTTAAATAACAGCGTTGGCATAATCGCAGGTTTAAGCTCGTCAGGCTGTGGGCAGCGCGCTCACTGTGAAAAGTTTGAAGGTAATAATAAATGTCATCCTGGTTGTGACCTCCAAAAGCCACCTCAGCATCCTCATGGACAGTGCTAATGAAACCCCTGGCTTATCGTGAAGGATATGCGTGGGGGGAGCTATTATAAGTATTGTTGTTGTTGTTATTATTATTATTATTATTATTATTATTATTATTATTATTATTATTATTATTATTATTATTATTATTATTATTATTATTATTATTATTATTATTATTATTATTATTATCGTCTTCTAAATGATGATATAATAATGCGTCCTTGATTTATTGATGAAACTGATGAGAGAGAGAGAGAGAGAGAGAGAGAGAGAGAATGTGTGTGTGTGTGTGTGTGTGTGTGTGTGTGTGTGTGTGTGTGAAACAAAACTTTTAAGACCTGCCGGATTGTCACGCTCGGCCGCCTCCACCACACACACACACACACACACACACACACACACACACACACACACACACACTTTACCACCACCACCACCTCATCTCTATGTAGCCTACCTGGAGTCGAACTTGTGGTCGTAAGGTGCCACGAGGAAGCAGTCTGCCTAGTAATGTTTGTTGCGAGGAGGCGATGAGAGAGAGAGAGAGAGAGAGAGAGAGAGAGAGAGAGAGAGAGAGAGTAGGGTTGTAAAGATAGTGTCAGTTAAGTATCGCAGATGCCTCCTTATTCCCTTTCACTTGTCGAGAGAGTAGAAGTTAAAAGTGTAAGAAAATAAAACAACAGGGGAAGAGTTCGGTTGTCACTCACATTATAGTTCGTGTTTTAAAAAGTCGTCCGCTCAGTTATATTAATTGTTTTGTTCATAAGAATAAGGAATGAAGTGTTTAAATATGAATCGCATAATATAACAATTGAAATGGTTATAAACGTCGGTTATTTCACTCACAGGAATAACGATAGTAGGTCACTTTCTTTAATATCTCCATAACATTAATCTTCTATCACACGTAGACTTAACCCTCAACTTTACTAACTGTTCTAAAGTAAACTCAAACTTCAACTTATTTTACTGAACAAAAAACATCAAACAACCTAACCAAACAAAGCTGAATTTTCCTTACAATTCAAAGTACAATTCAGTCTTTCATGCCAGTATATTTCCTCCACTACACGCAAACTCGACCCACAACACAACTTCCTGATCAATACCCAACACTCAGCATATCCCAACCTCACGTGACTAACACTGCAATAGCATGAAAAAAAAAAAAAATTAAAAGGTCTTTCCAACGCGAAACTGAACGGAACAAAATTTAGCTGACATTATAATCTAAAGAAAACAAAAAAGATCTTCAGATTCAGTATATTTCTCCTCACACATAATTACAAACCTAAAACAAAATTTCATAAACGAAAACCAACACAAAACGTAACGAAGTAGGATGGACTTAACATTACAATAAAACATATGAATCAGAAAGATTAACACGCCACTTTGCCTCATCCATTACACGTAAACTTTAACCAAACCAAAACTTACTGAAAAAAACACAGCAAACTAAGACGGAATCAACATTACAGTAAAACAAAGGAATGATAAACCCTAACATGTCACGATTCCTCTGTTATTACACGTAAACTCAAACCAAAACAAAACTTACGGAACGAGCACCAACACAAAGCAATACAAAACTAATTGTACAAGAACCAGCACAACACAAAACAGAGCAAAGCAAAACCTACTTACCAAGGACAAAGGGAAAAGAGACTAACACCTAACCTAACATGACTACTCTTTTCCGTGATGGGTCATTCTTTGGGTCCGTGTGTTACGTGATTATTATATATACCCTTTCTCTGGAGGTGACCGATAAGGGCTTCCTGCTATCTGCTATATAGGTGATGAGGGACGAAGATAAAGGGAGCTTAGTAACGATGTAGGGACGCACGGAGAATGTATTACGAAGGAGGAGGAGCCAATAAATATGTAATGGGAAATTTGATATATGGTTTTCGTCTTGCAAGGTGTAGTTGTAGTATATACTAGTTGCGGTAGTTGTAGTAGTAGTAGTAGTAGTAGTGGAAAAGTTATTGTTATTATTATTATTATTATTAAATTATTATTATTATTATTAAATTATTATTATTATTATTATTATTATTATTATTATTATTATTATTGTTATTGTTGTTATTATTATTATTATTATTATTATTATTATTATTATTGTTATTATTATTATTGTTGTTGTTGTTGATTTTGTTATACAACCTGGGTATGGCGGATACGCACCTGATACACCTGAGTTTCTTGTGTTCTTGTCAGTATTTCATTATTCATTAGAAATCGGTCATTCATATTGGACGAGGTGCGTGCATTCCCTGCTCTCTCTCTCTCTCTCTCTCTCTCTCTCTCTCTCTCTCTCGTCACGCATGCACGTAGAATAATCAGGGTTCGTACGAAAAGTGCAGACTGAAAGAAAATTTTAACTTCAATTATTAATGATTTAGAATAATGGTATTAGGTTCCTGATGGAGTGACTATTAAAGGCATTGAGGCTCATAAGAAACGGAGAAAGGGTACGAGGAATCTATAATAATGTATGTGTCTCCTCCTCACTGAGGTTACATTATATACGATGAATTATAGTGAACGAGTTACGGTACGTTTCTCTCTCTCTCTCTCTCTCTCTCTCTCTCTCTCTCTCTCTCTCTCTCTCTCTGCGTGTGTGTCTGGTTTCATTCACACAAAAAACGTTCGCCGTCTGCCGTCCGTCGATGCGGCCAACCTCCCATAGATTACCCTTCCCAATACCTGCTCCCCGTCACCTGGAGGATTCCCCTGTGATGCAGGTGACAAAGAGTGCCAAGTTTAATCCTTAGTGGGGCGTGAGGGCAGTACGTTGACCCCCCCTAACCCTGTCCGCCCCGCCCCGCTCCGCCCCGCCCCTGCTGCAAAAAACCTGCGATTTGGTTACTCGAAAGACAACCTTTCATCGCTTTGCAAGGTGTTAGCGGACGGAAAATAATATGAAAGTGGAACGTGTGAAGAGGAGGGTCTTATATGGGTAAAGAGACCGCGGAAAAATCGAGAAAAATAACAAAATTTACGTGACGGAATCGCAATCGGAGGCGGGAAAAGGAGCGAAGCAGACGGCCCGAGCTCAGTAGTCGAGATGGCGGCGCCGGCGACGAGTGTGGTGGTGCTGGACCGCGGCAACAACACCACATGCACGGTCAACCTGCACGGTGAGTGTGTCTCTGGGGTGCACGAGGGTCAGGGCGGGCGTGTGCGGCGTGCCCCTGGGTGTGGGTGCCGCGGCGGGGGAGCAGAGCCAGGTGTACAGGTGACAGGAGGAGGGAGGGAGCCTGAGCCGCCCGCGCGTGATTTTGGTCTGGTGGTGTGGCGAGTTTTTTGTCACCTCTTTGAACGCCCCGGCTTGACGAAACAAAGGAAATTGAGGAAAATGCAAGATCTGTCCCGCGCCCAGGGGTTTGGGTCCAAAGAGGGAGGTCGAGAGGGTTTCGGAGAGGGCCGTGTCACCTTTCAACATGTCAAAATAAGAAAATAAGGCACGAGTTAAGACCGAGGGAGGGCTATTTTTTTCCCATGGTGGGGAGGGGTCGGGCCTTGGGTGGTTACCTCGGGATGCCGCCTTGGGCCTCAGAGCTTTCCCTGTGGCCATTTTTAGTGCTCTATTATGCTATGGAGAGAGGAAGAGCCGTGTGTGTGGGTATGGCCGGCTGCCGAGGCCTGGGAATGGACTTGTAGCAGGGGCAGCCCGAGGGAGCCTGAAGGGACCAGTTAAGACTTTCCTTACTCCACCTTAATACAGACGCCATTTACCCCACACTCACGCCCACAGCTTGCATCAGGAGGGGAGGCCTGGGGGGTATAATAATAGCAGTATTACCCTTAACCCTGCAGTGTGGCAAGCCAGGAAATCCTACTTTGTTTAGGATACTGAATTTTCTGCATATTTTGGCTTTATTAGGTAGTTTTATAGGTTCTGAGATGAGTCTTCAATGTGTAACCTTTAACTTTAAGGGTGGAAGGGCATGCTGTGTCATCTCTTGTTTATTGTGTAGCCTAATGTATATTCAAGTTCTGACCAAGTTTCTATCAGTCCCATTCTTTTCCTGTAAGTTATGACAAACCTGTTCTCACACAGCAGAGTAATGATAGGACAGGAAGCCTTAGGAGGCAGCTGGCCCCTTGGGGGAGGGCAGTCTGAGAGAGAGAGAGAGAGAGAGAGAGAGAGAGAGAGAGAGAGAGAGAGAGAGATGATGGATACTTAAGTTTGGGATGCTGTAAATTTTTATCATCTCACACAGCAAAACCAGCAAACACACTCACCTTGCTCTTATCATCTCCTGGATCACATGCCCAGACCAATTAATATCCTAATGTATGCACCACAATCACCTTTGCTATCCTCATTATCCTCCCACTCTCACTGTCCACTGGAATTCAAGACAAAAAACTCTAAATCCAGTTTGTCTTGGGAGCAAAGAATACTTTAGACTCAGAGTAAAGGGATATGGCATCCGTGTACTGGCGGGTTTTAATGTTTTATGAGAGTATTCAATAATTGAGTATGAATTATGTATGTGCTTTTATGAAATATTGAGAACACCGCTCATAAAACCTGACATGGCAGCCTTTACTCTCCTCAAGGACTGACTATGGTCAATCAAGCACTTTTTATATACTATTCTTAGATTTTCAAGACATTTTCTAGTATAATATTTTTCTATATCTTCACTTTATTGCTTGCCATGATGACAGCAAAAAGTCTGGAGAGCATTGTATTCTTGATGGAATGTATCTCATTTGAAATATATTCCATTTTTATTATTATTACATCCTCCTCAGCTTCTGTGAATCTTGTACTCGCCACAATTTTAATCGAATAGTGTGTGAATCATCTAAAAACATGTATGGAGGAGAATAATGGGCACCTGAGGGGATTGAATCTTGTTCACCTGCTGCCCGTCAAATTATTACATGTTTCAAATTATGTAACTGATTGATACACGTTTTTTGCCTTGAGACTGGAGTCATCCATCATCTCCTGGGCCATAGAGGAAGCCAATCTACATGCTGCCAAAAAATATATTGGACATTGGATGGCAGGAGTTCATGGATAGAGAGAAGATTCTGAATTTTGTTGGTGGCACGTAAAGAATCATGTTTTTATGGGGTGCCCCAGGCTGCTTCCAAAGGCCAACAAGAAGTTCTGATTCAAGGACAAATATTTTTCATTCATTACGTGATATAATTATCTTCACACTTGCCCTTCTTGCCCGCTGAGAGTTGGGCAGAACGCTGTGGGGCCTCAGTTCTCCCCTTGAAGGCTGACGAGTTTTTGAATTTATATGTTGTTAGGTAAGAGGCTTTTTATGCTGTACTGCTTCTTTATTGTCCTTAGCTTATCTCCATGGTTCTGAAACACTGGGTAATACTACCGTGGATTGCAGGATGTTCTTTTTACACCTCTGGTTTAGGTTTGAATGTTAATCCTTTGTACTGAAGATTGTTGCTTCATCCACTAAGACTTGACATTAAGATGGTAATTTACGTTCCTTTCATGGCTGCCGGAGTGATGTTGAGGAGCCTTTGTATTTCACTGAGGCTCCTTAAGGGGAAACACTTGCACAGCCCTCTCTTGACATTTTCCTGGCTATACTTATTTTTAGTCTTACTCACTTTGCTCATGGTACCTTTCCCTTTGTTCTCTTTTAGTATATTCAAGAACTATTGCACCATCAAACCTAGTCCTCTGCAGGTAAAGGACTAGCAGGGTGGTGAGATATCATAGTCACTGCCTTAACTTGAGTATTTATCCTCATCACTGACACATCCCTACCTTCTTCATGGGTGTCAAGGACATTGCATCACCCCATCAGTGTCCTATAGGGGAACATAGCAGGATGTGATGATGCTTGTGGTGGTGGTGGCAAGCCCTCGCTCCCTTTCTCGAGGCAGGGTTGAAGCTGAGAGAGGAGATGGTGACACAGTTTTTGCTCCCTGTCTGGCTCCTGCTGCAGTTCTCCCCTGTTTTTTACTCCTCCAGTTCCTCGTCTGCTATTGATTCAGGGCCTCCCAGCAGCTACAGTGGGAGTGTGAGGTAGCTGCTGATGCTGCTGCCTCCATCTTCCCTGCTCCCACACTTTTACACACTTAACACCATAATAAAGAGGGATCAGTATTTAGTGTGATGGGGGTCATATTGATTTTCCTTCTTTGCTGATATGATTTTTTTGGTGTTGAGCGTGCCTAGTGGGGTGGGTGGTTTGTCCTTCACAGAGTGCGAGAGCAAAGCCAAGAGGGCAGCACTGAGTAGGGATAGAGGTTAAGGAGGGGCAGGGCCTCGGATGAATCACTTGAACTTGGGTTGCCTTGTGTGAGATGTAAGGGTGGAAGGACTTGTATGCAGTGCTTTGGATGGTATTTATATGGTTGGCTTTCTTTGCTTCCTTCCAAATGACACACTATAGGAAGGAGGTGATTTGATTTGTGGGAATTTGTTCAGTAACTATATTGTGCTAGGAGTAGTGTCTTTTCTCTTTTTATAGTGACTGAGATGAGTTTCAAGTCCGATATATATATTTGGAAAGAGTATGATAAACTTCCCTTTTATCAACTTTTTCATCCACCCATTCATGTTTTAGCATCTATTATCTTGCAAGAAACAACTGTAGCCTTGGTAACATTTTCATTGAAGTATTATTTGGTCTTAGTATTTTAGTATATTATTAAAAGTTCTTATTGTTTTACCCTACATGCAGAGGCTTATCATCCACCATTGTGAGGCAGGTGTATCATGCTCCATTGTGTGGGGGAGGAGATAACTACTTCATATCACATCCTATAATTATGAGCCACACAAAAAGCAGTGCAGCTGTCCCTATTGCTAATTACCAATGGAGGAGGACAGGTAAATGTTCCTTTTTGTGGCTGGTGCAGGTAATGGGTTTTGGTATAATCTCTCTGGTTTCCCACAGGTGCGACGGTGGTGTCATGGCGCGTGAACAACCAGGAGCAACTTTTTGTTAGGTGAGTCCCTTGAATGAGGAGGAGGAAGAGGAGGAGTTGCGTGTCATGCAGTACATGCCCCACAAACTTTTATGGGAGCTGCCTTGTATAATGGCTTGATAATTGCCTGCTTTTTGAGACACACAAAAAAATGGAGGGTTTTCATGTAACCTCTTGAGTGGTGTTGCCGCTGCCTTGCTGATGTGGTGATGGTGGTGGAGGGGTGTTGGCAGGATGGGGTTGTGTGTGTGCTTACCTTGGGGTTGTGTGTCATGCTTTGCACATTTCCAGGTTGGCTGTCAGGAGATGGATTAATGAGCACCCTTAAGTCTGTTAATTAATGTGCTAAAAAGCTGTGTAGTGAAAGCTTGTGTTGCTCACCACCAGAAAAAGCTTCCATCCTCCCTCCACAAGAAAACATGGCGTGATTCTTCCAACTGGATACAAGTTCTCCAATTTAGCCTTTTTCATGAGTCCCCGGCGAACAGGAAGGAGTTTTTGTGGGCGGTCGTCAGGGAGGGTGGAGGCAGGGGATGCTCTAAATTACAGAGTAGGGGAGGAAGGGGAAAAAGGAGGATATGTACAGGCTGCCTGGGTACATTGGAGGCTGGGAGGCAAGGCTTGAGCTCTCCTGAATGACCTGCTGTTTAAGGGTCGTAGAATATTCGTTCAAATGGAAATACTTTGCCAGAGATTATCATTATTTAGTGCCCTAAGGCTACTCATGCCACTGACTTGTCTGAAATTGCTGTCTAGGAAGAGGTTTTGAAATAGAAGAATCACAAAACAAAGTAAAAGTTAGCATATTGATAGCTTCAAGAAGACTCCATGTTGAAGATTGGATGGGATGAGTCTGGCTGGCTGGCTGAGTGTTCCAATGAGTGATTCTATCTGGAAGGGGGAGGATTGAAAAAAGACAGGATGAAACGCTTGAGAAAATCAGCACAGTGGTACTATCTTTGACCAGACTCTGCTGTAAATTATGTTCTCTTTCAGACAAAAAAAAAATAAAGAGATGATACCATGTGTAAGGGTGGGATGTCTGGACCTCGATTTATGTGGCAAGCAAAAATTAGTTTCTTTCACGGAAGATTTAACTTTCATACCCCCAAGCAAGATTCTGTAAAACTAAAGATAAAGGTTTTGTGTGTGTGTGTGTGTGTGTGTGTGTGTAGGTAGGTAGAGTGGCTCTGGTAGGGGTGGAGGCAGTGTGATTGTGGTGGGGAGATAGCATGACTGTGGTGGAAGTGATGTAATGATAGGAATGTGGTGGTTGGGGGGGGAATAGATAGTATGGTTGTGGTGGAGAGATAGTGTAGCTGTAGGGAAAATGGTGTGGCTGAGGTGGAGAAGTATGTGTGGTTTTGAAGGTGAGATGGCATGGCTGTGGTAGGGAAACGGCTAAATATAACTTGTGTAGTGAAGCGATTGAGCTGTCTAGGTATGAATGTGGTGAGGTGGTGGAGCTAACAAGAGTGGAGGAGAGCTGGAGTAGAGGTGGTTGCGGAGGTGTGGCTGTGCTGTGGTTGGGAGGCAGGGATGGGCCATAGACCTTGACCATGTACCTGACCTCACGCATCACTAACTCCCAACTTTCCAGTCTCCTACTCCAACTGCGAGACGCCATAACGAATGCTGTGAATGCTCTTGTGTTCCACCTGAAACGGCCCAACAAAAATGGCCAGGAAAAAGTGGTCTGGTTGCATTCTGAGGCAGTGAACCTCGGCGAGTGTAGTCACTGATGCCTACACTACCCTGCTATTTTGCCTGGAGTGGGATGAGAGAAGAACCTGCACAGCTCTGAGTCTGGTGTTCATTCCCACTGTTATACCAAGAGTTTCCCTTTGAATGGTGCAGTTGTGGTGCCATGACTGCACACTCCAATCAATCAGTCATTCCCTTAGACTGGGCTTGCTTAGAATCTCCCTGACTGGGGTTGGGATGTTCATGTCTGGTGTAGATGGTGTGGGTGGAGCAGCCCAAGTGTGGCAGCCACCTGGGATGTGTGGCTGGCTGGTGCCTGAGGCTAGCCCCCAAGGGATTGTGTGTGGCTGAGTCGTGGTCTGGGAATCCTGCACTGGGGAGAGAGAGGGAGGATGAAAGTGCCCTATTCTGCAGACTTTAACTTTTTCTTCTCTCTGTCTCTCATTATTATTATTATTTCTAAGAATTTATGTACCAGTACTTTATAAAATTAAATCTAAGCTTGGTTTATCAGCTGTTACTTTTTTTGTAGCTGACAACCATTACTCGGATAATTAAATTGTGCATTAGGTGGCTTTTTAATAAAAGGCAAGAACACTGAGCCATAAAAATAGGTTAATATTTGACCACAATGTTTTGTGTATGGCAAATTATTTTTTGATAATTATGTATTTTAGTAGTTAAAAAGACCGTTTTACATAAGAATGTTATGACTTCATAGATATTGCTAATGGTAGTCATTTTTTGTTTGCAGCAAGCAAGCAATTTTTGATGGAAAACGAGCCATCCGAGGAGGGATTCCAATAGTTTTTCGTAAGTTGAACCCAGAGAGAAAGTTCAGGGTGAATGACATGTAATGAAATAGTTGGCAGTTCACTGTCATTGAACTATAAATTTACACGGTACAAATATTTTCATTAACAGTAGTAATAAGTTTTCCTCTATCCTTATCACGCCCCACAGCCCAGTTTGGTGCCTGGAGCACTGGCCCGCAGCATGGCTTTGCTCGCATCTGCCGCTGGGAGTTGAAGAAGCCCCCAGAGCGCTTACCCACAGGGGATGTGGAGGCCATGTTCCAGCTGCTGGACAATGAGTTTACTCGCTCCATGTGGAACTACCCGTAAGTGTACTTGTTCACTCGACAGTAGTGTTATCAGGTTGTTGATACTGTTGTGGAATGGAAAATTCATACCATATTTCTCTGTCTTGAATGTGCCTGAAAATGTTGGTCATGAAATATGAGTTGCACTAAATTACTCTGTATTGATCTTCATGTAGCAGGTGAAAAGTTGTAGCCTCTGGAAATGGCACACACATACATTTGTCTCCTCCACTCCCATTAGTGCAGACACCTACATACACACATATTCACCCCCACAGGTTCAGCCTAACGTACCGCCTCATCCTGCGGGAGAAGGAGCTTCATTTCAACATCTCCGTGTACAACCCTGGTGCTGAGACACTCTCCTTCACCTTCCTGCTGCACACTTACTTCAAGGTTCCTGACGTGCGGCGGTGCCAGATCACAGGCATGAGGGGCTGCACCTACATTGACAAGGTAAGGGGGGCAAATACCTGGATTTGTTGCCTTACTTCATACCTCAGCAGAGACTTATGTGAAACAAGCATGATATTTTATATAATCTTTTTTACACGTTTATTAGGTAGCTTTGATTGTATTGATTAAATTTTGCAAATGTCATACTTCCTTTCCTGCACCAGTATTGCCCTTAGCTGTATGTTTCCCCTGCTTCACATCTCAATATTTAAACTCCCTGATTGCTCTAGACCCGGGAGGGAGCCCTGTACCAGGAGCACCGGGATGTGGTGACCATCAATGAGTGGACAGACCGCATCTACCAGAACACTCCCCTGGAGCACATCATCACCAATGTGGTCAGCGGCCGCAAGATGAGGATGCAGAAGTATAACCTTGTGGACACAGGTCAGCTGGGTTTTGTTTTGCTTTGTTCAAGTCATAGTCATAAAAGTAAGTTTTGTCTTATGTCCACAGAAAAAATATATTTCTGTGATTCTGATTTATTTAAAAGATACAACAGTCACTGCAGTGTTCTCCTGATTACCTTCCAATTTTATATAATGGATCTACTAAAATTTTACTGGTTTGGTTGTCATGTGTTTTCAGTCACTAGTTTGTCTTTACAGTGGTGTGGAACCCATGGATTGATAAGGCCAAGGAGATCCCTGACTTTGGAGAGGAGGAGTTCCCCAACCTGGTATGTGTGGAGGCTGGGCACGTGTCCTCGCCAGTAATCCTTCCACCCGGCACGGTGTTTGAGGCAAGCCAGATCCTCCAAGTGATGTAGGGGGCTGGGGAGACGCCTCACTGTAGGTCACCGCACATAGGCATGCAGCACCTCACCTCTTGGTCTCTTGTTGAGGAGCATTTGTTTAGCTCATTTTTAGCCATCACATTTGTCACACATTCACAGTTCAGAGTTGATGTAAATGGAGCTTGTTGGGACCGGGAGTATGGGTGTGTATACTAACAGCCGCTGGTGCTGGTATTTTTTTTTATTTTTTTATTTTTTTATTTTTTTTTAAGCCTCTGAGTCCTTGAGCCTAAATGGACCATGAGGCATGTTTTGTTTTTTAAATTCATATTTATTTTTTTATAAAAAATCCTTTTTTTTTTTCCTGTAACTTTTTTTTTATACAAAAGATGATATACAGTGACTATTTTTCCATCATTAGGATTCCTGAGTTATTTTTCTATAGTGTGGTATTTGTCTAGAGCCTTTATTCTTAATTTAACGTAACCATGGCAGTCATTTGCCAGCACATACCTAATTACGTATGTATCTTATTTTTCTTTGTGGTGTTCTTAGCTCATGTTGATGGTCCAGGAAACATGTTGAGACTCAAAACTTAATGACGTGCCCCATTGTAATGTGCTTTATGGTTATGGTAAGGGGCTTCAGGATAATGGCAGTATATTGCCCTTCCATCCCCCCATTTCCCTTACAGAATCTTATTGAGAAAACTATTAATGGTGCTATGGGTGTTGTGTTTGGTCTTTCCCAGTTGAGTTTTGCCATTTTAATGTTCATTTACCAACCCATTCTCAAAAAGATTAACCAGATCAGTTTTATTTATTTGATAAAAGATAATCATTGTTCCTCTGAAGACATAACCTGCCCATTGAAAATATAACTAAACCCGTTCAGATAACCTTTTAAGTGTTTGATCTCAAGTGTAGCATTAAGATGTTGAAAAAAGGACTGAGAGTATCTCCAGAAAGTTTTAACAACTTGTAATGGCTGGGAAGGCCATGGCATTTATCTCTGTTGTGTGGACAGTTTTTCCCAGTTACAAAAAACCAAAGTTATAAGAATCATTATGAAGACAGGGTGACTATTTCTTAATTAATGATATTTGTATTTTATAGGTTGTTTATTGTAGTCTACTTGCTACTAACCTAGTTATTGGTACTTGTAGTCAAGAGTTGCTTTGTGCAGTCTGTGATGGTGCATAATTACCGAGTGCTAAAAGGGTTGCTAACTGTTGTGGAGTAGAGGATGAGTTGTAGCTGAGTTTTTGAGCTTTCTAATCTTGTTAATGACCCAAGCTTGGGCAGCATGTGGCTTTCACACTCCAGTTTTAGATTTGTTAGAAACAACTATTTTTAGTGTTTACTACATTTAAAGTTTTTATAAGAAACATTGCCAATCCATAGGATGCCATCATTTTGGTTAGTATTGGTACTGTGGTCTTCATGGCTAGGATAGCTTTATAGTCAGTTATCATGAGACATCTTCACAAACCTTAGAAGGGACTCACCAAGAATGCTGCAATTGGTTCACCCTGAAGAATGCGTAGTCCAGATTCTGTCCAAATGTACAACAAAGCCATTTCTCATTCCATCATACTTTGCTGTTTTTAGTTTTCTTCAGGGTGAAGCATAACTATTCATCTTGTCATTTGTTTTAGATGAAGTAAAAATCATGAATATATACCAGACAAGAGTTCTTGCAGAAAATGTAGTCCAGTCACACTTTCTGCAGCCAGTTGTTACACATGTGACCTCAGTTGATAGTCCTTAACGACCAGTCATGTACAGTGTTTGTCTTGCTTCTTGCACTTCTTGTCTTTTAAAAAGTTTGCATTATAAGGTCAACATTACCTCAACAAGTATGTTTAAACAAACAATTTCTCAGTGTTAACCGAGTGAATAACTTGCAGAGGCCACCTTACACACTTCTTTTATTCATAATTTGCTGATCCTATTGTCTTAAATTAACTTGGCACATGCCATCTAAACATGTGAACTTGACAATTTTGACCAAACCATCATGTGCTCTGTATGGGCTTCTACAAGGTATAAAATAAGCAACATGGGTGAATGAGCAGGTAACGACTGGTGCCCTCTGCAAGTGACCCTTGGTTCGGACATGAGTGTGAGTTGACTGGTTCATCACTTTACATGACTGAGGTGCTCAGATGTCACAAACATGATGTTGTAGCACATGTTGTGGTTGTGAGCTTTACACATATGGATCTATTCCAGGTTGTTCAATCTCATGGTTTCATCAGTGTAGCACTGCATTCCGAATTTCATTTTTCTTTGACATATTTTCAAGTTTAGAGTTATTTTTAAGACACTTTAATAGTTTATAGTCAGAGTAATAAATTAATATTTCATAATTTTATATAATCATTATATGATGTATGATGCTGAATTACTTAACTGTTTAATTTTGTTTCTATAGTAAAAAATCAGTTAAAATGTAGTTAATTCAGGTCTCTCATTTTCCTATGGGGGATTCTATCCTCTTAGGAGTTCCTTGTTCCTGTCCACAGCTAGCAGTCAGCCTCATCCTTTATCTCTCTCAACTCGGAACAAATAATAAAGGCCGAGGTTGAGGCTCAGGTCACGACTCAGATCACCTGTCAATCACATTCATGTTAGGTGTGCCTGCCACCCATGACAGATGCAGGGCACAGACTCTGGATCCCATGCATCTTTAAGGTGGAAGGACCCCTAGCCCCTTTTTTTGCGTCTGGGGTGGTGCAGAAGTGACACTCAGCTGTAAAACCAGACCCCAAGATAAACTTTTGGAGAGTTCTGTGTGTGAGTACATGGAATGTCTTCACTCTCTCTGAGGATAACCGACTGCCTTACTTTTTTAATAAGCTTGGAAGCTAAAGGCAGATACAGTGGAACCCTTTGAGACAAAGAGGCCTGGCAGGGGCAAGATAAGTAGTGCTTGACTCTATAGTCAACCAGTTCCCCACTATGTGACACACTCATTGTCTTGGGCAACTTAATGCAGTTACTGGCACAGAGAGAGATGGCTACAAGTTATGTGTTGATCTCCATGGTTCTGGCACCAGACACAAAGTTTACTCCAGAAGGATGAGTATTGCTGTTTTTGGGTTCCAGAGATACAAGTCTCGCCACTTGACTTGGTATAGCAATGCTGGGGTGTGCCAAAGGAAATCAATCACATCCTCATTAGTACTTGAAGGAGGATCCTTCAGAACTGTAAGGTTTTATGGTGCCAAGTTCTTTGTGACTGACCACAGACTTGTTGCTACACCGAGGATCTGCATCAGGTCCAAGAAAATCTTAAGATGAAACCCTCTTGGGTTCCATCTAGAGAAACTGAGACACCAGGCATGTGCTCAGTGCTCAGTAGTATGCAGAAGTGTCTCAAATTGGTTTGAGGTGCTTGGTATTCTGAAGGACCCTGAGAAGTTGTGGGATATCTTTAAACATGAAACTCTCAAAGCTGCTGATGCAAATTTGGTCTCAACTGCTTAAGTTCCAGAGACCTGAGCAATCTGGATTCATGCCTGATAAGTCAACAACTGACCAGATCGTAGCACTTTGTGTCCTTGTGGAATGCTGATGTGTGTTTCAACAGAGGCTATTCGCAGCCTATGTCAATCTCAAGAAGGCATTTGACTAAGTGCTTCGTAAGCACTCTGGGATATTCCATGGATCCATGGGATTCCTGCAAGGATTACTGATCTGATGACTGACCATTACTCTAGGACTGAGACTGCTCTGAAGTGTGGGATAGGCAGTTTGAGTTTCTTTCATGTTAATTTAGAAGTGAGGCAGTGGTGCATTCTTGCTCCATCATTTTTCAACACTTGCATTGACTGGATATTAGGCAAAGTTCCTGATCAGTCATTGTGGAACATCTGTTGACATCAAGGTCACTGACTTTGTTTTTGCTGATGGTGCTTGAGGAGACCTTCAGTCCCAGTGGCAAAGCCACTGGGACTGAAGGTCTCCTCTGCTAAAACCAAAGTCCAGTTGTTTGGAGACTTACTGGATAACACAATTCAGCCTGTTCATGCATGAGGTGAGGACACTGACATCACCAAAATTTTCACATACTTTGCTAGTGTAGCGGATAACAATGGTTGGTCTTTCCTGGAAGTCACTCAACGAATTGGCATGGCCCATGGTAGTATGGCCTCGCTCAACATAAGTACATATGGTGTATATGGTGTTGTCAATATCTATACAGACAGAAAAAGATTTGAGTCACTTGTGCTCCCTGTCTTACCATATGGCTGTGAGACATTGACACTGAATAGTGACTTGAAGAGGCATGTTGATGCCTTTTGTACCAAGTACCTTCACAGGATCATTGGGATTTGCTGGAATAACTTTATGCTGAACCACTAATTTCTTCATGAAAGTGAAATGAGGTCTATTAACAGCTTAGTCTATAACACCAACTCCAGCTATATGGGCTCATGGCACACTTCCAAGACATCAATCCTGCTAAGTGGGTTATTTCTGTGTGAGACAACCATGAGTGAAGGAGAGCAGTGGGATACCCATATAAATCATGGTTGGGGCAAGTTAATCGATCTTGCCAGGAGAGTGACAGATTGGAAAGGGTAACTGTGTGGAGACTTGCTTGGAGGTATCGTCATGGATGGAAGTGGGGAAGAAAAGTGTCCCCTGGCGTATTCTCCCTGTTGGTAGTATATGACACTTGCTTGGCCTATGCTGTCCCTCAGTCCTCTTGGCCAAAGTTACTGTAGTTGTAGTTAATTGAAGATCAGAACAGTGTGTGGGTAATCTTTAGCCACTCTGCAATGGTTGAAAATGTCAACCGCTTGCGGTGAAACTTGAACTCGGGTCTTCAAAATCACTGAGTCCATTCACTGAGCACTCAGCCAACGGCTGGTCTGCATGGAGAAATCCTGGAGGATGGCGTCATAGGGCAAATGAGGCAACTCCCCCCCCTCGTTTCCTTGGCACATTGACAGATTTTCCCAGATACACAGTAAGTAGGTCTTTCCACACATGTATGATGCAGCAACTGTTAAGTGGTTGCACTGAGAATGCATGAACTGGATCCTTCCTCTTCTCCCTACCATTGGGTCTAAATGAACTGGACATAACTGGGAAGTAAAGGTCAAGGGAACACATCAGTAAAGTTCTTAAAAATACTTTGATATCAGAAATGATTACATAAGAATATAAATACTACAGGTTTACATTTTCTATATGTACACATTCATGACAATCACTCATGTTCTGACCAAAAACTGCAATACAATAATTCTAGTGAAGTAGGAAATTATGAGAGAAAAACAAATAAATAAACACTTCTTTACACCACTGGAAATATGCACAGAAGTTGACAAACACAGAAATCAAAGACAATTAAGTAACACAAGGGAATTCAGAGTAGAGATGGATGGATGTAGTGAGTGACCAGTTGAGTGCATCAGTGTTAGGGAGACTTCAGGGAAGAAGTAATGTCAGTCACATATTCTTGTCTTCCTGTAGTTTTATGTGTAACTGGTGTGCATATACTAAAGTAATGAGAAACTCTGAAAATAATCTTGTGTTATTTGAATACCATCCCTAACACTGCAGCAGAATGGTAATGTTATTTTTAGAGGCACTTATGAAATTTAACCCAATAAATCAAAAAGGTTATTCAACAAAGTATGGCAGCACAGTAGTAGTAAGTGAGCCTGTGCATCACCCAACGCTGCCTTCATGCCAGTCAAACTCCATTGTTTTCTGCAGCAAACTCAAACAGTAAGGAGAGAAGTGAACCAGGATCTCACTGTTTTGTAAAGATGCAGGACTGAGAAGTACAAGAAAAACTTCACTCAGTTATTCAAATTTTTATGAGACATTAATAAGGAAAATTTTACCAAAAACTATAAATATGAAGGTCACTCTGGAAGCATCAGTCACTTGTGTGACTTGGATGAAGAGGTATGCATGGCCACAGTGCAGGTTTTAACACCATCAACGTGAGGACTCATTAAATTTGTTATAAGTTGGCTTAATGCACACTTGGGAGGCAGTGTGTGTTTGCTGCTTTCTGAACCAGTTATCATGGCTGGATCCACTGGTGCTCTCAAAGCTGAATATGGTAGATGAAGGTGCCACAGACAACTGCTGGTGAGTGTAGTGCATCCCAGCCTTTTGGTGTTGCTTCCACTTAGTTTTCCCTTAATCCCTTAACAATGACTATGACGCTGGTGTCATATAATTTTTTCTGACGTGGGTGACGAGCATGACGCCAGCGCTGGAAAACGAGAAGCTCTCTGGAAATTGAATGGCGCGCGTAACTATGTATATGTCGATCCTAAGTGACTAACTGGCACCTCTTTTGCCCCTTAGACGACTCTGTGCTAAAAATAGTCTACGGTTTCTGCCTACGCATCATGGCATCTGCAGAGCGATTATATTCCCTCAGCATATCTGTTTTGGCAGTCTTCCTTTAGTTTCTGCTCATCGTGTGCATGCTGAGCGTAATCTTGACACCTCCGCTGATTTACCTGATGTTCTAGAAATGAACCAATATCTTGTTCACAGGAGAGTTCAAAAGAGTGGGCAGCAGAAGTTGGAATTTTTTGGGAATCATGGAATTCCAGCCAAACGGTCAGTCCATATCATAATCTGATTTCACAGTTGAGTTATATGGATGATTTTCTACAACTTTTATTCAATGAGATTCACTATAGAATGAAAAACTAAAAAAATTTTTTTTTCGAGTTTCACTGCAACTTTGACTCTCTATAGGCAGTAAATTTCCAGGTCAAAGATTATAAACTATATTTTTCAGAACATCGCAATAAAATGAGCAACTTTTCTTCTATAAATTTTCCTGTACGTTGTACCAGTATAAAGATGGAATTTTTCAGGAATCATGGAATTCCAGCCAAACGGTCAGTCCAAATCATAATCTGATTTCACAGTTAAGTTATACGGATGATTTTCTACAACTTTTATTCAATACGATTCACTCCAGAATGAAAAAAACTACAAAAAATTACCAAAATTATTTATTGAGTTTCACCACAACTTTGGCTCTCTGTAGGCAGTAAATTTCCTCATCAAAGATTATAAACTATATTTCTCAGACTCCATTGTGATAAAATGAGCAACTTTTCTCCAATATTTTTTTATGTACGTCGCACCAGTAAAAAGTTGAAATTTTTCGGGAATCATGGAATTCCAGCCAAATGTGACATCCTAAAAAGAAACGAATTTCACAGCAGGGTGCGCCAGAAAATTTTCTATAAAACATCTTTTATGACTTTTTCACAGTTTCGAAGTGTATTTTTCGATGACTTGTGTCATGAGAGATCACCCGAGAAAAACTTTTGCGGCTCTGAGGGGTTAATGCACAGACCTGTGGGAGCCTCTCAACACCAAGTAAGGTTGCAAGTGTGAGTGAAACTAAGTTCACAGATAACAATTTTCACATAATTGTATTGAGGAGTGTCATGGTTGAAATATGCCAGCTGCTGTGTTTGACCTACTTGACCCTATGAAGATTGACATCCCATTGATAAAGTGTTCATACCTTCATCTTGGACCTGACCAGAGGTGCTCACCCAAGTCATGCACACTGTTGTGACTCACAGCCACAAACACATGGAAGGATGAACTAGTAATACCTAAGTTAGAAGGTACTAATTACCTGGACTCGGTACAGTGTCCACAAAAAGTACAGAGCGCTAGCACACACAAACCAATGTGAAAAAGCCCTGTGACATTTTTGTGGCTTGCAGCCTAGGCTGGCAACTGACCCAAACTTTCTTATGTCTGTCAACACAAAGACACGCCAGGAAAACACTACAACTCTCAGTTCCTGCCTCAGTGCTGCTTGAATGTTTCCTGCTACACTATATTGTTTTAATTGTTAGGTTGTTGGTGCAGCAGTTTTTGGACCAATACACCCAGACATATCTTAACCAACCTCAGTGCCACAGAAAAGGCACAGATCTTGGCTTTAAAGGTTGGAAATATTTTAAAATAATAAAAAGCAAGGCATGCAGGCCTTACTGAGAGCTCTATCTGCCACCTGGTTGCTACCACACAAGATTTCCCTCCTAACATCATACCACTGGTTATCAGCACCCTAAAATGTCTTCCTCAACCTCCCAGGAACTTGTTTTCTTGGTGCCATAAGGTTAGGAGGGAGGTCATGAGTACCAGGCACCAAACAGAGCTTACACTATGACCTGTATGCCTTGCTATTAATTTTTTTAACACACTTCCAGCCTCTCAAACCAAAACTTGAGCCTTACCTGTGGCTCTGAGGTTGATAAGAGCCATCTGAATGCATTGGTCCAAGCCCTGCAGCACCAAAAGCCTAACAAGTAAGAAAATGTAGTGTAGCAGTACATGTACAAACAGCACTGAAGTGGGCATTGTTCTCTTGGTGTGTCTCTGTGTTGACAGACTTATAAAAGTTTTGGTTGGTTGCAAAACTAGGTTACAAACTGATAAAACTTTAAAAAAATGTTTTTCACATTAGTTTCTGTGGTGGATGCTTCATGTTTTTTGCAGACACTTTTCAAGCGGAGTTGATGATGCCTGTAGTACTAGTTTTCTTTTATTTAAAGGACAAAGTGAAAAAAGACACTTGTCCTGAAATGAGCATCTGGGCAAAAGGCCACAACAATTTGTTTTTCATAAATGCAAATAATTTTCTTATAAAAGATTGTAGCACCCCATTTATATCATGTAATAGTGTATCTACTTAAAGATTTCAGGTGGCTCCATTCTTGCATGTACCACCCAGAGCTGCCAACCCTGTGGTGAAGGTGATAAGTGAATGCGACACAAAACAAAGACTACTGGTGGTGCCACAGATGATCAATCGATGCTAAAGTTGTTCTTGAGGCAGAGACAGGAATAACAGGTCTGGGTGGGTCTTGCAGCAGTGGAGGTGACTGCTCATGTTTTAAATAGTGAAATCATGCAGCTACTTTATCAGATCCCATAGAGTAATAATACCTGCTTCCTAGACTGCCACTACATAATAAATAGACTCATGCCCAACAGCCACACCCAAGCAAGAGTGACTTCATACAAAACTTTTACAAAATTAGCTCCCTATCTTCCTGACACCACCGGTTTGTATAATGCCCCTCCCCAACCCCCGTGGCAAACAATAAACTTTCAAAACGTGTAACAAAAACAGAATCAATAGTCTAGCTACGGCCGCCCGGCGCACGACGAGGCTTACCCATCAGGCTGGGAAGGGTCAAACATACATATACACTTGGGGTTCCAATACAGACCTGACTTTTGGTACACCAGCGTCCATACATATGGGATAAAGAAGTCCTCAGGTTCATTCTCCTCCACGTACTTAAACTTAAGCTCTGGGAACTTCTTTAGTCGGTCTTTTGGCAGGTGAAGGACTCCTTGCTGGATCACCTCCTGCAGAAGAGTGTGAGGTTGAGATCTAGACTGAATGGACAACTTTTTCTCATGCATGACTGACAGGCCCAAAGAGAGACCAAAGCTTCCTAGAGAGCACATAAAATTAAAACAAATGCAGAAACTATCTTCTCATTGAAGCTTGCCTTTAAAATTTGGGTGTATTTGGTGTCATAGGGTAGCCGAGGGGATGCGCCCCCCCCAGCGTATGCCCTCACTGACTGATTAATTATGCACTGAAAATTACTAGTTCTTTTGAGAGTGACTTTCACACTACATTTCATTTTGTGACTTTCCTTTCCCATTCCCCTTTCCTTGCCTGTCCCTGTCTTCCCCACCTGGACATCCTGCACCCCAGGGTCCCTCTTGGTGGTTTCCAGGCGGCCCATGAGGTATGAGAGGACCATTTCAATATTTTGCGTCACATCCTGGAAGTTGGGGTGTGTGGAGAACGGGTGGAAGAGGTGCTGCTTGTAGAGGAGAGTGTACACCAGATTGTGGTTGTGTGCCAGCTGGTGGGTCAGGACCGAGTTCAGGATCTCCAGGACCATGCGAAGCACCTCCTCTAGCACACCCACATCCCCAAGCTGGAAAGGTAGTGTGATCATTACTATTCACTGATGTGCTGGTGTTGCTGCCCCTTCCACACCACACCCTCTAGAACACCAATGTCCCCAAGCTGATAAAACTACCACAATCGATTCACTTACGCTGGATCCTTCCCAGCAGTGGCTGCATCCTGAGCTGAGTAAGTAAGGATGCTGCTGATTGGCTGTTAGCGGGCAGGGTGTCTGACATCTCTGTTGCCCAATACAATCACTTCACTTCAGAAAACATTCACATTTCTTTACTTAGATCATCTGTCACACAAATTAAGCAAATTTCGTTGACATCATTGGATGAAGAAGTGATTGTACAACCTTAACATGATTTTCAAATTATGGTGAACACAACTCGGAGAATAACGTTTAATGTTTATAAAACATTTTAACAAATCCTTCCTATTATATTGCACTTTATCTAAAATATGAAAGTACCACCATATTCAAGAGGATTTTATTTACAAGGACAAACATTTTATTTCAAACTGTTCCATGATACTGTAAATATCAATAATCAGAAGTGGTATTAACATTAAATGTTATTCTTGACTTATACTCACCATAATTTTTACCCTATCGAATTTTGAAAATCATATTAATTGTTGTACAATCACTACTTAATGTAATGATGTCAACAAAATTTACCAATCTTGTGTAACAGATGAGCCAAGTAAAGAATTCTGAATATTTTCTGAACCTCGGCAAGTGTGTTGGGTGACAAACTTCAGACACCCCATCCGCCACAACAGCCAATCAGCAACATCCCTACTTAAAGTGAATGGGCTACAGCTATTCATTATTTAGCCAACATTCTGGTGCCTTTAAGCTGGAAAGATTAATATTGACAGGTTTGTCAGCATACCAGTGCCTTCCACACCACCTCATCCAAAACATTAACACCCAAGCTATGAAGACTAGGTACTCTTCATTGGTTTGCTAGCATTCCTATGCATACCACACCTTCAGCACACTTATATTCCCAAACTGGAATAGTATATTTTTTTCCTATTCGCCGTTTACTCAGCATTACAAGATCCTCCTACATTGTCCACATTTCCCCAGCATACCCACACACTCAAGCAGGACATTCTTTACTCTTCATTGCTTGACCAGTATTGCAGTACCCTTCACACAACCCCTAGGTCACTGCATCATCTAGTTGAGAAGCTTGAAAAATAAAATGGGGAGGCGGTGGCTGAGTGGTTAGCTTGCCAGCACCGCATCCTCATGGACGTGGGTTTGAGTCCTACCCGCCACCACAGCTGGGATTTTTCAGTCATCACCAAGTGGCCTGAGAGTACCCACATGCTGTCCTGAATACCAACTATCAACCTGGACTCTTAGATTCTCTCTCTAAAGAGAGGCTAAAAGATAAGCTCCAGGGGGAAGCATGAGCCAAGCAGGATGGTGGCCCTATAAACACTTGCCTGTGCTACAATAGGCTGGGGCCGACTGTCAGACCCCACAAAGAAAACCTAATGGCACAACAGGAAAAAAAAAAAAAAAAAAGCTATTGGTTAGCGTTCCTGTCTCGAAAAAGTGACTCAGGAGGCAAGGGCACAAGGATGAACCCCTCTCTCAGGAACCTCTTTTGTTTCTAATTACTATTATTCTTTGTTTAACATCCTTAATTTCTCTTATGAGGTGAACAGTTTGATGAAGACATAGTGTTGATCATCTTGGTTTGGAGCAGGACTTTCTGCCTTTTTCTGTTTCTAATTAAAAGAAGAATTAAATTATTCTGAGTTGTTCTTTACTCTCTAAATCACCTTTTATGCCCAGCATATGTAAACATCTACTCCCCTATTTTCATGGCTTGTCTTTACACATGCCAGGCAAAAAATTCAGAGTTCACTTACTGCATCAGGCATTTCACTCTCGGACTCATCCAGGAGGTCCTCTGCCGCCCTGAGGGACTCGCAGAGGCGCGTGTGTCTCTTGCTGAGCGTCTCAAAGAGGCTCACCAGGCGCTGGCAGACATACGGGTGCAGCGAACGGAACTGACTTGACATGTTGGCCAGCGCTGCCAGACAGTTGGTGTGCAGGTATTTGTCCTGGGGAGGGGAAGGTAATGGTGTTTAGAGGGTTAAGTTAGGGTGACTTAAGGGAGAGTAGGGAAGGGGATATTGGGGCTCAGATGGGAAATTTAGGAGGTTGTCTTGATGGAGGGAGGGAGTGTAAAGGTGGGCTCAAAGGGTGTTGAGGGAGAGATGGAGAGAAGGGATGGGAAGAGTGGGGCTTAGAGGGGAAGTTAGGAGGGTGTCTTAAGGGAGGGAGGGAAAGTAGGAAAGAGGATAGTGGGGCTCAGAGGGTGTCTTGAGGGAGGGAAGGAGAGTGGGAAAGAAATATTGGGGCTCAGAGGGTGTCTTGAGGGAGGGAGGGAGAGTGGGAAAGAAAATATTGGGGCTCAGAGGGTGTCTTGAGGGAGAGAGGGAGAGTGGGAAAGAAAATATTGGGGCTCAGAGGGTGAAGTTAGGAATCTGTGAGGGAGGAAGGGAAAGTAAAAGTAGGGCTCAGGTGAGATAAGAAAACACTCTTTGAGCAGGGAGGGCAAGGAGTGCTGGATCTCGGAAAGGATCTAAGTGATAAGTGGTTCACATTTGACTTGCATAGTGATATTCATTATAAAGGGATATGGGATAACTATGGGCACTTTTTCTTCCTTATATATCAGTCTGTGATCGGTCTACTATTACTATAATAACAAAAAAGAAATATGAAGGTCTAAGGGCTAAGTTAAGAGTGATTATATGCCGTTCTATAAGAGAATGGTCTGTCCCCCATGAAGAAATCAAATCAGGAAGAACCAACTAAACAACTCTTGAACTGAACACATCAGCACTACTCACTCTCATCTTGGTCATGTTGTAAGTTATGGTCCGGATCACCACCAGGATGAGGAGGCCGCCAAGGGAGATGTCACTGATGAAGCGCTCGGTGTACCACGTGATGTTCTTGAGAGGCTGAAACACAGGTGCCAAGAAGGGCCTTTGAAAACACTGACCCTTACCACCAGGACCTTCCTAAGTGCTATACCAGACTATGCAGTACCTATATAACCACTATTCTACCTCTTAGCCCTGTAAAAGGTGGCACATTAAAAAATAAACATCCATAATAACAACAGATCCATTAATTTAAATCTGCTGAGTATGTATGCAATTGTTAAAAGCTGTAAGACAAAGATAAGTCAACAAAATTCTGCCGAGCATACATTCACTCACAATATCATGGATGGTTTTGTTGAAGGAGTCGTCTTCAGAGAGAATGAGAAGGATGATGAGGGACATGTAGATGTGGTGTGAGGTGCTGTCTGGGGCATGGTAGAGGGTGTGGAGGATGGGCAGGACGAGGCTCTCTACATCGGTGCGTGCGAGGACGTAGGTGCGGAAGTCGTCGTTTTTATGCAGCAGGAGGTAGAGCAGCAGCGTGGTCTGGTCGTCCTGCAGGTGGGTGTAGAGAGCCTTGTACAGCGTGGCAAACTCCAGCTTGAAGGTTGCCACTGCCTGCGTCGGGGTACTCTCGGCAGGGTCTGTAAAGGGTAGGGAGTGGCAGTGCTGAAGTCTGTCTATTGTCCATCCTGTAAGGTTATACACTAAAGTTATATAAGAATGATCAAGGTCCAATTTAACGGTCGCCATTGCCTGTGTTGGGGTGCTCTCCAGAGGGTATATAAGATGGAAACTGACACTGGTCAAGATTTGTCTAATATTTGTCAAGATTTTACACTTAAGTTATGTCAGTGATTAGGATTCATTTCTTACTCCTGATGATCCACTTTACTGGTGGTTTCCCTAACACCTATTTGACTCTAGCACTCCCACAACTACAGAACTTATTTCTTGGTGGGATCCAATAACCTCTGTTGTTGCACCGCGTAGATTTATGAGTGGCAGGACTTTTTTTCTTACAATAAAGGTATCAATACAACAATACCTCATCAGGTTTTGACAACACAAATCCCATTTACTTGCTGTTGTCTTTACTGCTACAGTCATTTCATTCTTTTTGTTCATGACTCAACTAAGTGGAAAGATGCATACGACATGGGAAACAAACTCTAAAGGCAGAAGCAGGGGAAGTATTGTATAAATTACCATGGAAGTTTTGAGCATGGAGCAGCGCCTGTCTGTAGGGGTTCCTGGTGGTGCGGTCAGCTGTGTAGTGGTTGGTCAGCACCAGCAGCAGCAGCACACTGAGGGACGCCAGGGGAGACTCCTGCCCGCTGCTCTGCACCTCTTCCCCACTGCTTGCCAGGCCCAGCGTCAACACATTCCACAGGCCAGCTGGAAAATGTGTGTGAGATGATGAACCACTTTGATAATATTGTATCTAGATAGTCATGTTATGTTTCTGCAGTTACAGTTGTTCATTTAATTTTAAGATTACATGAGTTTTTGTTCAGCTTTCCACTGTAATAAAATGAGCAATAATATTTCTGTTTTAATATTTTGGGCATGCGGTCGGATTTACTCTGTCCTGGAATGAGTAAGAAGGAAAGAGAAGTATGCAATATATAACCTGTCTAGCAACCACTACAGCTTTCTTGAGATAATAGAGTTTAAATCAAGACCCATGACGGACTAAGCCAGGGTTCCTTTGAGATTGGGATGGACTACTCTCTAGTTCATGGCTGTTTCACAAATGAGTAACTAAATACTAAATTAGATGGTAGGAGGCACACAACTATAAGTACTGTCCAAAGGCTTCAAAATGGGCTATGACAAAAATGGAGCCCAGACAACACAAGACAGAAGAAGGAAGAGGTAACCAAGAGGTACGCACAGGCCAGGCCGAGGATGATGGAGCCACTCTCTCCCTTGGCTGGCGGCTTGTCCTGGGCCATGAAGCGCCTCAGTAGCGTCTTCACAAACAGACAGGCGTGTATGGAAGCCCGGCCCGTCATCAGCATCCTGGGAGACACGAGGAGGATAAGTGATGGAGGAAAGACGTATAGATAGAAGATGAGTGATTGAAGGAAAGATGAGAGACTGGATGAGAAAGGAAATATGCACTACTCCTCCCATTTGCAGCTCCTCTCCTCTCCTCCTCACTTCTCTTTTCTCCTCTTTCATGGGGATAGAAGCTGAATGGTTGAAAGAAGGATGAGATAGGAGATAAAGAAAATATGAATTACTCCTATTTTCACTTCACCAAATACACCTTTCTTTTTTCTCCTCTCCTATTTCATCAATTATTCTTTCCTCTCTCGTAGGGGCAGAGGATGAGTGATTAAGGGAAGGATGAGAGACAGGACAAGAATTAGAAAATATGCATTATTTCTTCCATTTTCACCTCACCAAACACTACTCTCTTTTTCTCCTCTAATCTTCTCTCCATTTCATTCCATTTCACTCCTCTACTCTCTTCTTCTCTCCACTCCTTTCCTCTCTCTCCCTTATTTTATTCTACTCCACTCCTTTCCCCTCCCCTCCTCCCTCCTCTCTCCCCCTTACTCTACTCCATGCCACTCCCTTCCCCTCCCCTCCTTCTCCCTCCTCTCTCTCCCTTATTCTACTGCATGACACTTCCTTTCTCCCTCCTCCTCTCTCTCTCTCTCCTTACTTCAGTACGGAGAGGTAGCAGTCTTCCCCTGAAGCAAACACAAGTGCCGAGGTGAGGACGAGGAGAGAGGTGGTGGCCTCCTGGTGCAGCGTGTAGGTCAGTCCCACCAGCGGCACATCCACCACCACCTCCACCAGACTGGTCACCAAGTCCTCCACCAGTGTCATGTTGTCCTCCGTTGAGATGCCTGTTGTGGCGAGGGAAGGATGGTGGTAAAGTTGAGTGGCTTTGGTGATGAAGATGGTGAGGAGGATGGTGATTAAGTTGGGTGGCTTTGGTGATGAGGGAAGGCAGTGGTGAGGATGGTGAGGAGGATGCTGATTAAGTTGGGTGGCTTTGGTGATGAGGGAAGGCAGTGGTGAGGATGGTGATTAAGGTGGGTAGCTTTGGTGTTGAGGGGAGGTGGTGATGATGGCGAGGGACAGCACTACGTACCACAAAACTTACCACCACTCAACACAAAGGCACATAAGGCCAAATTAAGTGGGGAATATATTTCATTTACACCCACATGCCCATACTGATGCCAACCCCTTCAACACATGATAGAAGAGACTATGCATGGCAGGAACATCCACTTCCCATAGCCAAGGCAAGCCAGCCACATAACAAATACAAGTGAATAACAAAACAGTAGAACAAGAGAGCAGCAGCAACAATAAGTGACCCTCTCATCATCATACCTTCCTCTGTGGGTGGGGATGCCTGAAGCACCTCTATCACCTCCTCCTCAGACAGGTGTTGGATGAGCAGCTTACACACACAGCGCACAATGAACAGTGCATTATGTGCCTGCCAGGTAAACACAGTGCTGTGGAAAGGGGAATAGATGAATATAAGCCTACATTTTTGGTCTTTGTAACACTGTGCCTGAAGTACTAATTAGATTTCATATTAGTACAGAAAGGTAGGAATTTAAGTCAAAGCATTGTTTAGGTTGACAGAGCTTCAGGATATGAAAATATATATACAAGTGATGGATGAGTTTAATGCTTGCTTATATTTCTGAAAACCTGTTCTCTTTAACTTACATTGATATATTTAAAGAGAGAAGAATTATGGTGAATTCAGAACCCTATGTAACACTGCCTCTAGAAAGTACTTTAAAGGTATGCACATTTACAGCAATATTAGTGATGAGCATACTATTTATTTCACCAGTGGGGAGTTCTATTCTTATTCTTACTGGTTTTATTCACCCTCAAAACATAACACGAGACTGACTTGTCACACTGTGCCGACGCCTTGAGCTCAGTGGCCCGGGAGAGGAAGACACGGATGAGGGAAGCCACGTTGCCACTCTTGCTGTGGTTCTGCACCAATTCCACGTAGAGAGGCATTATGGACTCCTCCAGCAGCCGGTGGTCTGAGCTGTGGCATGAAAGAGGGTCAAGCTTAAGAATACCTCATGTTTATTGACTCTAAAAATACATTCATATGTAATGGCTTTTAGAAAATATCATATATAATAACTTAGAATATCTCACACATCGTATGACTTTTAGGAAAACTCATTTACATAATTACAATACCTTTCACAAAGTTTCATTAACTTTCAGAAAACAATCACATATATAAGTGACTTTAGAATACCTCACTTGCAAGTAATGACTTTTTGAATACATAAAGGTAAAGTTAAGGGCCTACGATAAACTGGGCCTGGGATCATTGCTCAACTCTGTCTCTCTAGTCCTTGAACCTGTGGTGGGTACCCTGGGACCAGGGTTGGAAAAAAAAAATCATGATTTAAAAAAAAAAAATTTAAAAAATTGATTTATTTGATTTAAATCAGATTTTTTATTTAAATGGATTTTTTTGGCATTAATCATTGTTTGTTTCCACTGATTATTTGTTTCAGTCTTATGAGGCCATTTTCTTGTATTAAATTTGGCCAATGTTAAATGAAACCATAGTTTAATATACATTACCCAAGATGAGTTTTTCACATAAAAATCATAATTTAAATCATTAGATATTTTACTCTTGATATAACACAAACGTCATTTTAAATACAGTATATTTAATTTTGATTTAAGTCATGATTTTTTCACTCTGACTTAAATTGATTTAAATCAAACCAACCCTGCCTGGGACACAAGGCAAGTGTTACAGCCAGGTTATCACAGATTTTTATGTGTACCATATTATATCTATGATGCATTTTTTGTAGTTCAGGATAAAAAGGGTATAACGAGGATAATTTTAAGTTTACATCATACCCATCACTTACTCAACATTACTTACAATGCTCAGATGTAGAAAACCAAATTGATGCACCAAAACAATCAGTGACAAATGGTTAAGAAAATGTTTCTGCGAGAAAATCCCTAAAATCAGCATCCTCTTTCTTTTTTTTTCTTTCTTTTAGGTGACTGATCAATGCAAAAAGAAAGAGGTTCATATGGTGCTCCTCAAACCTCTCCGACCTTGTGCTGGGCATGGAGAAGGTGAAGGAGAGGAGCTGGTTCCAGAAGGGGTCATTGGGCGTGATGATGTCAGTGCTAACGAAGCGCTTCAGGTAGGCATTGGAGGCCAGGTCGCTGATGCTGCTGCTACCGGCCCCCATCTTGACTGGGTTGACGAGGACAAGATGCTGAGCGATGGGCCGTGTTGGTCTTGAAGCTTTTCCTCTCCCTCTCTTGGTACGGTCCGTGTGCTGGCTTAATTATCTGTGGTGGAAAATTGTTGTTAGTCTCTTGGTTTTGACTTGGTGTAACACTGACTGATTAATTTTCTATCTCTTTCTCTTTGAATGGTCATTGTACTAGCTTCAGTATCTATAGTGAGAAATTGTTTTAAATGACTTGTTTTGAGGTGGTGTTAATTCAAACAACGAAGGAAAAATTATCTGAAAGAAAAACTGTGGGGCAGAAATACGTGGAGGAAGAGGCAGAGGGCTGGGAAGAGCACTATACAGCATGAAGGATCATAAATGAGACATCCTTCTAAACATTCTGTAAACCGAAATGTATTAAAGACATAACAAAACCTCTGAAATGACTCATAACTTCCTTGTAGCACCACTTAAAAATTGTCAGAGATGACAGTTTGAGGGAAAAGACATACTATGTTCCTTGTTCCTTTCCAAAGAGCTGCCACTTGTTTTATGTTATCGAGGAGTCAGTTAGTTTTTTTCTATATACCAGGTATATATTGGTTTTAAACATTTTTTTTATTGTTTAGAAATGCAAATTAAATGCTAAACCATACTATATAAAGAAAACACCATAGTTAAATACCAATGACTTAAAACTTTTTGTTCCAGCCTTGATCAAGTCACCTGGTAATTGATGCCTGAAAAAGATTCACCATGTCCAAAAGTATTGGGTTTGGTTCAGGCATAAAATTGTTTGTTAGAAATGTCTCTGATGCTGGGTGCCCCAAAATAACATGTTAACATGATTTGAAGCTTGTTGAGTCTTCCAGCACAATTCCTGGCCTGAAATAGAGATCAATCAAACTGTTTTATTTCATAAGTAATAGCTGAGATAGAGGACTGTGGCTTCCTTTCTTCCTCAGCTTTTCCCATCTTTCATATAAGGTCACCCTTCCTGCTATGCCATCTCTATTTACCCCTATCATTAACGACCCTTTCCTCCAATCCCTTCGCTGTCAAGGCTTCTTTTATGTAATCTATCCATCTTCTCTTTGGTCTTCCTCTCTTCCTTCTTCCTGCAACCTCCATCTCTAACACTGAGGCTTTCCTTATCAACCTTATCATGGCCTGGGTGATGAAGTAATGGAAGCCCACCAGGTAAATATCAAGTAAAAGCGTAAGACAATCTCAGTCTCCCCATTATACAGTGGCAGCCCTAACAAGTGTGGGGCCAGGACAATAACCAACCATAAGAAGACCAAGAGAAGGAGCCGTAACAAAGGCAATCTCTCCAAACTATAGTGAACTGAACTGAAGTAACATTATAACGACCTCAGTGTTTTTGTCTGGTAACCGCCCACCTTTACTCTAGTACTAAATGAACTAACAGTGGAAACAAAAACACCGGGCAGGCTTATGGGTTAACCAGGTGCGATGTCTTGTTAGAAATACTACCGAGTCTTACGGGGTGTTGTTATCGAGGCCAAAAATACAGGGCGGTCCTCAGGTGCTGGCCGCCACGACGAACTGTCAACGTAGACAATCCGGCCAGACTTTCCTCATCCCCTTCCACCTGACAAGGCACGCTTATTTAACCTTATAATTAGAACCACCGAGGTCAGACAAGGAAGAAGTGGAAATATATGATTGTTTGTAACGCTATAATGCCGGACAGACGCTTACTTGCCTTGTATATGAGGGAGAAGCGAACGTCCTTCCCGTGGCGGTATGTAAACACGTCGACTGCTGGGGAGGGTGAGTGTAAAGCCGAGCGTCCAGTTTAAGATAAATAAAAAGAACAAGTGTAAGGGTAAGAAAAACAAGCAAAAGGGTGGGAAAGGGACAGAGAAGAATAAAAGATAAAAATATTGATAAGAAGAAGAAGGAGGGTGAGTATAAAGCCATGTATGCAGTAGAAGACAGATAAAAAGAGCAAATGAAGTAGACACAGAAAAGGACGGAAAAAGGAAATGCTAGAAGAAAAGACCAAAGTAAGCTAAAGTGAAGGAAACAAAGGAAAAGAAAAGGGACCTAAGAAGAAAAGAAGAAGATGAATGAGAGTCCTCAATCTAAACATCTAAACCATATAGAACACGAAGAATTAATTTTATCCCTATACAACCATAATACAAGGTTTTCTCTACTATAGTAAGGTACCCTTCCCCTAACCAAGGGATCCGAAGTGGAAACTATAAAAGCCGCATGGGGTTTTTATTATATATCTTGCTTCAGGATTTGCGGGTGGTAGCTCACAGGATACTACATAAATTCAGCTATAAAAACATACGGGTGTGAAGGATAGATAAATGCCTGGCTACCGGCGTTTCTGTAGCCACTAGTCACTTAAAAACACCGTAAGGGCGGCACATGGAAAATACACTCCATCACTTCTATACTTTATGAATGGACATAGACGGTTTATTTAGACACTTTAGAACAGGAAATATGGATGTGGGGATATAAAACAGGTGACATAGCACCGGTGTTGGGTGTGGAGCCCGGGTGACCATATTTTACACTCCATCACTTCCAGGCTCAATGAGTGGACGTAGACCGGATATTTTGCGATCCTAGACAAGGAAATAGGCGTGTGGGGATATAAAACAGGTGATAAAGCCCCGGTGTTGGGTGTAGAGGCCTCGGTGAGCATAACGCCTCAGTCCCTTTGTGGCCACGGAGGGAGGAGGTACATGTTGCATATTCCCTCCCCCTCTTTTTTTTAAGCTCTTTCTCACTCTGCGCGTCCCGAGGCTGTGTTCTTACTGTATCCGCGAGCTTTGTGGACCCTTGATGTGTGTGTGAACCACGGGATAAATGTCAGAAGCTGTGAATTCCTTGTCGCCGCCCAGCAAACGCCCTCGCCTGGAAACTAGTGTCAACGGGACCGCGGTGAGTGATGGCCATGTCCTCTTATTTATCGCCTTCTTTTCCTCTTTCTCCTCTTGGTTCTGTCCTTTTTCTCCTCTTCGTGCTTTTTTTTTTTTGCCTCCGTATGGTATCCTTCCTCCTGCGCCTCTTTATTCCCACTTTTCCTGTTCCTCTTTTTCTCTCTTGGTCGTTTTCTTTATCTCATTTATCTCCTGATGGGCTTATTTATGCTGGTATTATTCTAGTGTTTGTCCATACTCGCCCCTCGCAACCAAAATTGGCTAGGGGGCCTTTGATGTGTGTGTGCATCAGGCAGGGTGGAAGGAGGAGGGATTTTCATAAACGTAGCGTTGTTGGATTTTATTTCTTCCATTCATTCTATCGTGTTCCATTGTGTGTGTGTGTGAGAGAGACAGAGAGAGAGCGTGGGGTATTGTTTCGTCATGTTATCTGGCCGTGTCAGCTTCCGGTTGGCTGTGTTGGGCGTGCTCGCCGCTGTACTCACCTGCCCTCGGCCCCTCGCCTCGTGCTGGGCCGGGGATGGGGGGCAGGGGAAGTACTGTACGGATGTGTAGACTTGCAAGTAGCAGTTGTATTGTTAAGCCACAAAGGTGGGGCTCAATATTCCAGACATTATATATTGTTGCTCACTTCTTTTGGTATATATATATATATATATATATATATATATATATATATATATATATATATATATATATATATATATATATATATATATATATATATATATATATATATATATATATATATATATATATATATATATATATATATATATATATATATATATATATATATATATATATATATATATATATATATATATATATATATATATATATATATATATATATATATATATATATATATGTATATATATATATATATATATATATATATATATATATATATATATATATATAATCCAGATTATTTAGATCTTTTCTGTAATCTCTCCCATTTCTCTTTTATTTAACTTTTCCAGGACAGCTACTGTTACTGTCCTTCCAGTAAAGTTAACATTATAGTTTACTTGTTCAACACTTTGGCCATTACATGAAATAAAAATCAATAAAAAAAAAAAAAACATAAATGAAATCCAGATGAATACTATTATAGGGTACATTCAGTGTTGCCAGCCAGCAGATGTCACCAGTGACTACTTCTTTGTCTTCTTTTTTCTTCTCTTGACCTGTATTGCTTTGTATCACTTCATAGGTCCTCCTTCACTTGGTCCTCTCTTTTGCTTATTCATACCCACTGCTTGTCAGTGCATTATATTATTTATCTTTTTTCACTTTAACCCGGTAGCAGCGACGGGCCAAATTTGTGGCTTTATCGCAAACCAGCGATGGGCCAAATTCTTGCCTTGACATGGACCCACAAAATAGAGGATACATAACCTGATCACAAATGCATTGATACATATAATATAATGGTTTGCATGAGTGATGATTTTTGCTGGGTTAATACACTATCACACGATAATTTTCAGGTTTTTTTTACACTTACTTCGCCCACAAAGCTTGAACTATCCTTTCAATTATCATAAATTACCTGTGTTTCTCTGGGACTTATAACATTAATAATTATTATGCTTCAATACAATAAGTTATACTGTTGTTAATAAAATGTAATAATATGTAGTTGATCATTCTTGTTTTATTTATTGGTAAACGAGACAAAATAAATGACTAATTGGAAACTCATCCTTATTAAAATCTTTTTTGCATGAAAGCCCTGCAAAATCAAGTTGAATGGAACATTTTGAAAAATTCTGTTTATATTTCAATATTTGTTGAGTACCTGGTTTGGGTGTATCAGTCTCACCTTCAACAAAATTTTAATCAAAGTATAAATTAAGTACATGGTATCTCAGTTACCATCCTGTATCCAAGACTCACCAAGACACTGTTTACAAATTGGTGCTTTGCTCAGACTGGAGGGTCAATGGATCCTATATTATAAGCTACTTCACACCTTAGATATGTTTAAAATCATAGACCTTTAAGTCTCAAAACAATGATAAATTGTTGTGTTTAGTGCTGTTTTGAATAGCGAATATCAGTAGACCATCCTAGTGTTGGGATGGTTCTATCAAGATCCCAAACGCCTCAATGTTCCTTTATAAATTTTGTCTAAGGCAAAACTGATACACCCAAAGCAGGTACTCAGCAAATATTGTAAATTAAATAGAATTTTTTTTAAAGTTCATTTCTGCTTGAATGCAAGAAAGATTTGAATGAAAATTAGTTTCTAACAGTCATTTATTTTGTCTCATTAACCAATAAAACAACAACAAAAATTATTAACATGATTAATAATAGTATTACTTATTGTATTTAAGTGTAATTGTTACAAGTCCCAGTGAAATGGAGGTAATTTACGATAATTGAATGAACAGTTCAAGCTTCTTGGGCTCAAAGACATAGATAATTGCTGGTGACATCTGATAAGGATGAATATACCCTATTCAAGTGATGCATGACTATACATATAGGTACATTACAATTGTTTACACCACCTAGAGTCCTAGAGCCACCAGAGGGTGGGGAAACTGCTTCAGATTGTGTCTTTGTCGTTCATGGTAAAAGGTGTGTGTACATCAGTCCACTCCCTGGAATGCAGGACACCATGCCATCTTTGGGGGACAGGGAAGTCAATGCTTCTGAAAAAGGCCTTTTGGTTTCTTTTTGACTGCACATTGTCAACTAAAGACTACTTTTTCTTATATGTCACAATGGCATGCCAGCATACCAAGTTTGGATCCCCACTGAATGGCTCGTTGGAGGCGATAATAGTTTCCGACATATATGCAGCAGTTGCTCTTAATTTTTAAATAAATTTTTGCCATGCAGACCTATCCATAGATTGAAGACAGAAAAACTGAAGCTTACCATATAGAGAAAGATTAAAAACACTTACTGGTAACTTAGATTCTTTGGAAAAGCTTTGACCATGAGGTAATGGGATTGAAAATTTTAAAACAGAAACAGAACAAGAAAAAGAAACAAACAGATGGATGAGCGGATTGATGAAAATAATTTTGATAATGTAAGAATGAATATAAATTGAATAAACCCAGATTCAGGAATGAAATAGGCAAAAAATATTCACAGGGTGGTGAATGAGTGTAGCAAACTAAGTAGATATATAGTTGATGCAAGTGTGATTTAAAGTTTTAAATAGAGGTGAGCTATACACCTATGTGTATTTATGGAACAGGAGTTATATAACTTATAGTCTTCTCATATCCTTGTGTTTCTGAACACCAAAGTTCCTGTAGGTGTATCACAGATGACACAGATCACGCCCAGCATCTTAAACAAGAATCCAAGAATAAAGTTTTTGGTTGATATTGACTTCACCTTTATATTGCACTTCACCATGAAAAACAAAAATAACCGATGCACATACTAAGACAGTGGCAGTATAATTTTTGCCCAAAATTCACTCCTCAATGATAATTACGATAGTTACAGTTTTGTATATAATAGACTTCCTAGAAGTTGTGCATATGATTGATTGTGAGTAACTATGCTACCAATCTCATGACCTCAGCCATAGTGCACATAATTTGATGTTTTTATCATTATTACTATCATTATTATTTATTTATTTATTTATTATTATTATTATTATTATTATTATTATTATTATTACTATTTTATTACATGTGGCCTATAGCACCAGTAGGCTGTTACATTGGGGCCTGATGGTCGACTCAAGCCCATCATGGCGCAGGCATTTGTTTATAGTGGCGCTATTATTATTGGCTCATGCTGTCCCCCGGAGCTCATTCTTGATTTCACTTGCGTTGTACAGCTTCTTCTAGAGTCCAGGTTGATAGGTGGTCTTCAGGACAGCATGTGGGTAGTCTTAGGCCACTCGGCAGTGACTGAAAAATCCCAGGTGGTTAGTGGCGGATTCAAACCCACATCATGGACAACGCACGGAATGCGTGGCCGGCACGCTAACCACTCAGCCACCGCCTCCCCTAAATGTTCCCTTATCTATTTGAAAATCTTGGCACCCAGTGGTGGTGCCACGGGTAAGGTGCCAGAAGCAGGGTTAAGGCTAATGAATGGGAGACAGGTTGACTCATACGCATGAAAACAGTCAGGGAGGAAGTCTTTCCAGTTGATCTCAGTCACAGAAACAGTCATTCAGCTAAACAAACCATGTGTTCTTGACAAATTGAGTTGATACAAACAACCAGAACTAAACAAAATTAACAGTAAAAGCAGTAATTAATTAAATACCAATGAATAATAAATCCAATCAGGAACTAAATACAGATCAGTAACTTATTAAAATGTAAAAAAAGCAATCGGTAAGTAAATCATAGTAAATGCAGGAGTTAACCGATATCTTCTTTCCTGTCACAAGTTGACCTTCCTTTTGTATTTCCTTCTTATGACTTAAATTTTTAACTAATAGGCTATGGGTATTTGTTCTTCTGACTCCCACGCCTGAGAATTTTTTAGTAGGTGCTGAATGCTAGTCATTTTATTGTGAGCTCATTTGCTCCAATACTATCACTCTGATCAGCTTCATTTTGGTCTCATTAGATTCAATGATGATTCTTCTACTTCATCATTGATAACGTCCTTATTTTTCCTTATGGGGTTGGACAGGTTAATGAAGACATTGTCATCTTAATATTTGTATGGAGCAGGACTTTTCTGCCTCAGGATACTCTTCCTGCAGGCAACCCCAGCTTCTGGTTGAGGGCTTAATTACTTGAATTGCCTACCATGGCTAACGAGCCCCACCTGCCCGGGTTTGTAGTCGGAGTTGTCCCCCTCCTAGGTGGATTGCCTTCCATGGGTCCAAGCCTTATACAGTCTCAGGTTGGATTGGCAAAGTGTCAGGACTTGTCCACACATTGGTGGGTCATGCACACAACGCCTCTATAATAAGCAAAGATATTGTTACCTTTTAATTGGAGTATATTTTGATATTTTTTTTCCCAAGTGGAGAAAAATCCTTGTCATTTTTTTCAGAAATTTTGACAAAATGCATATTGGAATACCAGTTTATAATTTTTAAGCAGAGGTAAACCCATTAGTAAACCCATGCTGTGAGTCATGAATTAAATTATGTCGGGACCATATTGACAGACATAATTTAATTCACGACTCACAGCATGGGTTTACTAAAGGAAAGTCGTGCCTCACTAATCTTATATCCTTTTACAATAGAGTATACGAGGCAGCTGACAATGATGAGAGCTATGATGTGGTTTATCTTGATTTTAGTAAGGCATTCGATAAGGTACCTCACCAGAGACTGTTAAATAAAGTCAGGGCTCATGGGATAAGAGGGAAGGGATTTGATTGGATTAAGGCGTGGATTAGCGACATTAACGGTAAAAAATCCGAATGGGGTAATGTTACCAGTAGGGTTCCTCAAGGTTCAGTTTTAGGCCTGCTTTTAATCATTATCTACATCAATGACATAGACAATGGGATAACTAGTGACATAGGTAAATTTGCAGATGACACCAAAATAGGATGCACTATTAGGACAGGGGAGGATGCTAGAGCACTGCAGGAGGATCTCAACAAACTGTCAGCTTGGTCAGAGAAATGGCAGATGAATTTTTACATCACCAAGTGTAGCGTACTTAGTGTAGGAACACACAACCCATTACACGGGTATAGTTTAGACTCCACAGCGATAGGCAGGTCTGAGTATGAAAGGGATTTGGGAGTGTTAGTGAACTCTGACTGAAAACTAAGGAAGCAATGTATTAGTGCGAGGAATAGGGCTAACAGGGTATTAGGCTTTATTAACAGGACGGTAACCAACAGGAGTGCAGAGGTCATCCTCAGACTCTATTTCGCGTTAGTTAGGCCACACTTAGATTATGCTGTCCAGTTTTGGTGCCCACATTACAGAATGGACATCAACGTGCTAGAATCAGTTCAGAGAAGGATGACCAAGATGATTCAGGGGCTGAGGAACCTCCCATATCAAAATAGGCTGAAACATCTAAACGTACATTCACTAGAGAGACGAAGAGTACGGAGAGATCTGATAGAAGTATTCAAATGGGTCAAGGGTTACAACAAAGGCGATATAAGTAAAGTACTGAGAATTAGCCAGCAGGATAGAACTCGCAGTAATGGATTTAAATTAGAAAAGTATAGATTTAGGAGAGATATAGGCAAGCATTGGTTTAGTAATAGGGTGGTGGGGGTATGGGATAGACTCAGCAATCACATAGTTAGTGCAGGGACGATATCTTGTTTTAAGAGTAGACTAGATAGCTACATGGACGAGGACGACAGGTGGCAGTGAGGTGTGGGTGCAGTAAGGTGACAGGGTACTGGTGCGTGCCTAGTACCGCCGGTATAACGAGGATCAAGCCTCTACCTGTAACCCCTGTAACTACACCTCACCCATCGTGAGTGGTGGGGGGGATTCTGGAGCTGCCCTGTGTTGGCCACTCGGCCTCGCAGTTTCCCAATGTTCTTATGTAACCTTGGATCAAAATTTTCTCCTTTCATTGCTCTTTTGATACATACATATATACATGTTGATGATAGGTGGAATTAGAGCACCTCCATTTTCCTTGGAAGTACACAACATTTTTAGTTCCAAGATAAGGCAGTTTTTTGCTGGTTTATGTCCAGTAACATATCCTGGAATATTTTGTATTTAGAGGTATAAAAAAACAAGTTTAAATGGTCATTTGATATTTTATTAGTTAGGATTAGGGTTTGCGATGATTTTCAAACCATCCCCATACCCAATAGGCAGCAGGTACCACACAGGAAATGGAGGTTTTACTAAGATGGTGGTGTCTTCAGGATGTCCCCAGATAACCTTTTTATTTATTTATTTATTTTTCATCACACTTGTATGATTTTTTTTTCAAAGGTGCTTATGATATTTACCAAAAAAAAAAAAAAAAATATATATATATATATATATATATATATATATATATATATATATATATATATATATATATATATATGTATATATATATATATATATATATATTTTTCCATTATTAAGGATTGGTTTATATAATGATTTCTACTGTCTATTTATTCAGTTGGTACTACATCATGTGGTATTTTGCTGCTTCTGAAATTGAGTGGTGTTGCCACCAAATTATATAAAAATGTGTATATAAAGAAAATGGCGGTTGTATTTTTCCGTGTTGTATTTACTGAGTAGCTTTGGTCGCATGCCATTTAGCCACTCATCCCCACGGACCCCACCCCCCCAACGCGTCGACATGTCAGCAGATGAAGAGTACACCTGAGCCCCCCCGTGGATGAGCCACGTTTTCTATCGAGCAGTCATGTCCGTCTTGTCGAGTCGACTGCAATAACACCTTCAACTCGCTGCGGTAGCAATGCGATTCTGTTGTACATAAAGGTCAACGGTTAAATATTCTGAGCTTATTAAAGTGTCTTGATTTGATAGGTTTTAGAAGGGTGTGAATCATGACGTCAGCGTTTTGGTGGCTCGGGAGAGGTGAGTGACGTCAGAACCAGCTGTCAGGGGAGCCGAGGGTTCGCGAGGCCGGCCGGTGGGCGGGGGCAGGGTCCCTTGGGGCTGCAATTCCTGGACGGGGCCGCTGGAGTGCCAAGATGTATACATGTGCACTCCCGCCATGTGCACAGATCAGAGTTACCAAGAGACAGAAGTTTATTAATAGCTTTAAACCGTGCGCCTTCAGAGCTGAGCAGGCGCGAGTTGCCACGCCGCGTGTTTTTATGGGCGAAGGAACGGTGTGTGTAGCCCGCGGGGTAAGGCCCTCGGGTGTCGGGGGAGCCGGATCGTGGCACTGGTGGAGAGAGGAGGAGCAAGGAGGGCCATGGTGCGCCTTTGTGGTGGGGTAAATAAAGTGGACGATTATGTAACTGGCAGCGAGCGGCGGTGGTGGTGGTGGAGAGGAGGAGGTAGAGTGCGCACGCCGGCAGCCAGTGACGGGGATAGAAGCGTGTGTGGAAGGCTGTGCGCACTGCTGGCGAGCTGTCTGTCTGGTATTCTTTGTGGTGAGCCGTGCAGCGCCGGCTGGAGGTGGTTAGGGTCCCCAGGACGGCAGCTGCGGCACAGGGAGCTGAGTAAAGCGCCCGCCACCCCCCTTCGCGGCGACCCTAGACGGCGGGGCTTCCCACACAAGGAATCGGAAGGTAAAAGTTGAGGCCACCCATTTTCCCGTCCCGCCGTGTCTCTTTCCCTCGGTTTCCCGTACGAGCGGCGGCGTGACGGGCGGCCCCCGCTTGTGACAGGGCTAGGCCATCGCCAGCAGCACCTGCAGTGTGTGACCCGTCATCGATCAATGTAAATAGGCAATGCAGTAGTCCGCTCACCCTACCGCGGCCCTCACCCTCACCGCTACGCCAGCTCTGCCTTACTGCATCAACCTTGCGCCGACTCACCCTACTCTCCTCTTCTTCCTCCGCCTGCGCCTCCTCTTCCTCTTCCATCAATGTCGTGACCTGTTATATTGTCTATTGCCTCGCCTCTCTATTAGTCTCGGCTGATGTCATCCCGGCCAGGTCACGCTGACGTCATCGTTGTCTGTGTCATGTGATTTTCAACCTTTGGGACGGAGGGAAGCGAATGGGTGTGCGTGTGGTTGTCAAGAAAAAGTGTGTTTTGTTGTCATGGTTCCGGGAGGGCGGGAGGCCTGGCTGGCTACCGGTGAGTCAGTCGTGTAATGATAACCACCTCCGGATGTCATGTAGAGCAAAACAGAGAGAGAGAGAGAGAGAGAGAGTAATAGGATCAAGTCATTTAAGTGTTGGTAAACATATCTATTAATATTTAACTGATGTCCCAACGGGATGTCTTTGTACTCCATTGAATGACTGACTGATGGACTTATTTACTCCTTGTGGCTGACTAGTTGAAAGGCGTTGAGTCACTCAGCTGGTAAGTGGGACGCAATGCACACCACCGCCATCACTAACCTACCGCACCCGCCCCACCCTGCCCTGCCCTCTCTTACACGCACACACACGTACGCACACGCAGATATATGCACACGCCCGCATGATTTCTTTGTGTGTGTGTGTGTGTGTGTGTGTGTGTGTGTAGCAAGAAGCCGGTACTTTGCATAATAGTGATGTGGCATGCTTGACTTCATCACAATTTTGTAGAATCCATTTTATGTAATATTACTGACTTTTTAGTATCACCAGTATTAGCAGTAGTATTTGATACAATACAGGTAGTCTATATCAATCCCCCTCCATCCCCTCTACTCTCTTAATCAAATTCTCATTTTGTCATATTTTGCACACAAGTAAGGTTAGAAATTATTACTATCCATCTATGATCGTTGGAGCAGTGTTAAATACCAACAAGATTCAAAGGGCGTATACAGTATCAAGCGTACAGGTAGCTACGTTGCGAAAGGGTCATGTTGCTTATCAATAGGCTTCGGCCTTGACAAATTAATTTGGAATTTATTGGATATACGCGCGCAAGAGTTTTTCATCTGGTATTGACACACGGTCAACTCAACCACCTAGTCATCGTGTATAATTTGAAACGTGCTACACCAATCCTTGAAAGATTAAGCTACTACTACTACCACCACCACCACAATTACTACTGCTACTCGTCTTTGTAAGGAAGGGAGGGGGACATGTCATTATATATCCCTTCTCCCTCCTTACGCTTCCTACTCTTCCCCCTCCTTTCTCCTCCCACTCTTACCCTCCCTTCTCTTCCCTGGCACTCTGGCAAACGTCATATTTTATTCTTTTGATAACATACTGACTTTAATTCACTTTCTCATCCTTACTACTACAACTGCTATAAAACTTTACAACTACTACTACCACTGCAAAACACTGCTATTTTCTAACTTGTTGCTAACCTTCTCCTCCTCCTCCTCCTCTTGTACACCTGTGAGAACACGATAGAATATGTAAAGAACGTGTGTGTGGAGGGTGAGTTACACCTTGAATGATTAAGGTGAGAGGGTGCGAGGGGGTTGAAGATTGTTATCCATTCTCTCTCTCTCTCTCTCTCTCTCTCTCTCTCTCTCTCTCTCTCTCTGATGTGGGCTACCTGTATTTGGGCGTGTATATGTACTGTTTACCATTGCTTCGGATTATTGGAGAACTTTCCTCCTCCTCCTCCTCCTCCGAATTAGATTATGACGTCAGAAGGACACAAACCCATTCCTTTCCTCCTCCTCCTCCTCCTGCTCTCACCTGCAATGTGTATGCTAATTAGGTATTCGGTAACAGTCTCCCCTACCTTGAAAGTCCTTCGGCTGCCTCGTTTGTGTGTGTGTGTGTGTGTGTGTGTGTGTGTGTGTGTGTGTGTGTGTGTGTGTGTGTGTGTGTCAATTTTTACCCATTGTATTTTCCTCTCTCTCTCTCTCTCTCTCTCTCTCTCTCTCTCTCTCTCTCTCTCTCTCTCTCTTAACTTGCAGTTCAGCATTGCCTAACTTAGCATTACTCCTCCCACAACCGCTACTGCTTCTACTACTACTAAAACAACTACTTCTACCATCACTACTACCTCCAATTATGTTATTTTGTCCTCTGTTCCTTTTCCCCTTTCACTCAATTCTTTACGTCAGTGTCATTAATCATCCATCCCTAATTCAGGATAATCAATATGTCTGCTTACTTGTTGTGTTCATGCCTCCTCCCCTTGATCATTTATTCAGTAAGTTTAGGCAAGGGAAGGTGTGGCGGAGGCAGGTAATAGTAGACGTTACCACTGGGAGCAGAAAAGGTAGATAGCAAGTAGGATAGATAAATAATGGAGAGAATGAGAGAATACGAAAGGAGAAGAAAGAGAAGCCATGACGAAGAGGAAGATGATGCAATGTTTGAGGTAGGTAGATAGAAAGGTAGCGTAGATCAATAACGGAGAAAGGAAAGTCATGAAAAAGAAAAAGATAATGATAATAATGTAATGTTTAAGGACTAGGGGCAATATGTTTACAAGTAATTGAGGTGCTGAGAGACATATGGATTAAATGGAGGAGAGGGAGGGGAGGTAAGGGAATAGTGATTAGCCAGGTGAAGTGGAAGGGAGGAGGCCTTGGGAGGGAGTAACAGAGCGGATACGGTAGGAAAAGGAGGTGGAGAGAAGGAGAGGGAGAAAGAGGACAGGTATGATGAGTAGGAGGGGGACGGTTGAGGAGGTGGAGCAGGACAGGTGTATAGGGAGGAGAGGACAGGTGAGGGAAGGTGTGACGGCCTTACAACACCTATCTTTATCATACCTTAAGAAGAGAGAGAGAGAGAGAGAGAGAGAGAGAGAGAGAGAGAGAGAGAGAGAGAGAGAGAGAGAGAGAGAGAGAATCGATAATAGCACTTCTGAAGAATTCCTTGTTCTCATTTTTTTCTCCCTCTCTTTATCGTGACTTTGATGTTGTATGAATGCATGTGAAGATGGCACGCTATTGTTTTGTTGTTGTTATTTGTTCATGACCTTTACCTGTTCGCTTCGTTTACCTTCAAGGGTACAGAGGTAGCTACACACTTGAACGTACTGTGTGTGTGTTTGTGTGTGTGATTCATGTAGCGCAGTACCCACCTATCACATGTTCGGTGGCAAGGTCTCTCTCTCTCTCTCTCTCTCTCTCTCTCTCTCAGGTGTACTCAAATACTTGATTGATTCACCGGTGTAGTAGGAAACGGTGGTGGTGGCGGCGTGAAGGAGACTCAGTTAGGTGTGGAGAGGTGTGCTGGGTGGTTGTGTTGTTGGTGGTGATGGTGGTAGTACATAGCGTTGATGGTGGTTATGGTGTTTGATCGTGGTGGTGATAGTGAACAGTGGTTGTGGTAATGGTGATGGTGGTGATAGTAATGGTGAAAGTCTGGTGTGGGCGGTGATGGTATTGGTGGTTTGCCTATTCATTCTTAGGCAAAATCATTCCGCGCTTGCTATAAATTGTAACTTAACAATATCTCTCTCTCTCTCTCTCTCTCTCTCTCTCTCTCTCTCTCTCTCTCTCTCTCTCAGTCATAACGGTAATTGGAGGTGAGAGTCCGCGGGTTGACTCAACAGGAAGGTAAGAGAGGAGGGGTGGAGGGGAAGTAAGAGGGAGAGGGGTGACCTTAGGGAAAAGTGGGAAAATTGAATAAAAGTCGGAAAGAAGAGAAAAGGAGGAAAACTGCATTTAAATGAGAAAGGTTAAGGAAAAAATGAGAATGGCAGTTATTGTTATTATTATTATTGTTGCTGTTGCCATGAACTTTATAGCTGCAGAAAAATATGAAAAGTTCAATTATTGTTACTTTAAAAATAGGATACCAATTTACTTTGCAAATTTAGTATCCTGAGCGTTCTGTAATTTTCACTTTTACGTGTGTGTGTGTGTGTGTGTGTGTGTGTGTGTGTGTGTGTGTGTGTGTGTGTGTGTTTTCGGACGTCATCATCGATCTACACACGCACACAACAACCTTCAGAATCGGACGGTGGTGGTGAAGGTGATGATGGTGGGGACAGGTGATGGTGGTGGAAATACGTACTTCTGTTATTGGTGGTGGTCATGAAACGTAAATAAGTGTGTAACCTTGGTGATGATTCTAGTGGTGGTGGTGACATTTAGAGCGGCATTTGGAATCTAACTATATCTGGTTTCTGAAAGATAAGGTTGTGGGTGTTATGAATAATGGTGTTCGTAGTGGTGGTGACTGCTACTTGGAAAGACGTTGAAAAAAACAAAGTAGGATACATAATATCATAAGGTCTCTCTCTCTCTCTCTCTCTCTCTCTCTCTCTCTCTCTCTCTCTCTATATATATATATATATATATATATATATATATATATATATATTTATAACTTTTTTTTTTTTTTAATAGTTGTACTTGTATAAATAGTTGTTGTAGCAATAGTAGTAGTAACGGTAGTTTTGTATTAGTAATAGAAAAGTTATCCCCTTCAGGCATAAGGAACAGAAAACGTCCGGTCAGTCACACATATACAATACAATATTCCTTTGTTTCCTCTCTCTCTCTCTCTCTCTCTCTCTCTCTCTCTCTCTCTCTTTGGGGTATACGTTTGCTTCGTCACTGCCCTGCCAAGTCAACATGATCATATCAGTGATTTATCCTCCTCCTCCTTCCTCTTCCTCTTCTTTTCCTCACAGTTGCTTGTAGGAGAATCAATGTGTAAACTGCTTCACACAAGCTTCACTGTCTTCTCCCCGTCTCCATGTTCTTCCCCTAAACTTCACTTCCTTTCTTCCTCCTCATCCTCCTTCCTCGTTTTCTTCGCGACGTCGCTCGGAAGTTGCTTCCCTCAGCTGCAACTCCAGTAATCTCGCGCCGTTGTGGGGCATCCGGGAAGTGGTACAAAGCGAGTACGAGGAGCAGAAACCTGTATTCCTTCATTTGGGTATTGCGTAAGCGGCTGAGAGAGAGAGAGAGAGAGAGAGAGAGAGAGAGAGAGAGAGAGAGAGAGAGAGAGAGAGAGAGAGAGAGAGTTGACGCAAGTTGGTGTTGTATCTCGGTTTCCTGAACAAGGGATATCCCGTGAAAAACATTCAGTACTCACACCTTTCCTTATGAGCTCATTTTTTCACCATGTTTTATGTGTGAGGCTACATTCTAAAACGAGAAATTAATCGCATATGTTACAAATATATTCCAGACTACCACACCAACAAAAACATCTGATTAACTTAGGAATTATATAAGGCACAGCTGTTTTTTTCATCATTGGTCAGTTAATGTTGAATATTTGTTTTTCTGGATTTTATTCTTTATTATTATTTTTTCAAATGATCGAAAACAGGGTAGTGAACTCTCTACATGGTTATAGCATATTACAAACTATGAAAATCCATTGGTATTTAAAGTAAGCCTAAAATTGCTTCTTATTAATGTTACTCCCACTCCCACTTATGGTATTGAATCCTGTCATATTCCAAATCTCCCACGTCACTATCATGGTGGCAAGATGTGTTGCATAAAGATTGCACAATACCACAGACAAGGTATGTGTATCAAAGCCTTCAGTGATAAGATATGGCCTAGCTATCAGTCATCTGCTTAATGATCCTAGACCACCTAGTGTAGCAGAGAGACCAGTGAGAGGGACTGTGATGTCTTTATATAAACTTGACTGAACACATAGTGCCAAGAGCTCCACATCATATTCACAGACTGCCATAAGTAAGGATGAAGTCGATTTCACAGAGGTGGGCAAGTGCGGTAGTGCGATAGTACCGCATCACAAAAAAAGTACCGCACTACCGCAAAATTTCTGAAAATACCGCACTACCGCGGACCGCACTAAAAAATCCTGCGGTATTTTATTGCGGTACTTTGAAAACTATCGAAGATGACATTTGAAAACGACAGCTCAGATTTTTTTTTTTTTTTTTTTTTTTTTCTCTCCGTGAATCGGACTCAATTAGTCAATCGATATCAGTCATCAGAATCAGTGATTCAATCATTCTGACTTTTCAGTTATTGTTCAAAATTAAATAGTAAATAGACAGACTAAACTACTACACTGCAAATCTTCTTTAACTCGCGCAGTGCCGGCCATTTCAACCCCGGACCCGTCCATGGTGCTGGCCGAATTTTCTTTATTTTTATGAGCTTAAAAATTCCTAAGTAAATGTAAGATAATAGGAAAACATGCAAAAAGTGGTTTAGCAAAGTGTTTTTTTATTTTTTTTTTTTTTTTTTTTTTTTTTATTTATTTATTTTTTTTTTTTATAAACCCACCTTATATATGTTGGTGTTGCCTCTCGTTGGTGCATATTAAATGGTGGTACTTTCACTCGGTTTTACATAGTTTTTATTAGTTACTGAATCATCATCAGACAGACAATTGTACAATTTTAAGCATGTTTCCTTTGTTTGGATAGCCAGGATAGGCACTGAAGTATTTTTTTTATTTTGACTACAGCTACCGCAGTACTGCACACCGCGTACCGCTCTGGGAAAGAAAAAAATGGGACCGCACGACCGCAACCGCATTACTCCAGAAAAAGTACCGCACTACCGCAATTGCACTTCTGATTTTTCAGTACCGCGCCCACTGCGATTTCATACTATCATTTCATTGTGTTATCTTGCACACTTCATCAGCATAAGAAGGAGAACAACAGACAGTCTTGTCCCGATGGGGCTGATGGTCGGCCCAAGGCTTCTTCCCGGTGGGGCCTGATGGTCGGCCCAGCCTGTTCTGGCGCAGGCGAGTGTTTATAGTGGCGCCATCTTGCATTGGCTCATGCTGCCCTCCCGGAGCTCATCTTTAATCTAGAATCTAGAGTCCGGGTTGATAGGTGGTCTTCTGGACAGCTTGTGGGTAGTTTTAAGCCACTCGGTGGTGGCTGAAAAATCCCAGCTTGGTGGCACTGGGCGGGGATTGAACTCGCGTCCTCCTGAACGCGGCGCCGTCACTCTGTCGACTCAGCCACCGCCCCCCCCATACTCAGCCAACGCCTCCCCATCCCCAATGTTGTTACATTGAAGGGAAGATTTGATACAAGAAGTTAGTGTTGCCGGAAATTAGCAGTGCATTGCCTACCTACCTTCTATCTCTTCTCCGTCCTTTTCCCGAATAGAGATTCAATGTCTTTTACTTGCAGGGGAGTAATGATACAATAGTGCCGTTAATCTCTCCCTTCCCCTTCCCCCTGTGAAGTGAACACCTCTATTTTGCTGGGAAGTGCTGACAAAATACATTACTTCCCTTCATCTCTTTCTCTCCTTTTCCCCAGTGAAGTAAATCAATGCCTTTACTTTGCAGAGGAATGATGACAAAATGCATTAGTGTCCTCTCCCTTTCCATCCCCTCAGTAGAGTGAATTTATATCTTTACTTTGCAGGGGAGTAATGACATGATGCACTAGTCCCCTTTGTCTCTCTCCCTTTCCTTTCCCCTAGTGAAGCAAGTTTGTGTCATTACTTTGCAGGAAAGTAATGATGAATCACTTTAGTGCCCTTCGTGTCTCCCTCTTCCTATTGGAGTGAGTGAACGTCATTACTTTGCAGGGGAGTGCTGGCATAAGGAATGCGTCATTACTTTGCAGGGGAGTGCTGGCATAAGGAATGAATAGTGTTGCGAGAGGCCAGCGGTGGGGGACATGGGCTCGTGCTGCAGCACTATTCTAGAGGACCCGGGTGACCCCCCACATTACCCGTTCCGTAAACACTACCCAACCACGCTCCACTATCCCATGTCCCAGACAGACTTCATGTCGATAGACTTAAACTCCTCCCCCGACATCAGGAAGCAGCTTTCGGCTAAGAGACTGGTTGAGTAATTTGCCAGGACGACCTTTCATTATTATGGCATCTCTCCCATATGTTGTCCCTCCACCCCACCCTTCCCTCCCTCCCACACCGACTGCAACATCTTTTGTGTCCAGTTTTGTTCTCATGTCTCATTGTGTTTCCACCCATTGGTTTTTGAGCCTTGCCAAAGTTACAGCTTGAAGCTTCTCCCTGGGCCCAAGATGTATGTGGCAGCTGGTGTGGCCCAGAGCTGCTTGCTGGGAGCTGCGATGCCATTATTAATGATTGCTAGGGAATGGCTGTCCTCACTGTCTTGCTTTATGGCACACCACTATCACACCAGTAGGGTATAATTGCCAATTTATGCTCACCATTTGATTCATTACTTATATCAGGAGAATTGATCTGTCATTTGTAAATAGACTAGTGTCAAAGTAATGAATTATTTATTTTGACATTTACCTGTCTATCTTAATCGTAATTAATTTTTATGCTGCAGTTAAATTGTTAATAGTTTTCTTCCTGATATTCGTACTAATTGGAAAGTGTGCACCCAAATTAGTAACTGGGACTGTTATGAGGAATGTTCTGGCACACTTAAAGAACAAACCACTTCACCGGACAGTCATGCACTTTTGTCTTGCTGCTTAGGCACTGACTCATGTAAGGAAGCTCTACTCACCTCATTGTTCAAAGACTGATGAAAGGCACAAGCTCACTACTGTCACTGAAAAGTTTCCTGCAAACTATTCTTTTCAGTAATAGTGTTTGCCTCCTTTTTTATCATAGATGCACCACATTATGCTTCTCTTACCTTCATTCCACTCTAGATGTGGATGTTTAGGGGGTTCTTTGAAGTGAATAGCCTCTTACATTTCACTACGGCTGGGCCAAAACAGCATCCTGCACTGTATCTGAGATCGCCGCGTGCGCCAAATTTCAAATGTCACTATTGACTATAACAAGTTTTCAGCCATAAACTCAACATAATCATCATGTGTTATAGATGAAAACATCCAGAATTAAATGGTGCACATAAAGAAACTCACTACGGCCGGGCCAAAACAATTTCAAATGTCGCTATTGAATATAACAAGTTTTCAACCATAAACTCAACATAATCATCATGTATTATATATGAAAACATGCAGAATTAAATGGTGCACATAAAGAAACTCACTATGGCCCGGCCAAAACAATGCCCCCCGCCATATTCGGGATCGCGATGCGCACCAAATTTCAAATGTCGCTATTGAATATAACAAGTTTTCAGCCATAAACTCAACATAATCATCATGTATTATATATGAAAACATGCAGAATTAAATAGTGTTCATAAAGAAACTCACTACAGCCGGGCCAAAACAATTTCAAATGTCGCTATTGAATATAACAAGTTTTCAACCATAAACTCAACATAATCATCATGTATTATATATGAAAACATGCAGAATTAAATGGTGCACATAAAGAAACTCACTATGGCCAGGCCAAAACAATGCCCCTTGCCGTATTCGGGATCGCCATGCGCACCAAATTTCAAATGTCGCTATTGTATATAACAAGTTTTCAGCCATAAACTCAACATAATCATCATGTATTATATATGGAAACATGCAGAATTAAATAGTGCACATAAAGGAGCATAAATTAATTGATAATTTTGAGATGTAAGCATATGTATGTAAGGATAAAATGACTTGAATATTGCCTGTAGCGAGCCAGAACGCAGTATGCACGTCCTCGGATATGGTACGGGGCACGCAAGGACGCAGTATACGCGTCCTCGTGTTGAAGGGGTTAAGCATCTTGGGAGATGCCTTGAAATAAATTACCAAATTTTTGGCCACCATCAAAAGACTGTTTGCCTTTTTTCTGATGAAAACATGCTTATAAACAAGATTATTTATATTGCTGCCAATGCCTCCTGAACACATGTACTGCACCACAGTGTCAAGGTTGAATGTGTATGCTACACTGCAAACTTTGTATAGGCCACAGTATGTAAATATGAGAAGTAGGGGTAACACTGCAGCACACATAGCTTCAGTATCTGACAATTCTATTACCCATATTCAGGGTAGGGTTTAGTATGATTACTGAAGGTCACTGGTGACTTGATAAATAGTGTAAAGCTTGGGAAAATCAGGGATACACATTTTTCTAAGTACTGGCAACCTCCACTTTGTGAATGAAATACCTTTCTAAAAAAGATTATGCAAATAGAAATCTTGAAGTGCAAAGCCCAGTATAACATGGGTCAAACAGAGTTGGTTGCTTGACTCCGATTTTCCTCCATCCACTCATATTAACCCCTTTTTTGCTCAGTTTAAATATTTTTGTATTTTGTGACTCCCTTACCCTTAATTTACAAGTATGTATGTCAACGATTTAACATGCATACCATGCAAAATTGCCCAGCCCAGGATGGTAGAGACATGAATGTGTCAGTGCAGCTCAGTTAGCCGCTCGTAACAAGATAAATGTTGCTCGTATGGTGGTGAGGTACTGTGCTGTTTTGGATGGAAGGGCAGGAGTGAGTGGTACACGTTTTTACAGTGGTGGTGCTGTGGCAGAGGAAGGTATAGCCTAAGTACAGTAGGAGAGGGAGGAGGGTGGTTGCCAGGAATCAGCTGACTGACTGCACTTAGTTTTAGATTGTCCACACAGAAAAATGTTAAAATGAATTTTGGCAGTCATTAAATGAGTTAAGGGTAGTAAAATGCGATCTTAAAGCAAATTTTCATTGTGTGAATGTTTGTAAAGTGGGGGTTGCCTGTTGAGTAATGTAAGTTAGTGTATTGAATGAACTGCTCATATGGCAAGAAGCATACCCTGGCTGTGTTGTGACCCAAGGCCTCTCCCTTACAGACCATGGCTGCAAATGGCGCAGGGCAGGACATTGATGAGTCGCTATACTCGCGGCAGCTCTACGTGCTGGGTCATGATGCCATGCGGCGGATGGCCTCCTCCGATATCCTCATATCAGGCCTCGGAGGACTTGGTGTTGAGGTAAGTGATGCTATGTGTGTGTGAATTTGTTTGTGCATACATGATGATGGACCTTAGACTTGGAGGTTTTAGTGTGAAGGTGAATGGCCTTACAAATTTGACATAATTTTTGTCCCATTTGTCCTTGGATCTTAGTTTCCTGCCTTCATCTTACAACCCTAATCACCAGACTTTCTACCCATTTCATTCTTTTTTAAGTCCTACAATATTATTCCCCAATCTTACATGAGCAACACTTTTTCAGATCGCTAAAAACGTCATCCTGGGAGGCGTGAAGTCGGTGACGCTACATGACACCAAGAATGCCCAACTCAGCGACCTCAATTCCCAGTTCTTCCTTACGGAAGCAGATGTTGGGGTGAACAGGGCCACAGCATCCCACCAGCGGCTGTCTGAACTAAACACTTATGTCCCTATCTCAGCCTCAACCAACCCCATCACGGATGACTTCCTTAAGAATTTCAGGGTGGTGGTCTTGACAGGTAAGTGTGTGTGTGTGTGTGTGTTGGGGTGACTGAAGGAGAAGAAAACACCACTTTGTATTCCTCTATTGTATGCAGTGGCGCACCAGCTTCTGCAATGTCCTACATCGTAGGTCTGTGCTTGGCAGAAGCCCCCAGATATTCTATGAATAAACTTTGGTGGAATATTATGTGCGTTTTGCTCAAAGATCAGAAGTCAATCACCTGCCTTTTCTCTTTGATCTCAACATCATACCTGCATATGTGGCAGATAGCAGGCAGCACTGTAACTTATAGTATTTGACTATTTGCACTCTTCCGACTTTACCAATGGCACTATATTTAATAATGTTACAATTAACCTATTGATTCACAGGGGATACTTTTTAAAAACTTGGAAATTTTAGGAGACAGGCAAAGACCTCTTCATCAATACAATTACATGTGAATGAAACAAAGTGAACTGTTGTGTAGGTAATGCAAATGTGATTGAAAGTTTCATATAAAAGTTAGATAGATTCATGGGTGGGTTTGGCAGATGATGAAGAAATGCTTCTCGGGAGCTGCCAGGTGTAAGTAAACTGTCCTCATTTAGCCTCCTTACATCCTCATGTGTATCCTTCCTTTCAGACTCACCACTGGAGGAACAGCTGCGTGTCTCTGCCTTCTGCCACAGCCATGACATTGCCCTCATCATCGCCTCCACCAAGGGACTCTTTGGACAGATTTTCTGTGATTTTGGGGAGAGCTTTGAAGTGGTGGACACAAATGGAGAGACGCCAGTATCTGCCATGGTGGCCGGGATAACTAAAGAGGTAATACAGCAGACAGATGTTACTGCAGGATATTTCACTACGTATGGCTGCGCTTCATTGGATGACATTCATTCCTTTTTGTCTCAGGACATTGTGTTTGGTTGAGTAATATCACAAACAAGTCACCGTAGTTCAAGTTTTAAGCACTAAACTCAGTAGCCCTTTGATTCACTTTTTATACATCCAAAAATAAGTATGATTGTGACTCACCTTGAAGAGTCAAGTCCTAAAACGTCACATTTTTCATTTGTTTTCCAGCAAGATATTCAATTCTAAAATAGTAAAATCATTACTATGTCACAGGAGAATAGTGCAGTGACTTGTTTGGATTTGGATGTATCAGGTCTTAAAACATTTCACATTTTCCTTAAACTTTTCCATCAAGGTTCTCAGCATGGAAAGGTTCACCAACCCTCTTAATTTATCACAGGAGAGCAGTGTGGTGACCTGCCTTGATGAGTCTCGCCACGGCCTGGAGGACGGGGACTATGTGACCTTCTCCGAGGTGCAGGGCATGACTGAGCTCAACGGGTGCAAGCCCATCATGATAAAGGTGAGGCAAGGTCAGATGCGTGTTAGGAGGGGTGACCCAAAGTTGCAGGATCTGTGTGTGTTTGTGTTTATGGAGGGAACTAGTTACTGAGCATACAGAGGGGTATTTTTTAGCTCATTAAATAACATTGTGCATTTCTGTTTCCCCATCAGGTGCTGGGACCCTTCACCTTCAGCATCGGGAACACCACCCAGTTCTCAGACTACGTGAGGGGAGGAATTGTAACACAGGTAAAAATGCCCAAGAAAGTCCAGTTCAAGTCCCTGGAGGAGGCAATGAAGGAGCCGGAGTTTGTGATGACGGACTTTGGCAAGTTTGACCGCCCGGGGATCCTGCATATAGCATTCCAAACCCTCCACGCCTATGTCAAGAAGCACGGATCGCCGCCCAAGCCCTGGAGTGAGGAGGATGCCAACACTTTCTTGGAGCTTTTCAAGGAGATGAACTCTGCCAGCCCAGCCAAGGTGGAGGAGCTTGATGAGAACTTAGTGAAACAGTTTGCCAAGGTTTGTGGGGGTGGCTTGGTGGCCATGGATGCTGTTATTGGTGGCATTGTGGCTCAGGAGGTGATGAAAGCCTCCTCGGGTAAATTTAGCCCCATCAAGCAGTGGCTGTACTTTGATGCCCTTGAGTGCCTTCCTGAGGACACTGCCTCCCTCACTGAAGATGTCTGTGCCCCCACTGGGACACGCTACGACACGCAAGTGGCTGTGTTTGGGAAGGAGTTCCAGGAGAAGTTGGGTCGCCAGAAATTCTTTGTGGTTGGTGCTGGAGCCATCGGGTGTGAGCTGCTGAAGAACTTTGCCATGCTGGGTCTTGGTGCCAGAGAGGGTGGCCAGGTCGTAGTGACTGACATGGATCTAATTGAAAAGAGTAACTTGAACAGACAGTTTCTCTTCCGTCCATGGGATGTCCAGAAGCCCAAGGCCGACACAGCAGGCGCAGCCGTGAAGAAGATGAACCCAGAGGTGAACATTATTGCCCACCAGAACAGAGTTGGTCCAGAGACTGAGCGACTATACGACGACACTTTCTTCGAGGCCCTGGACGGGGTGGCCAATGCCCTGGACAACGTGGAGGCTCGCCTCTACATGGACAGGCGCTGCGTCTACTACCGCAAGCCCCTGCTAGAGTCAGGTACCCTTGGCACCAAGGGCAATGTGCAGGTGGTAGTGCCGCATCTCACTGAGTCCTACGGCTCCTCGCAGGACCCACCAGAAAAGTCCATTCCCATCTGCACCCTTAAAAACTTCCCCAATGCTATCGAGCATACCCTGCAATGGGCTCGGGACATGTTTGAGGGGGAGTTCCGCCAGGCAGCAGAGAACGCAGCTCAGTACCTCCTGGACCCTAAGTTTATGGAGCGTGCCCTCAAGCTGCCAGGCTCCCAACCCGTTGAGACCCTAGACAGCGTGAAGCGGGCCCTTGTGGACGACCGACCACAGACCTTCGAGGACTGTGTGCTGTGGGCCAGAAAGAGCTTTGGTGAGCAGTTCAACAACCAGATAGTACAACTCCTCCACAACTTCCCCAAGGACCAAACCACCTCCAGTGGGGAGCCCTTCTGGTCTGGGCCCAAGCGGTGTCCACACAACATAAAGTTTGACTCCAACGTTGACCTTCACCTAGACTACATCATTGCCGCTGCCAACCTGAAGGCAGAAGTGTACGGCATTGAGCAGGTGAGGGACCGTCAAGCCGTGCAAGACATGGTGGACAAGATTGACATCCCAGAGTTTGTTCCGAGGTCTGGTGTTAAGATAGCGGTGACGGACGCTGAGGCGGAGGCCCAGAGCAACCAGGTGGACAGTGAGCGCATCTCTACCTTGCAATCTGCCATCCCTGCAGCCTCAAGCTTTGGCTCACTCAAGCTGACACCGCTTGACTTTGAGAAGGATGACGACTCTAATTTCCACATGGACTTCATTGTGGCTGCCTCAAACCTGCGGGCCGAGAACTATGACATTGCCCCAGCCGACCGCCATAAGAGCAAGCTCATCGCCGGGAAGATCATCCCCGCCATTGCCACCACCACTGCCCTGGTCTCAGGTCTGGTCTGCCTGGAGCTCATCAAGCTTGTCCAGGGTCACCGCAAGCTGGAGCTCTTCAAAAATGGCTTTGTCAACCTGGCCCTTCCCTTCTTTGGGTTCTCCGAACCTATCAAAGCCCCAACTAATAAGGTAAGAAGTAGATCTATCATTTTTATTATCACTATGGAATACTGCTCTAGGTTGATCTGGAAGAGTACAGATACTATAGGTTGCAAGGTCTGTAACTCCAACACAGAGAATAAAGAATAAAGGAAATAAAGAAGATAAGACACTTAAAATGAATAAGGTCTGGCTTACTGAGAGGATCAAACAACAAGAAATTGGTATGAGAAAACAAAGAGATCCAGTTAGATTTAGATTACCATGAGAGAGTAATACAGATTGAGGGTTAAGTATACATGATCAGAGATTTTTGCTTAAGGTACCAAATCTCCCTTGCAGTATTATGACAAGGAGTGGACTCTGTGGGACCGGTTTGAGGTGGACGGGGAGATGACTCTTGAGAAGTTCATCAAGTACTTCGAGGAGGAGCACCAGCTGGAGATCACGATGCTGAGTCAGGGTGTGTCCATGCTGTACTCCTTCTTCATGCCCCCAGCCAAGAGAAATGAAAGGATGGCCCTTCCGTAAGTCAAAACACAAGCTCTGAAGTGTCGATACCTTGTGTTAGTAAGTCTTGATTGCTACTATATGCAGCACAGCAAGTAAACATTGAAGTCAGAGAAGGAATTAAGTTGTGATGATATATTTTTTACCTTTTAATAAATGAATATATTAGTACAATCTTTGCTATATTATTACATATTACTATCACCTGAGTCTTAATTTTGGTCCTAAAGAGCTGAGTAAACATTTAACAACAAGGGTGTTAGCATTTAATATTACCCAGAAATGCTTTTGTTCCAGGATGTCTGAGGTGGTGAAGAAAGTGAGCAAAAAGAAGATTGAGCCTCACGTGCGTGCTCTGGTGTTGGAACTTTGTGCAAACGACAAAGATGGTGAGGATGTGGAGGTTCCGTATGTGAAATATAATCTGCCCCAGTAAGCAGTGCACATCCGGGCCTTGATGGAGCACCTTGGGGGTTAGCAACGGAGAACCTGGCGCTGCTTTTAGCCAGCACCCACGTGGAGTAGAGTTCTGTCATGCTCTTCCCTGATCAAGCAAAGTTTCTTACAGAGGACACAGAACATTCTGCTCTGACTGTTTCTTTGGAAGACTGAATCTGATGACTGTCATTTGCACATGGACAGGTACAGGTGGAACAGTGGAACAATTAAACATAAATGAGATCTATGTAAAGTATAACTAAAGAGCTTGTGACTGTAAGAAGTAGTATTACATGGTACAGCATACTGAGAGGGGAGGTAAGTTATGAATCCAGCATTTCATCATTTCTAAAGTACTGCATCTGCAAGGAAAATCTTTGCTCCAAACAGAGGGAATAATAACTTAATCCTCACCAATTAAAAGTACTGTAACCAACTATTATTCACATTGGAGTAACTGATATCAGTATGGAGCATAAGTAATGAAAAATCACACTAGTTGTAAAGGAAGAATTAAAACAAATGTGCAACAGAAAAAAAATGTAGTGGAGAGGAAGCATAGGTCTAGAGAGCATTTTTGCCTGAAATAAAAGTAATTGCTCCTGTTGTACAATTTTTTTTGTCATTGGGAGAGAATTTAAGTAAATACGAGTAACCTGAGCATGTGTATGGCAGGCAGCTAAGTGCGAGGGAGAGGGAGAGTGGGAAGGAGAGCGAGGGAGAGGGACAGGGAGCATATACTTGCCCCCGCCACCCCACCCACCCCTTACCCACCACTGCATATAGACAAGGTTACTTGGTCCCTCGATATTATAAGATTGACTGCAATACCCTTAAGTGCTACAATTTAAGTCAAAAGGAGGAGTGGATGGACACTTTTTATTAAGTAGTTCAGTGCAAGTGTTGAGTGAGTGTTTTATTTTTTTGTATTGCTTCATCTCTGCTTGGTACCCATGATGATACATATTAAACTGTGATTTAACATATTGCCTTATTCTGAATTGTCCTCTGCCTTCCCTCTCTTCATTAGTAAAGCAAGTGATCAAATACATTGCCCTCTAAACCATACCCTGGATTGATTGACAACACATTAAGGCTCTGAATTGTACTCTCAACTACTGCATACTGAAGTGCTTTTGTGATGGAGAGATTTAACAGTATTTTACCATTACCTCTTCAAACGTAGTGGATGAATATAATCGGCTTCCATTCTAAGGCTCAATTAACAACTAAAATTGTCATCACCCTCAACATTTGTTTTTTCACTTCATGACAAAGGCCTTTCCCAACGTCCTTCACATCTGAAGGTTGTGTACTCTATTCGGTGAGGGTTCTCATTTCATCTCCGCATGATTCTGTCTGACCTGTTTTGTTGATTCCTTGTTTGCCCATCTGTTACCAGTTATATGCATGATATGACCTCCCTTAAACTAACTTTACTTCTCATCATTGTTGAAATATCAAACCTTTGTCTGTTCCCCAATCCATGGTTCTTGCTTTGTATCTTTTCATGTTATGCCCAGCTCTTTTTTTTTTTTTTTGTCTCTCTCTCTCTCTCTCTCTCTCTCTCTCTCTCTCTCTGATGCTTAGCACATTTTGTTTCCCTGTTAACTTGCTCCATTTCTCTTTGCATACTCCCTAGCATTTTCTCTAATTTTTTTAAGCCTGGGTTACAACTCACCTGCCCATAAAACCTAAGCATTCCACATGTGTTTTATGCAGCTCTAGGCCCCTACACCACAAAATTCAGTAACTATATAGATTAGAAGTGTTGGGTTTCATGGCATCAAGTCAGCCTGTGGGAAACTATAAGGAGGGTCCAAGATACTTTTTCTGCAGTGGAACACCAGCACTCGTCGAGCGAGCAACTCTCCTGTGGCCTCTGGGCCACCTATAGACTGTTGAGTTGCTCGCTCGGTTCTGCTTCAGGCTGCCGAGTGCGCCCGTTTCCCCGCCTGGCACGCCAGCCGGCGGGGGGTTTCAACCTGCCATCACATCCGACAAAGGCCCGTTCCCTTCTGAGGGGTAAATCTTTACAACAACAACTACTTTTTCTGCCTTCACTTGGAGATTTAGAAAACAAGTAACTCATATATAGTATCCTTAACACAGTGTAAACCAGCAAGGGTTAGGCTGGAAGCAAAGAGTAAAAGTCATGTAATGGGTCTCGCAGATATGGCCATAGACCCAAAATCCCATTCAGTCCATTGGGTGACTAGAAAATCTGCTGCCACCCTCCCATGGTTAATTAAATTTCATATATTTTGGTAAGTTCTGTATATTAAAGGTAAAAATCCTCTCTGCGCCACCATGACAGCTACATAAATGAATAACAGTCTGAACAAGTAGCTGGATAGTTTCACTGAAAATAGCTGTGAAAGTGACTGGAAATGGTCATTGTGTGAATTTCAAGTAGGAATAAGGATAGCATCCGTCCGCAGACCCGGGTTCGAATACTGGCTCGAGCAGTTGACGCGCAGGCCATCTATACCTGTTAGCCCCCTTCCCCCTACATGCTGGGTGATAAATATGTATAGCCCTGGGGAAGGTATACTGGTAACCCGGATGCCACACACTGCCGGGTAGTGGATAATTTCCCGTCCAGGCTCAAAGGCCAATGAGACGGAAGCGAGCACCGAGGCCACCCACAGCCATAGCGTATGCCCAAATTTTACCTTCTTGTATCGCTTCGTGATTCTTCTTCACTCCACTATATCGAACTGATCGAGCTCCTTTTTTTAACACTTTACTTAACCCTGACGGCAGCACTGCCGTCTCATCTGTCTCTAAAAGGCTGAACTCTTCGTTCAAACTTCCTGTAAGAACTCCACCTTGGACAATCCTGGGCATATTCCTCCTACTCATCCCCCCTCTGACTCCTTTATGCCTGTTATTAAGATTCTTCCTAATGATGTTTTCTATGCCCTCTCTGGCCTCAACTCTCAGAAGGCTGATGGACCTGATGGAGTGCCTCCTATTGTCCTTAAAAACTGTGCTTCTGTGCTGACACCCTGCCTGGTCAAACTCTTTTGTCTCTGCCTATCAACATCTATCTTTCCTTCCTGCTGGAATTATGCCTTTGTACAGCCTGTGCCTAAGAAGGGTGACCGCTCCAATCCCTCAAACTACCGCCCAATAGCTTTACTTTCATGTCTATCTAAAGCTTTTGAATCAATCCTTAACTGGAAGATTCAAAAGCACCTTTACACTTCTAACCTTCTATCTGATCGCCAGTATGGGTTCCGCAAGGGGCGTTCTACTGGCAATCTTCTTGCTCTTTAACTGACTCTTGGTCATCCTCTCTTAGCCATTTCGGTGAAACTTTCTCTGTTGCGCTAGACATATCGAAAGCCTTTGATAGAGTCTGGCACAGGTCTTTGCTTTTTAAACTGCCCTCTTTCGGATTCTATCCCTCTCTGTTCCTTTATCTCCAGTTTCCTTTCCGGCCGTTCTATCTCTGCGGTGGTAGACGGTCACTGCTCTTCCCCTAAACCTATCAACAGTGGTGTTCCACAGGGCTCTGTCCTATCACCCACTCTCTTCCTGTTATTCATCAATGATCTTTCCATAACAAACTGTCCTGTCCACTCATACGCCGACGACTCCACTCTGCATTATTCAACTTCTTTCAATAGAAGACCCTCTCAACAAGAAGTACACAACTCAAGACTGGAGGCTGCAGAACGCTTAACCTCAGACCTTGCTATCATTTCCGATTGGGGCAGAAGGAACCTTGTGTCCTTCAATGCCTCAAAAACTCAATTTCTCCACCTATCAACTCGACACAATCTTCCAAACACCTATCCCCTATTCTTCGACAACACTCAGCTGTCACCTTCTTCAACACTAAACATCCTCGGTGTATCCTTAACTCAAAATCTCAACTGGAAACTTCATATCTCCTTTCTCGCTAAATCAGCTTCCTCGAGGTTGGGCGTTCTGTATCGTCTCCGCCAGTTCTTCTCCTCCGCGCAGTTGCTATCCATATACAGGGGCCTTGTCCGCCCTCGTATGGAGTATGCATCTCACGTGTGGGGGGGCTCCACCCACACAGCTCTTCTGGACAGAGTGGAGGCTAACGGCCGTATTCTCAGTGAATCTCTTCCCCCTTCCCACGAGGAAACAAGGCTTCGTGGACCAAATGGTATGCTCAGTGACGAGGAGTGTCTCTGATGCAGCGCGCCAAGCGGCGAGCGGGAAAGAAATTAACTAATTTCTAGGGGTGGGCAGGTACCGGTACTAACGGTACCAGCTAAACGGTACGGTACCGGTACCAGATTGCTCGGATTTATTTATTGGATTTATTGATAATTCTTCATGTCCGATTTTTTTTAGGATGCTACTAAATATTGTTATTGTTATTAGACTATGATCGAGTACATCCATAATAACTATACATGCTATTTTTTTATCGAAAAAATAAATATTCACTTCATTCAGAGAGAGAGAGAGAGAGAGAGATCACCACTCAGTGAGTGGATATCTCGGTGATATGGGTACTCGATCATAGTCTAATAACAATAACAATATTTATTAGCAACCTAAAAAAGAAAAAGAATCGGACAATAAAATAACGGAAACGGGAGCTGTGATGGAAACGAAGAGCAGGACAAAATGGTGGGAACTTGGGGAGACGGTCAGCGAGGCAATGACTCAGAGTCTACACACAGGGCCCGTACCGCGTGATACCACATGGAGGCGGGCGAGCGCCGAGCGTCACAGATCCAAACGGTACCGGTACTAGTGGCAATGCGCAGTGCCGAGTGATCATCCCGCTTCCCGGCACCAGAGTGATCATGAGGCTTCGCGGTACCAGGTACCGGTACCGCGAGGAATCGATTCTTCGCGGTACCCGGTACCGGTACCTGGTACCGCGAGGTACGGGAGCTGTGAAATAGTTGATGTGAGAGGCGGAAGCGTCTTACAAATATCAACCTTTATTTCTTTCTTTTACTTTCTATTTTCCTGTTTCTTTCCCTCGTAGCCTACTTCCGGCGTCACTCATTAAATTATTTTCCCCTTTTCGGTTTTCCCGTTGGAAATCAGAATGACAACAACACTTCCCAGAGTAGACACTTTCAGGCTTCAGCTTCAGCTCGAACATCAACAATTTTCAAAGTCCGAAAAGGAGATGCCCCAACACTGCCTTCCAAGCCTTCAAGTGTACATAGACCTTCCTGCAGAAGTTCGGACAACTTGACGGGATCTAGCCACAGTCTGTGATCTAGCCCCTACCCTGGGTATCCTCCATATTGCAACGACAGCAGAATGCAGCTGGTTATACCGCCGGGCCGTGGTCCCATGGCCTAACCATGCAGCCCCCTAAAACTTTGCAGAAGATGAATCGGGTTCTGATGAATGTTATTTTTGCTTCATGGTATAGAAGAAGAGTCAATACCAAAAGTCATTAAACTACCAATGGAAATGCCCCAAAACTCTTACGAAAGCCTTATCAAATATGCGAATACATTACGTACCTACTGATTGATTGATAGTGTTGTGCTGGAAGCTTCCCCCGGGGTCTATGGGCCTCGGGAAGAGCGAGCAGGGGGGCGGGGAGCAAGGCCTCGCGGGGCCCGCGGTCAGGCGCCTGGCGGGAAGTTTTGCCAACGCCCATATTTTTGCTACATGTTCATTCTTGTATGATCGAATATACTGTAACGTTCTAGACTGTACTGTTCGGTATATATATAGGAGAAGAGGGCGAGAGGAGTCAGTCCAAGTCATAGTAAACCATAGTCAGCTAGTGGTCAGTGAAGAGTCAGAGTGAATTGAACTACTAAGGAACAATATTAAACTACAGAAGCTGTGCAAGGTGTTTTACATATCTCCCGCCCATGGAGTCTCCTGACGGCGACACGGAACCCAAGTAACACGTCCAGCATTACAATAGTTTATTATTACCTAATTATAGGCTACCTATACTTGCATGAGCGCCGGAATGGTGCAATGGTGCAGCAGTAAAAGGGCAAAAGTTGCATCTACCTTACATCTATCTTACTCCTACATGCTAGAAAGTATGACAGAGAGAGAACGACAATGATGCAGGTGTTTCTGAATGAGATGGAACGCATAATAAATGAGGGGATTGGAAGAAAGTGGATGGTGCTGCTGCTGGGGCTGCGTGGAGAGGCGAATGGACGAGTGATTGAGGCAGTGAAAGAGTTCTTGGAGAGCATGTAGCGTGAAAGATATAGGCAATTATATCTTGCCTCGAGTAGAACACCATCTTTCTGTGTGTTTTGTTTTCTTTTACAGGAGCTGCCGCAGTGCCGATACAAAGGCCTGTCTTGAGAGAAATCGCAAGTCACTTGTGACATCAAGATCAAGAGCACTTGTGCTTTAGCCTTTCTTCGTGAGGTGAATTCCACCTCTCAGGTGATTACCGCCGTAACTATCATACCCAGACACGTGGAGCCTGGCCAGAGGGGATTTGGGCATAGCTGTATCATTTGTAATTTACGTGTGGACGGTAATAATTATGGCTGATGATGTCACTTGCTGACATTATTGTTATCATCGAGAAGGTTCCCCGTGTTCAAATATTAATGTCAGCTTGATGATGATCGCAATTAATTATCCACTCACCTGTGATCTGGGAAGCTCACCTGTAGGGCCACGGAGACATATTTAAGCCATACATTATTATACTCATTCAAGTTTCCCGAGTGTAAATATTAATGTCATCTTGATAATGACACCCATAGAGAAGAAGGGTTCACTCACCTGGAAATCACACCTATATGGGCACCAAGGCATCATTAAGCCCTATTTCACTATGCACACACGCAAGGAAGCATATTTATAATTTAAGGTTTGTTTAATGTCAGCTTAATAATGATCATAATAAAGGGTTCACTCACCTGTCCCGTGGAAATCTCACAAGTAATTGCCTGAAGGGATCATTAAGCCCTACCTCACTATGCACACACAAGGAAGTATATTTATGATTTGAGGTTTGGCTGTTTAATGGCATCTTGATAATCGCAATAAAGGGTTCACTCACCTGTCACCTGGAAATCTCACATGTATGGGCATGGAGGCATCATTAACCTCTACCTCACTATGCACACACATGCAAGGAAGTATATTTATGATTTAAGGTTAGGGTGTTTAATGGCATCTTGATAATGATCGCAATGATGGGCTCACTCACCTGTCACTTGGAAATCTCACCTGTATGGGCATGGAGGCATCATTAACCTCTACCTCACTATGCACACACATGCAAGGAAGCGAAGATATAGTTTAGAGTGAGGCTGTTTACTCTGGGAAGAAGATTGATGTTATGTAGTCATTGAATTAGATTGGTTTAATTAACGTGCTGATATCATGACTCCTACTTGGTTCTGTTAATTTCTGGGAGGTTTGAAGGTTAGTAGAATACATATATGACAACAGAAGAGCAGTCGGTTAAGTGGGAAGTGATCGAGATATTGGCATATTAATATTGCCATTCTTTACCTATTTACTGAACCTCTCTGGAAATTGATGTGTAGTTATTTACTGATCAAATTGGTGAGGGTGTTGATAATAACCTATCAGTGCTTAATTCGTTAAGAACTATTTATGAACTAACCTAACCTGCCCAAGCCTACAGGAATGGTCTTTTTGGTCATTAAAGTAAATGTAACTTCTGCAGATAGTAATGGAGGAAAACGACGAGGAACTTGATGGTAGCCCGAGGGAGGACGTGGAAGAAGAGGGTAACACCACCTATTCCACCACAACCACCAGCAGCAGCCTCACCCCAAACATGATGAGCTCCCTAGTCATTTCTCCTTCCAAGTCCCTCGCAAGGCCACAGTCCCGAGTCCTCAGCCCCATCAGGAAGCCCTCCGTCCCTGCCTCTCAAGGGGGCTTCATGAGCGATGAGGATGATGAGGAAGGGAGGCAGGAGGCTGAGCTGTATGATGGGCACTTGGGAGATGCTCAGGACATGCGCATCCATTCCTCAGCTGTAGTCAAGAGCTCAGAGGTAATTGTTTGTCATTATTCTTCCATCTCCACCATCTATTTTCTATTTCCTCCCATGTTTTCACTGTCAAGCATCAGTTAGTTTTTATCTCATTCATTTATTATTGGTATTGTTTTTTTAAGTGTGGTCTCTTCCTCTCTCTCCTTCAGGTTGAGTTTCCAGTGCAGTTCCATGAGTTACAGTCCAATACAGATCTCAAGATGCCGCCCTCAAACTGGCTTCAGGACCACTCATCAATCCGTCTGGCCAACCCCACACACAGACATGCTGACTTCTCCAGGTGAGGTTAGGTTAGGTTAAGTTCAGTTAAGTAGTAATGACTCTTTTTGATCATAAACGTAATGGCCCATATTCTGAAACATTTGGGGGTTTACACACACATTAGGAAAAGCTGTGGTGGAGGTTGTGGGTATTGACATAGGTAATGTTACAAGCTTAATGATACTTGGAAGAGGCTATTGAACCATGAATGTGAAAAAACGCTCTTGAGAAGCCGCCTAATTTCCATTGTGGCCTTTGGAAATAATTCTTGTGAGAGTCAAAATTGTCTGAGAGTAAGGCCCAGTGTAACCCCACACAGACATGCCTCCTCATCTGTTTCCCCCTCCTCCACTGCATCACTCACTCCTTATACTCCTCCATCACAGCTTTGTCATGGCCCACCAGTTCCCGGATTGCATTGGGGACGTGGATGTTGTATCTGATGCGGAAAACATCAAGAAGCTGCTCAAGATCCCGTTCAACTCCAAGGCTCACGTTAGCATGATGATCCACCGTGTTGGGAAGACGCTGCTCATCGACGACTTTGACATATACAAGTACCTCCTGCGGCAGTCCGAGAAGGAGTGGCAGTGGCTCAGAAAGTTTTTCTTTGAAAATGTCCTTCAGTCACTAAGACATACTGTGAGTTTCTGCATGTTGTTTGTGCTTATTGTATTACCTTCCCAATTTTGTCATGTATTGTCACCTCCTTAAATGAACTGCCTTAGTCATTTTCTCTACTTTTAGAGAAATTAAGCAAAACTCATTTTCCAGTCAGCTTGTGATATAGGCAGAAAAGTTCAGGCAAATTTTAGAATACTCACACCCATGAATGACAAAGGCAGTTCTACCAAAAGGTGTGCCACATGCTGAAAAATTTATTTAGCCAAAAATCTGGAAATAGCCCACATATGACTGAGTTTGCTTTCAAGAGTGATGATATGTATTAGGAACTGTCTATATACATTTCTTACATTCTGGGCTTCAAACAGTAAAAGAATCTATCTGTCCCTCTGTAATGCTTTATAACCTCCCTGGAACTTCCCACAAAGGGGTGGCCACAACACCAGTCTCCAGTTTTCACTGATCCAATGCTCCCTCTCCATGTATTGAACTTGAACTCTAGCATAGCCCTGGCTCTTCAATTCCATGACTTGACGCTTGCCCATGAGACCATTGTGCCTCCAGTTCATTAAATGCTTGTTTTTTCCATGCTAGGAGGCAGTGCTGGTGCGTCCCAACAAGAGCCGGAATGTTGTACAGAGCCGTAGTTTGTTGTCCAAGTTCCTTTACCACAGTGTGAATGAGGAGGCTAGCCGGCCACCCAGCCCACCCCCCCGGTCCGTCTCCGAGAGCCCCGTATCTGTGCGACGGGTAATTTACTTGTGTTTCTCTGTTTCTCTTTGTCATTATTCTTGTTTGTATATGCTATTTAGGTGTCAGATTTGTTGTTGAGTTGCCTATGTAGTGTAAGTTAGGCCTATATACCTGAAATTGCATATGTGACAAAGAACTAATGCAACCATCACTACACACAAGCCAAACAAATATTATCATTATCGTACCCATTTATAGAGTTCAATTTCATCATCGCACATCTTCACAACAAGCACTCCTGTCATTACAAACAATCAAGAAGAAACATTCCCACCTTCTCCTTTGCAATGCTTTACTAAGTGAGATCATGTGTGTCCAAAGGTTGATGGAGTTTCAGGAATTCTTTTATAACATGGCAAAGTGCAGTCTCTATTGAAGCCTGGAAAATTATGAATAGGAAAGAAAACCTCCATAACAAACAACCAATATTCCATCATCACCATTATCACACACACACACACACACACGCACACATGCACACATACCAACTCTACTACTATAATTATTTTATTATTTATTATTTAGTATCCATTTTGTTGTTGCAGCCGTCCCTCATAAGCAGCGAAGTTATGCCGGAACCCACAATGGAGGAGCAGCTGCCACAAGCCTCCAGCCAGGCCTTCACTCGCACAGTCGTCTGGGACTTTGAGGACCTACACATGCTCATCGGCACTGACCTCCCCATCTTCGGAGGGGGAACTCATCCGTGTGTCTCGCTGCGACTGAGGGACATGAGCAAACCCATCAACATTCTTACTGGTAGATTGTCACAGATGGATTTGTGTAGTGGATATAGTGTGCTTGTATTGTTTCCCTTTCTTCAACCATTACATATTATTACTCATTTAATCACTTCTCTCAGTAAACCCATCAACATGCTTTGTTGCTTAGTGGTAGGTTGTCACTGATGGACAAGCTGTGTAGTGGGTGTTGTGTGTGCTGTATTGCTTCCCTTTCTTTAACCAGTACATATTATCGCTCATTTAATCACTTCTTTCAGTAAACCCATCAACATACTTAGTGGTAGGTTGTCACTGATGGACAAGCTGTGTAGTGGGTGTTGTGTGTGCTGTATTGCTTCCCTTTCTTTAACCAGTACATATTATCGCTCATCAACCCATCAACATACTTAGTGGTAGGTTGTCACTGATGGATAAGCTGTGTAGTGGGTGTTGTGTGTGCTTGTATCGCTTCCCTTTCTTTAACCAGTACAATTATCACTCATTTAATCACCTCTCAATAAACCGATCAACATACTCACTGGTAGGTTTTCACTGATGGACAGGCTGTGTAGTGGGTGTTGTGTGTGCTTCCACTGCTTCCCTTTCTCTAACCAGTATGTACTACCACTCATCTAACTACATATGTCTCTCTAAGGTATTGACTACTGGCTGGACAACCTGATGTGTAATGTACCTGAGGTGATCATGTGCTACCACCTTGATGGCATCGTGCAGAAGTATGAGCTCATTAAGACGGAGGATCTGCCCCACATGTGTGAGAACCAGTTTTCCCCGACTCTGGTGCGGGACGTTGCCCAGAATATCCTCGCCTTCCTCAATAGCAAGGCCACCAAGGAGGGACACACCTACTGGCTCTTCAAAGGTGAGGCTTCTATCGTATTCACTGCACATATGTTTTTTACTGTGCCTTAGTCTGCCCTTACTACACAAGCACTTGACATTCATTTTTTATGCAGTTAGCTTAAAAAGATGTGGTGCCTCTCCATATTATTGGACACCTTACACAGATGTTCTTTATTGTGCCTTGGTCTGTGTTCTTCCTCATTGCACAAACACTTTTCACATTACCGACAAATGTTAGTTAGACTTGTTGCCTCTCCCAAAATCCCTGAAGAAAATGACTAACACAAATTCAAGAAGATTTTAAGCAGCTTCCAAAACCATAAAGTATGAATGTTATATTAGTTTCAAAGCATCCAATGACTTGTTCCACTGTCAGTAGCTCATTTTATTTATTTTTGCCACTATTTTTAGGCTCTTCTTTATATTCAGTCATAACCTAGAGATTAACCAAAATTAACACTTTTTAGTTCTTTTACTTAACCTGTTTCAATGTTTAATAATCATTTGCCTTTCTTACCACTTCTCAACTATCTGCTGTATCCGCTTCCTTTCCTTAACATATTTTACTTCTTAACAAGTCATGCTTTCTCAACCCCAGGGAAGGATGACAGCTGCTTAATTACTTTACTACAACTGAAGTACTAATTACTACTTTAACTAGTCATTTGTCTCTTCTCGCAACCCCAGGGAAGGACGACGACATAGTGAAGCTGTACGACCTAACCTCACTGTGTCTTGAGGGCCAAATGGGTGTTGATGGGAAGGAGGAAGAGACCCCAGCACAGGATTCCGGCAACCCTTTCACCGTGCCCGTGGCGATGCTCTTCTACAGGGTGGCCAAGAACATGCGAGCCTCAGAGGATGCGAATAAGAAGATTGCGTCCATCAGGGCCTTGCTTAAGAACTCCCTGACCCTCCTAGATAAGGCTAAATATCCAAAGGTAGTGTTGGGTGTAAAGGTTCTTATTTAATCCTTAGACGGCAGTGGAACTATATATAGACGGTCCAAAATTCAGTCAGCCAGTTTTGTATGGCAGAAATGTAACAACACTTCCAGATTGTGGTAGAATCTATTTATAGACGATATTTAAAACATCTCTTATGCGCCGTAACTATATTTATGCTACGGTCCTAGGGTTGGCAGTGACTTTATATAGATGATTCATTTTGGGGGGAGCTACTCTTCAAACACTGCTGCTGCTAAGGGTTAATTCTGTTTGTTTATTCCTTTCCCTTTTTCTGTAACATTTATTATTTATTTTACTGCAGAGGAGGCAATCAAGAAAAAAATCAGATTGAACAAAAGAGCCCATAGAGCCACTATTTATTTTCTCAGTAGCTTGAAACTCATGGAATACAGAGTTATAAATGAGGCTGGTATAATGTATTGTTCAGTTTTACTGGGGGTTAGCTGTATTGTATGAAATGTTTTTTTACAATGCTGTGTACAGTATTCAGTATTGACTAGAGTAATGTGGTTCTTACAAACATTTTGAGTTATGAACAAACCCCAGGAACCAGTCTACTAGGTCATAAATAAGGGAGCACCAATGAATATTTTTGCCTTGTTTGGCATCTCTTATTTCCATTCTAGGAGTATAGCAGGCAAATTCTTTTACTTTTTCATAACTTTTGATCTGTCTCCTTTATCATAAAAAAAGTTGGAAAAAAATAAATGGTCTCTGGATTTTGGAGGTCATTATGGTAGTTAAAACAACTCTTTGCTTCCCAGATTGTGTCCTCGGCCCACTACATGCTGTCAGACCTTTATGTACCCCAAGACATCGATCCTGACTCGCCTGTGTTGTCAGACTGCAGCGACGAGGACAGTGAATGGTCTTCAGTGCATGGCAGCGACGATGAGGACTTCGGTGAGGAGCAGGAGTCACAGTCTGTCACCACCTCCAACCCAAGCTCTTCCATCAAGGTGTCATCCCTCTGCAAGCCTTATGCCAGCAAGACACAGTCAACCTACTACAAGTAAGATTCTTTTTCATTACCTGTGGAGGAGATGCTGTGTGTCATGTGTTTTCTGTGGTTTGCCTTGTTTTCCGCAAATACTTGGCACAATATAATGAACAGACTTGCAAATAGGAGCTTTCCTCTGAGCTAATGGGCTTTAAATATTATTGCTATTTTCTTCCCCATGAGGAGGAATACATAGTTATGCTATTATCTATAAGGCTCATTTTTATCCTTTAAGAAGGAGGTGCCAAATGCTTTGTCATGTTTTTGCATCAAAGGCAGAACCGAGCTGACTGGCTTTAAACATTATTGTTATTTCCTTCCCACATGAGGAAGAGTGTTCACTTATTTTAACAGTAGGCTGCTTTCAGAGCCCCACCTCTTCTTGGCACCCTAGAAGAGCGTTGCCTGACAGCGCTGGGTCATGTGTGTGAGGCACTGGAGTGTCTCCATGCCTCCCAGACCAAGGAGCAGGAGCACAGGGAGTCCCAGCGAGGCAAAGACTCCTCTTCGGTTAATCAATCCAGAAGTCCGAGCCAGAACGAGGAAGAACCCAAGATGGCGCGTCCCTTCCACCCCATACCCATGCCCTACTCACCCATCAATAGTAACAGCAGCACAGAGGAGAAGGGCAAAGCACTGGTTGTGTCCGGGGAGTCAGCGCATCAGCACAGTGAGCTGACTGTGTCCGTGCTGAGTCACCAGTATTGTGTGGCCAGCTGGTGGGACAAGCTGCATGTCCTGCTGCTGAGGAAGGCATCTCTAGTCTACCTGGTCATGGCCAGAAGCAGTTTTAATGCCAAGAGGTGTGTTAGTGTTAGTATGTGACATTATTTGATTTGTGTTCTGTTGTTTAAATGTCATATGTTTTTCCAAATTTTGTACAGCTGTTCCTTGAAACATCTTTTTTTCCTTCATTGTTTTCTTTTATAAATGCAAACTTTCCTGTAACTTCACTTGAATTTTCTTCATATGGTTGATGTAATTCAGTGCTATATATTCTTTTGTGTGAGATGGTAATAAGCTACCATTGTACATTTTTTTCAATGTTAAATCATTTTGGTTGAAAGCATTTTTTTATGTATTATCGCAAACCAGATAATATAAAGCTGTTTGCTATCTATTTAATGTTCATATTCATGTCCAGAAGCTTGTTTAGAGATATTTAAAGAAAACACCTTGATAATTTATAATGCCAAAAATGTTTGGTGACTTCTTTATAAACTTTCACCAGAGTCTGTGTCATGCGTGACAAAGAAGCATCAGCAGAGTAAGGGGCATGAGGCTGTCTCACGCTATTATACATTACCTTAAGAACTTCTTGTCTGTAACATTAATGAATAGTGTGTCAGCAGCATTCAATTCCCCTTCTTTGTATTGGTTTAACACTCTGCATTCTGTTTCTTGGTCCTGACAGCTTTTACCCATGTTCATGTAGGGTCTCTGTTTTAGGGCTGTGACTTGTGGTTTAAGATTGGATGCCCTTTCTGATGTCACGCAGCAGCATCAAGGTTCAAACTGCCTTACCCTGCCTATTTACTTCCATGACTTGACGCTCTAACCCACTACCTTGAAAACATTATGCAACCTCAATTTAAAGTGGATTATCAACATTTCCTTCCCTTCTTTAGGTACGGCTTGGCACTGCGGTACTCCCGGTTTTCCACACATGCTTGGCACGGCATGGTGAACAGACTTGGCCTGCAGATGGATGACATTTCCCTACCCTGCCAGGCCCTCACACTGGCTGGGGACATTTTCTACCTGGTGTCCAAGGACTGGGATGACATAGCCACACACATTGACGAGTATAACAATGTGTCATCAGTGCATGAAAAAATCCTCACCCTTCTGGACCACATACTGCCTGCACAAGGTTAGTAGAGGCAGGTGGGGAGAGCATGTCTGTCTGTGTGATTAGGTTTCTGTGTGGTAGCAGGGTGACTGTTCTTTGGTCTCTCTTCTCTGAAGTTTCATTCCCTCTCCTGGCTTGAGTTCACGTGTTAAGTCAAAGCATTGTCTATCCAACTGCAGTTAAAATGATAAGTAGTTTATGTTATGTCCCTTTCTGTTCTTTTAATAAGGTATAACAAAGTTCCTCATTTCCTTCAATGTTTCCTTTGTTTGATAGGAACTTGTTAATGACCAAATCAAAATACTCTTCATATGGCTGTTGTTATTCACTGTAGTTATTCCTTTCAGTAGATAAACAATAAATTAACAAGTCACCTTTTAGATCCCCTTCATTTGGTTGTAACATTTTTTTCTTTCAGTAGCTAAACCATATATTATAAACACCCACTTTCCACCCTTCTTTAGAGTGCATAAGGACGATCAAGATGCCGTGCGATGTGGAGGAGGCAGTGACCTTGAGCCTTGCCTGCTACGAGAGTGCACTGCTAGTGGCCGACCCCGAGGCTGAGATGCTCCTTGCCAGACGTCTTGGCAATGTGTGCAACGAGCTGGGCGTTATGTACATGAACCAGGCAACAAGTTAGTGTCCTGCTCCTACATAGTATATATTCATACCCATGAATTTGTATTTTTTTAGGATTATTTGAGTATGTAATGTCCTGTATTTTAACTCATTGCTATCAGAAATCTTTAATGAATTTGTGTATACTATCTGTCTGCCTACATGATTTGATTGTAGTAAAATATTCCCTCCCTTGACTACTATTTGTTTATTTATTTATTTATTTATTTTTATTTTTTATTTTTTTTGTGTGTGTAAGCTGAATTTTCTAACATTTTTTATCCCCCCTTTCTTGATATGGTTTCTTACTGCATCCTCTTGATTTTAACCTCATTCATCCAGCCTTTTTCCCACTTCATCCTCTGCCACTGCCTTCCTCTACCTTTTACTTGCATTTCTATCCTCTACCTGTTTATACTTTTATGTCCATCCTCTACCTCCATCCTCTATCCTTTACCCACATATCCATCATTTACCTTTTACCTACATTTCCCATTGGCTCATGTACACTTTATTCCCAGAGCTGTGTGAGGAGGAGGAAATAGGGTTCAAGGGGGCCGAGGAGCTGTGGATGAAGAGTGCCGAGGTGCTAAGCCGAGGGCAGGAGAACTTTGCGAAGGTGAAGGATGTGGCTAACGTGGCTCTGCTCCACTCCAACACTGGGCGGCTACTGAGACTCTGCGCCTTCCACTGTGTGCCCAAGAATGAACAGCGGCAGTTTGTGAACCTTGAGCGGAACTATTATGAGCAGGTAGGTGTTTTTTTATTTTATTTTATTTTATTTTATTTTATTATTTTTTTTTTTATGGGGGGGGGGGGGGGTGAAGCTGCTTGTGTGTGCATACATACGTGTAGGGTGGGTGGGGTGGGGGTTAATTTCTCTGGTACCTGAGGTTTGGACTGTGATGTTTGTGTAGTTTACTGAAGAGGCTGCACTGATTGTAAAAGAAGCAGAAGAAAATTATGAAAAATCTGGATGTTTGTGCAGCTGCCGTAAGGGGAAGTATTAGTATTAAAAAAAAAAAGAGAGAAAAGTAATCTGATAGCACCAGAAAGTGATGTACAGTTTTAGCACCCAATGAGACTGAAGCCCGTATTTTTAACCAGGTAGCAGCGACGGGCCAAATTTGTGGCTTTACCGTGTAGCAGTGACAGGCCAAATTTGTGCCATAATATAGACCCCCCAAAATAGATGGTACATAAACTGATCACAAATGCTTTGATATATATTATGAAATGGTCTGTGTGAGTGATGATCTTTTCACATTTTTCTCACTAGAGGGACTGTTAAGAAACATGATCCCCACTGCTACCAGGTTAAACACAGCACCTCAGTTCACCTGTTTAAAAAGACTTTCGTTGCTGGGACTTTCATGAACTGTTTTGTGGTGCTGGTGATAGTTTTACACGGCTTCTTCACCTTGAATGGAAAAAAACACCCATGAAAACCAGATTAATCTCCTCTGTGGCCTTAGGAAATAGTTGTAATGGGAGACATACGTTTAAGATGGACCATAACCTCCTGTCCCTCTCACCAGGCTGTAAAGGAGTACCAGAAGGCCTTGGAGGTGATCAAGTCAAGGAAGAAGAACGAGGAGATCTGGGATTTGGTTGTGTGGGAGTATGGCACGACGCTGTTCACCATGGGCTCCTTACTGCAAGACCACCCTCCCCTAAGGCCTCAGGTGGGTCATAGGGGGCATGGATGACATAGATAATTTGCACATTTAACACCTTCCACCTCACAGTGCTTTATTCTCAGGCTCATGCATGTACTAAATTTAAACTGCTAGTGTGATTTCTTTTTTTTTTTTTTTTTTTTGAGGTATTCTCCCAGGAACCCAAAACATTATCTAGTGCATCCTGTGATACTTTCCTGATATCCTGAATTCACATGGAGTGGTAATAACAATGGAAAGTAATACATCAGGTTTAACTGTATATGATCACTCTATCTCTTCAGGGAGGGAAGGAAGTGGCGAGGGAAGTGGTGGAGCTGTTCACCAAGGCTCTCAAGTACTGCGACGTGAAGAGTCCCGGAGCAAGGCAGCCTCTCTACCAGTACAGGGCAGCTATGATCTACATGAGGCTTGCCGGCATATACCACAACAGTGTGAGGTGAAGGCATTACGCATGTTACACCAATTAGATGTTACTGGCAAGACTCTGTTGTGATTATTTTCTGGGTCTGCAGTAATACAAAAGAAAAAATGCAGTGTTAAATGAAATATACTGTGTAACTTTCTACTAATACTCGCAGATAACAGAAGAATTTAATAACCTGGTTCTCATTTAATATATCTTTACCACCAGACAAGGCCAAGGTGACATGAAGAACATTAGGCACTTGGCAGAACTCAACTACAAGAAGGCTGCAGCTCTCTTCATGCAGCTGGACAACCCGATAGACATCCTCAAGGTGCAGCTGGACCAGGCAGTCTTGATAGAGGACCAGATGCAAGGTGGGCAACACACACAGGATCTTCATGTCTACTTTTGAGTGTCTCTTTTTCCTTTATTTGTGAAAGAAGTTTTATTTTCTATCATAGTCCAGGCAAAGTAGAAGGCACCTCTAGCCTATTCTGAGCCCATTTTCTTTCTTTTATATGTGAAAATACAGTAATTATCCTCTGTAATTACTCATAATAGCTCCTGGCATAAAAATATGTTGTTGCTAGTAACTGAGAATCATCTAAAACACTCAGAATAGAAAGGTTCATAATACATCATACTGAGCCTGTTTATTATGAAGTAAGGTAAATATTAGGCTTAAAACTAATGGGGCTAACATATTAACTTTCAAAAACATCCAAAACAGAAAAGACTCAAAACATATCAGTTCAAGCCTGTTTATTATTAAGAGGATGGCATCAAACTGACGAGACTAATATGTAAATGACTACCTTCAAAACAGCCAAGATAGAAAGACTTAGAACATGATTTCCTACAACACTATCCTTCTCTTCTCAGGTGTGCATAATCAACAGCTACTAATGAGGCTACACCTGTCAATCATCCAGTTGCTTGTGGACTGTATACCTGCCCTCAAGACCAGCCAGTCCCTCGTACAGGTCAAGACCAGTCCAGGAGCCAGTAGCCCCCAGACCCATGCTGACAACACCCAGCCCAAGCAAGGGGAGGGGGGCACAGGGGACACAGCCAGGCAAAGGGAGAACAGTGGAGGGGAAGGCACGTCTCCGCAGACCGAGGAGGAGGAGAACCAGGACAAGATTCAGGAGCTGCTTGTTGTGTTTGAGAAGAAGCTACAGAATTCCCTCATGGCACTCATCAAGATACAGTCCTCTGCCAAGTCCTCCAAAAAGGGGTGAGAGTTGTTTGTTTGTGTGGGTCTCTGCTAGCAGTGAATATGTGTTTGAAATTTGTTTTGAGTTAATATCCATCTTAGTTTTCTCCCCCTTCATTCTTTGTCTGTCTGTCATTCTAATGTTTCCCGTCTCTCTCATTTTTCTGCTACATGAGGAAAAGAATGAATAGTGATGACAGACATTTTCCAGGTCATTTAATTCTGTGTTCCCCTTTGCAGCAACCCCCTCACCCCCGAGCTGGGCCTCCTGAAGCAGATGTACAGCCTGAGCCTCAACCAGCAGTCAGTGCCTCGTGCCACCCACCTGTTGGCTGCCACCTCTGCCCTGCTGCCTCTACTCAGACAGATCCCCACCCGTAGATGATGCCTCTAGTTTGTCCCTTATTTTTGGTTCAAGATGGTTAATTAGTTCTGTCTCAATTACTTCACCTCCTACTGATATTCTTTGTTTTGCAGCTTTTAAAAGATTCCTTTGTTTTTGTCTTATTATCATGATTCATTAGTTTTAGAAGGCTATACACATATATACATCAGCCTTCTCTACCTGATGACAGCTCTCCCATGTTATGCAATATCCAGGTTCTGTTGGTGGTTTTCAGTGGTGGGCACCGCTAACCAAAAAGTTAGCTTCTCTAACGGACAAGAACAAACCTGTATGAATTTTTTAGTGGACTTAAAATTAGCAAAGGAGGAACTACATTTAGCAGAAGCTAATTGGTCCGCTAACTGTTCCCAAAGTTAGCAAAAACACTAATCAGCTAATGAAAAAAAATAGCTTTGCTAATTAGCAGTTAACGGATTAGCGGAACCATGCCCACCACTTGTGGTTTTATACACATTTGGAAGTCTGTCAAGTGTGTTGTTTACAGGGTATGGTTGCCAATTCATACTCACCATTCTAATCCATACTCATATCAGGAGGAAAGAAACTTCTGGGTGAATAGAGCTGAGGTGTGAAAATGAACTATGCATCATTGCATTGTGAAAACAAGGATTGATAATCATTTTAATTTATATATATATATATATATATATATATATATATATATATATATATATATATATATATATATATATATATATATATATATATATATATATATATATATATATATATATATATATATATATATATATATATATATATATATATATATATATATATATATATATATATATATATATATATATATATATATATATATATATATATATATATATATATATATATTGAAACTTACACCTCTAGTGCAGTTTGCCCCCTGAAATGAATGATTGGTGTGTACAACTTGGCAAATGTACCCCGTGCATGAAGAGGAAAGTATGGAGTACAGTATGATCCTGAACCCTATATTTCACCCACCACATACATTACTTATCCATTCAAAGCCAGTTACTTGTTGAAAGAGCATTAAGGACAACATGACCCCATAGACATAGAGATACCACCATAAAGGGCTTTAACCTCTTAGTGTATCAGATACCTGGTTAGCATTTAGACATACTCAGGGTGTTTCAGAACAAAGTCATGTTTGTGAAGTCCGTCCAGTAAAACTTCATTTATTCTGCTGTTCATCTATAATCTTGTGTGATAATTCAAATGACTAATCAAGCTGCAAAACCTTAGTCTCCCTGCTTTATAATATTCTTCTTAAAATGTCTTGCAAATTTTGTTATCATTGAGTGTTCTACTTATTGGTTAAGGGGTTTGTAATAGACCTTCCAATTTTTTGTTTCTTACGCCAGATGTCAGTTCAATGCTTTCATGGCTGAAGGCTGAAGGCCTTGCTATTCATTGAGAGTCAGTAAGGGTACTCACTGATTTTCTAATACATGAATCTCTTCAAGAAATGAAATTAATATTTCTTCAGATTTATGCTGTTGATAAGACACAATTCATAGCCACAAAGCTGATGTGCTCTTCTGCCAACAACGGCTTCATTTCTTTACATCTAATCTGCTTATCATGACGTCATGTAATGTGCAGCTGCATTATTGATTTTTTTGTAATCATTAGTTGTAATGTGTTCATGACAAAGCATATTTGATAGCATTCCTTTCCCTTGTAGGTGAATTTATATCAAAAAGGATTTTGACTAGTCTAATGGAGTGACATGTCAGAGGTGATACGAAAGTACTTCCATCTGGCAACAATCTGAACCTTTGGAAAGTGGTCTAGTGTGATGGCATTGTGAGCTACTGATGTGTGTGTGTGTGTGTGTGTGTGTGTGTGTGTGTACACATGCTTTTGGTTCTATACAGCAAATACAATGTCTTTGCCAAGGGATCACATGACAACCTTTGTATCAAGATGTGTTTATGTCTGGTGTGAATAGTACTAACAGACTAGTACTTTACAATCACATTGATTGATCATAATACTAATACATGCTCTAGTGGAGTATATAGGAAGGTTACCATGATACTAAGGAACTCTGATGTTATCGTGTATTGTGACCAAAAATACATGTAATAGGTTTCAAAAAGTCCATATGGTGTATCCATTTCCCAATATTTCACTTTTTCCAAGTCATATTTCACCATTTCTTTCTACCATACATAACCCTGTCTTGCTCATCTTACATTGTCATTCCAAGTTAGTAAGAGCAAGGCTGTTAAGGTCATTGCCTGTACACTTAATTCTCTTTAATACATGTGCTTGGCATGATCAGAACTATCCTTGGGAGATGGGGAGTGAGCTTAGAATAACTGGAATGACAGTTTACTGATTATTTCCATTTTCTTCAGTTTAGTACTTGTGTAAATAATTTTGTTTTGAAATCATATTATTAACAATATTGATAATCTTTTAGTCTACATTTTACTTGCATAGATAGTGAAGTCACAAGGACCATACAGGTTGAGCCCATGATCCCACACATAACACATGAAATGAAGCATTGAGGGTTACGTTAATTGGCGCCTGTGAGGTGTGACGAAAGTTTCTATAAAAAAAATTGAACCAGGGTTGAGGTGGAACTTGTCATAAGATCAACTGCCCTTGCAATTCTTGGCTAAGATAGTGTAGACTGATTCCCTAACAGCTACCAAATCACTAATAGTGTACAGCTCAAATTATTAGGAATGTACTGATGGCGAGGTATACATAGTCGAGGCGGTGAGAGCTGTACATCATACAAGGTTAGTGGAGTATTATGTAATAAGGAAAATAATTGACGAGAGAGAGACTAATTCCACGTCTTTTTTTCACAGTTTGGCTATACAATGTTGATCTTAAACTTAAAGCAGACGATGGGTGTGTCTGTTTCCCTGTCTGTAAGCGACCATATCACAGGGTATTCATCCTGGAAAGAGACAAAGAAAAGAGGTTTTGTAATGTTAGAGTTTCCTGACATCTAAACTCAACAGTTACCCCCATCATCCCCATTCTCTCCTCCAGCATGCAACAAACCCTTTCTACCTGCCCTTAATTCCTCTTCCCCCATTCTTCCCACCCCTGCCACTCACCCTGAGCCAGAAGTCTTGGATGTCGAGAGAGTAAGTGAACTGCGTTGCCACTCCAGCCACGACAGGACAATTGATCTCTCCATCACATGCATCCCGCCGCTGATCGGGTAAAGGAAGTTCAACCCAGGAGTTCCATCTTACGTAGGAGTCCACGTCCGTTGAGTTGATTTCTGGTTAAGAGAGGATTTGAGTGATTGCAAAGAGATGATTTAATGTTTTTACTTAGATTTTTAGGATGTTTGTTGGTTATAATTGTTTCATTGATATGAATACAATATGGATAGTTTAGAAAAGGTATATTACCTTTCTTACACATGTCAGGGTTTTTTCATCAAACAATTTCGCTATAGTAGGTATATCTTGCATCATTCCAAGACAGGAGTGAGGAGTCGGCTTGTGGTTTGGAAAAAAACCAAAATGGAAATATACCGTGTAACGGTGACATATTTCCCCTCACCAGAGGGATTATGGGCCTTTTTGTCATGCGACAGCCTATGTTGAGGGTGCGGAGATTGTCTCCAGAGAATAATTTCGCAAATGTGGTTGCCATCAATTGTCTCCAGAGAAGAAGAATTTCTCAAAGGTGGTTGCCATCGATTGTCTCCAGAGAATAATAATTATTTAAAGGCGGTTGCCATCAACAGACCGGTCCGGCTACAGCAGCAGATGCTGCCGGAGCCGGTCTGCTGACGATCGTGTCAGACGTGTCACACTCAATGAACTTGATGCCAATCGAAACGTGTTACTAAAGCACGAAATGCAGTCACCAGTCACTGTAAAAAAATGCCTGCGCCACGACGGGCTTGGCCCGACCATCTGGCCCTAAGTCTATATACACCAAGTCAAGTCATACGCAGGTTTGTGGGAGGAGACATGGCAGAGGCGTGGTTAATGCGTGACACTGCTTGGAGCCAAACTAGAGAATGTAGAAACAGGGATTTAGAGAAAACGAGGAAAGGCGGACTAATTTAAATCAATCACTTCATCATGCCCTCTCTCACACCCCACACAGCCGCTTGTAGGGATTGGAATTACATTCACGCAATAGCACAATAAAGACATTTTTTCGTCAGTGGCTTGCCTGAACGCGCTGTGAAAGAAGGCGAGAATGCACATCCAGAGTGCACACAAGGCCCCAACTTTAGTCACCCCTGAACTGGCGGTTATTTATTTTTTTTTTTTTTTAGTTTCAAGTGACGTCATCCCGCTGCTCCGCCCCAAAACCGCCTCCTGCGCGTACCGGTCGCAGTTTTGAAGCAGAGTGACTTGACTTGGTATATATAGACTTAGATCTGGCCCCTGAAGAAAGCCTACCGGCGCTATAGGCGGGAATGTAAAAAAAAAAAAAATAAATAAATAAAAAAAAAGTACAAGGCGGACGGACTATTCAAAAGGACGAGATTCGACGCCACACCCAAGGATTATATACAGTATATAATCCTTGGCCACACCGCCGTGACACCGGGTCCTGTGTGTGGCGGGTGACGCGGGTTCTGGGTCACATCCGTACCACCGGGAATGATCGGACTTCCCCGTGGCGTTTGAGCACATTGGTGCCTATATGTATGAAATAATTTGTAAATTGTGATCTGTTGAGTTTTTCCCTAAAATTACATATAATACCTTCTTCATCCTGAAATATTTATAATGTTAAAGTGTGGCGCACTCGGCGGCGCTGCGGTGCGCAATGCGCCAGGCAGGGCGTCAGTGTGCCCAGTGTGTGTCAACAGCTGTTCCAGTCACCGGGGAGGCTGGTGGCTGCAAAGGCGGCCAGATTACACCTTTTTAGAAGGTATGTGAGTTATTTTTTTATACTGTTGTGTGTAGGTTTGTTCAGGGATTGACGGACTGGCATGTGTGTCAGCGTGTTCCAGAGAACATCGCTGGCTCCGTCTCCCATTCCATCAACATTCTCGTTCTGTTATTTCTGTATTCGACACGAAGCTGCCGCGACCAAACTCTTCTCCTTTGGCCGAAATCTCTCCCCGCGGCGATAGTAGGGCATAATCATCGTCTTCCTGCAACTACAAGAGAAGGGCAAAGTCATCCATGTTGGCGGATGGTGACCATGGCGGGGAAGCCGTCTGAACTCGCCTCCGACAGCATGGATCGAATCAACGCCCATACATATTTTTTCTTCTTAATTTACTAAAGGAACAACTGCGTATTACTACAGGAACTCTTACTATCACGGTACTTACGTGGGATGAAGATGGCGCGTAGGATGTGAGTCTGGCCGATCCTAACCTCACACACCCCGCGACGGTTGGCACAGGACATGAACACTCCCCGCGGCACTGGGTCTTCTGCGGGGCGAGAGGGTAAGGGAAAGCACATAATAAAGGGACAACGAAGGTGGGGATTATGTTTACGTGAAGTTAATGAGATATTTAAGAAGACATCAAAAGGAAAAAATAAATAAATTGAGGTGTGCTCGTCCATAGAAACAATAAGGACGTAAAAAAAGAAGGATGAATAATGGAAAGTGTTGGTTGCATGTGTATGAAATGAATGTCATACCGAAGGACATACGAGAGCGAAGAGACATGAAAATTACATAGGGAGAAAAGTTAATTAAAAGTTATTTAAAAGGTGAAAGCATGAAAAGAAAGGATGGTTAAACACATGAAAAGGAGAATAAAGGAAGAAATCTGACTTTTGTTTGGGAAAAATTATGAGGGTACTAGAGGTGATAAATAGACATGGAATTAAAGAGTATGTGTTATGTGTGGTATTATAAAGGAAAATGCACGTGAGATTTTTTTTTTTTCTTGAGAGAGAGAGAGAGAGAGAGAGAGAGAGAGAGAGAGAGAGAGAGAGAGAATCAGCGTGCACACACCTGAGGAACATCTTGCAAACATAATCCTCCGTGGCTGGAACCCTTCTGTCAGTGCAGCCAGAGTCGCTAACACCACCGCCACGGTCGATAAGGCCACCACCGCCCTCATGGTTCAACAAGCCTGGGGAAAGAAACAAAAATAAAGTAAAATAAAATAAATAATTATGTCCCGAAACACGAAACAAGGAGAATACAGCATAAAACACCGAATACAGTTGGCTGTGTATCAGTTTTCACTCATAATCTTTCTTCGATCTTTAAGAATTCGTAACTCTTGGCAAATATTAAACTATATCTGTCTCATACACGTTTGAAATAGGGTACGGTAGGCATACATATACTACTCTAATGATCTTTAAATTAAGTATATACGTTTAGTTATGTGTTATAAATATCGTCTTATTCATTTCTGTTCAGATAAACTAACATGCAGTTGAGAAAAATAAAAATGATAATAATAATAATAATAATAATACGTAATAATAATAATCGATTGATGCAGTACCCTATAGGCACGCTGATCCAGGAACAAACCCAAACATTCACGATGAAATAAGGAGATGAATGGATTATCATTACTCCTTTATCTGTCACGTGGCTGTCTGTGCCTCGTTGATGGAGAGAGAGAGGGGGGGGGGGTGAACCAGACCGAAAGGTAGACGTGCATCTCGATAAGGCTTTACGTTATCGCGCAGGTGGGTCGTGGGGAAGGTAAACAGAGAGGACCGCCGCGCTGACGACGAGGCTTGGAAGTGGGTTATCTTGATGGATCTAAGATAACGCTGCTTATCGCATAGCTGAAGCGCTAAAGTGACTTCTTATCCTGTTGTTGTTGTTGTTGTTGTTATAATACCTATTATTATTGAAATCCACGAAAGGTCATCAGGAAGAAAATAAATATATAGACCCAAAGAGTCTCCTCGATGAGCATTCACGGATATGGAAAGTAAAAGAGAAAGTGGCAGTTAAGTAAAGGGAAGACTGGAGAAAGGAAGAGTTTGGAAATAATCCCTAATGAGTTAACAGGTGGGTGATGACTTTTCCTCTAAACTCATCAATGCCAACAGGAGAAACAGTTTCATATGGAAGAACATTCCTTATTTTCATCAAATTGGGGATAAATAAACGGGAAAATTGGTTTGTTGCGCAAAAAAAAAAAAAAATGGTTGAAGAGCACGCCCATTGGATTGTTAACGTGTACGGCGGATAGACTGAAACTGAGCCGGTAATGCGATGTGAGGAGGGTGCTCACTTTGATGACAATCTTAGAAAAACAAAAGTCAAAGCACCAACCATTCGACGGTGACAAAGTTCCATGTTGAGGTTGAGATAGCGGAAACTTTACTGCGTTAAAAGAACGATATAAAAGTTTGAGATGAGATGGAGCTGCCGACATCTAAACTTAACCACAGTACTCAAAAAAGAGCAGAGGGAAAAATGATTAAAACAACTGTATCTTCATTAAAAATAGCCCTGCACTCCTGACTGATCAGCCTTCTGGGAACCCTAATGTGATCTTGGCAGGATTTAATTTCATGCCCCATCGCTAACATCAGGAAAAATTCAAATCGTCAAATGAGTTGCCACATGAGACCTACTTTGAGAAACAGGAATAGGGCAGAATAAAGAAATGTCATCGACATAGGCCATCAAATGAGAGGAAATGCCATGCCACACATCACTAGTAAAGTAAATTAAAAGAAAAGAACCGAGAACGAACGCTGCCCTGAGAAACACCAGACGACGTGAGTGAGGCTAAATATCCATCAATGGCAACGAGTTGGTGCAATATTAGAAAGCCTTGGTTGATGCTCGTCAGATAAAAAAAATCGTAAAATATTATAAAATGAGTCACTTATTCCTACTGAAAAAAAGTAGTGTTTTATAATTATATAACTAAGTCGAAATCAGAGGAGAAATCAAGAGACACAAGCCTAGTCTCCAACCCAGCCAAAGAATCCTGATGCACCAAGGTTAGGTGCATCACAGGTACACCCATTTTTTTCTAAAACCAAATTCGGTCTCCGGTAACAAGTTATTTTATTTCAAGAAACGGGAAAGACGTTTGGCAAGTAGTCGCTCAAACAGTCTTGATAGGACTGGAGTAATGAATAATTGGCCTGTACTCTTTTGGCGAGGAGGTGGCTGAGGATGCTTACGGGATAGGTATGGCTATCGTTCGCAATACGCCAGCAAGCAGGAAAGCTTCCTCTTCTGATTAAAATGCGAACAGTAACTGCTGACTTAGGGAATAAAATTATGGCAACAGTAAGAAAAAGCGGAGGATCCTTGAGGATCAATGTCGCCATAGGAGTCGAGGTCAAGCAACAATTTATGAAGCCCCGAAGATTTAAATGCAAATGATGTTTGGGAAGGTTAGGGAATACAAGTATGAGGTAGAACAATAAGGATGTACGTTTCGGTCCGTGTAGTACTCAGTTTACTCGGTTCTTGGAATTCAATTACTTGATCGATTAAATCCCTCCAAAATGGGGGGGATTTAATCAATCGATCGATGATGAACTAATAAGGCAAGAGTAATCAACTTGGTAAGTCACATTATAGATGATCAGTCTGGGAAATGAAACTCATCATCGCAGTTAAAAAAACATAAATTATGCGCAACATTGGAGGCGTGGAATGTTTATGTGTATTAAATAGCTGCCTCATATACCGACAGATGTCTTATTATAAGAAAATAGACGAATATGAACACTTTTCATCTCTGGCAACCCTTTGACCCCCTCCCCCCCCTTCTAGCATCCTGTGATAGGACTGCCATCCCTGTACGATCTGTTGCCCGCCTTAGCTGTCGACTCAGCAAAGTAATCATTCTTTACTCGGTTTACTCGGCTCTGAAGAGTAATCAATACCGAATTATTCGGTTTGCAGAAAGTACTCGGTTCCCCCATCCCTATCTAAGAATCAGAACAACCACTTTAATACTCTGCTTGAAAAAAAAATGAGAAAGAAAAAAAACGAACTCTTTCTAATTGACGAGAGGCAAAGGTTTCATCCGGTTTACTACTAGGAAATTTCTGAGTCATGGTTAAACAGACTAGAATTCAACGAAGCCCACAAGTTATGAGCTTGTGATGTACCGATGATGATATCTTTTGAGTGACGTATAATTCCTCTCTGCAGTCCTATAAACTTGCTCCGCAGTTGTACGAATATGGCAATAGTTTTCCTAACTAACACCTGAGCGCGTAGAGGACAAGAGGTGGTAAGGGGTTGCTGATTCCGAGGAGCATCTCTACATTTTGCGGTAAACTACGCCTTATCTCTGGAACGAGTCTCAGTAGTCTTTTGGACGGAACTTTCCGATCCACAATATTAGTAATTTTGAAAATAAGAGCCGAAATAAATACGAATGAGAATTGCACGCCCTAAGATCGATTAAATTTGAAATAATGATCCAGAACTTTACGGAAAATTACTAATGAAGATGAGGTAAAATTTGTAGTTCGTTCGCCATCAACAAAAACAAAACAAAAAAAAGAAGGCTACTACAATCCAACGTGTGGTTGTTGTAGTATGATAACACGTTTTACTTAATGGATGCAAGTGACATAACGTAGAATAATGCAGAGAAATCTTGGTGAATCTTCAGGGTCATGAAGTTATCTTATCCACGTCTGTATGGCAAGGAAAAATAAAGTAAAGTATTTTTTTTCGTCGACTAAAACGGACCGAAAGACAGACATGCTTGCTCACTGAAACGGAAATCGTCATCTTGTCCCATCTCGATAAGGCTTCTTGACGTTATCGCGCAGGTGAGGCGTAGGGAAGGTAGACAGAGGACCGCCGCGCTGATGACTAGGCTTAGAATTGGGTTATCTTGATGGATCTAAGATAACGCTCCATATCGCTTAGCTGATGAGAGAGAGAGAGAGAGAGAGAGAGAGAGAGAGAGAGAGAGAGAGAGAGAGAGAGAGAGAGAGAGAGAGAGAGAGAGAGATTTCGTAAGCACAGAGGATCATGTTTATTAGTAGAAGACCATAAAAGTGGCTCCTTATCCTGGTCGGTCTTGATAGCGTGTTTATTTGCTCGTCCGTGTCAAGTAGCTTGCTTCTGGTGATGTTGACTCAGACAAGATAAGAAAAAAAATAAGAATGAGTAGAAAATAAGAATTAGAGATAAAGAATGAGAATATATATAATAATGAGAATTGGACGACTTAATTAAGGATCCATTAAAAAAAAATAGAATAGAAAAGTAAGAATTAGTGGAGAATAACGAATATAGAATGTAATTAACACTGAAAAATGAACGCCTCAAAATCGATTGGTTGAACTTGATACACTGAACGAAAACGTAACCAAAATTTACAAATGAAGATGAGAGGAAAGGTAAAATTTGTTGTTAGTTTGTCAATGAAAAAAACAAAAAAAAAAAACTGAGGGATACTTCAAACTTTGAGAAAACTGAACCAAAACTTTACCGAAAATAAGACAAATGAAGATGAGAAGAAAGGTTGGTTTGTCAACGAAAAAAAAAATATTGGGGGCTATTTTAAATTAACGCGGAAACACATTCTACTTTATGGATATAAATGAAGGACGTAGACTATGCTGAGTTATCTTGGTGAATCTTTGAAAGTCATGTCAGTTATCTTATTGGGCAAGAAGAAATAATTTGTCACTTTTTTTGTTTTGTTTTGTTTTGTTTTTCGTTGACTAACCACCTGGGAAAGTAACTTTACCTCTCATGTTCATTTGTAATTTTCGGGAAAGTTCTCTCTGTGTATCAAGTTTAATTGGTCCCAGGGGGTTCAATACGTCTTCTTAATTATATTCTTATTTCTTACTCTCGATTCACTTTATGGACGGAAATGAAGTACGTAGACTAATGCAGATAAATCTTGGTGAATCTTATAAATCGTGCCAGTTATCTTATCCACATCGACAGGGCAAGGAAAAAAAAATTAAGTTAGTTAGTCCGGGCAGCGGTAAAAGGCCGGACTGATAACATAAACCTCATGTCCCTGATGGAAAAAATTTACACTGAGGAACAGCCGCGTCAGTCTTTTGCACGTGTGTTTACAAAAGGACATAAGAACGTGAGGAGTCTGCAAGAGACCGGTTGATTTTTACAAGGCAGCTCCCCTATTACACTGAGCAAATTTTCCGTGGATCTTCAGTCAACCCACGATTTCTGCTAGCGTGGTTCTCATTTGTTTCTTGTTGTTGCTGATGATGATGATGGTGAGTAATACTGTCGTCCTTCGGTGAAATCGACCGTAGCTTTGGAAGATCGTGGACAAGTCAGAAAACCACGGAAATAGGAGAACCACGCCAGCGGAAATCGTGGTTTGACTGAAGATCCACGGAAAATTTGCCCAGTGTAATAGCCCCTTCCTCACCTTGCCTCATTATCCATGTTAGATCGTTAGATGGTATGTTAGTTAATTAGTTATAGTTAATAGGCAGTTAAACATAATATTACCGTTAGTTAGGTAGGTAGTTAAATAGGTAGTTTAATAGTTAGTTAAATTTAGCTAATTATTTAGTGAGTTAATTTTACTATATTCTGTATTTATTTATTTATTTATTTATTTATTTTTATTTTATGTTATGTTATTTATTTATTTAGATATATATTTTTAAATTTTCTATTGGTATTTTTCTTTTCCCTTTCTTTTCTATCGTTTTTTTTTTCCTTTGTGTCTTCTTGCTGTTTTTCTTTTATTTTTTTATTTTTTTCCTATCATCCTTTTTATAATGTTCCTTGGTCTGGGTGAGCCGCTTTCCTCCCAGAAGAGACACACCCATAATTTTGGCGATGTTAGTTGGGGCCGAAAGGTGGATGACGTTTCTCTGTATATTCTTTTCTTGATGTTGTTCTTTTATCGCAGTTACATTTCTTTTTCGATGTTTTTTTGTTCTTTTTTCCATTTTATTTTTATTTTCTATATCATCCCTTTTTTTTATATTCATTGGTTTAGATGAGCCTCTTTCTCCCCAGAAAAGACTCGCCCATAATTTTGGCGAGGTTAGGGCCTAAAGGTGGATTATCTGTTTGTTTGTTTGTTTTCTTATCCTGATGCTTCGTTTTTATATTTTCCTTTTTCTGGTGTTCTTTATTTTCCTTTTCTTTGATGCTCCCCTCACATGGATTGTCTACGACGTCTAACGAGCCCCACCTGCCCGGGTTTATTGTTCGGAGTTTGCTCTCACACCTTCAATTCTCCTAGGACCAGGACCTAGGTGCATTGCAAGTGAATGCAAGAACTTGCTTCTTAAAACTACCAGACTGGATTATAAAATTAATCATATACACCGTGAAGACGCCGGTCACCGCGTTTAGCCGTTCTGGGATGGAAGATCCAAGGCCGTCTTGACTTGGTTCTTGGTTTGACCCTCCCAATTTCCTTGTCGTTAATTAAAGGAGTGTGTGAGGGGATGTTTCTGTGCCAGTCGGGTAGCGAGTTACTGCATGATTTCAGCTTGGTAAAGTTGGGGAACGTAAAATTGGGGCGTACGCTGTAGTTGTGTGTGGCCTCGGTGCTCATCTGTGTGTGTGTGTGTGTGTGTGTGTGTGTGATATTCTATGTATCTTGCTGGTCCTAACATATGGTAAATAAAATCATTAAAAAAACCGGCTCACACAAAAGATCAAGAGAGAAAAAAAATAAGAAGCGCACACAGAGGAAGTGAAAGAAAATTAGTGGGTTTAACAAGTGATGGAGAAGCAGGATGGATGCGATTAGGAATAGGAAATAGACCTCAGCTGCTCACCTCATGCGTAGAGCTGTTAACAGATGGGCAGGAGGACAACCAATGGAAAGGTCAGGCCAGACAAAGAAACAAGTGAAGAGATGAAATTAGAGCATCTCTCTCTCTCTCTCTCTCTCTCTCTCTCTCTCTCTCTCTCTCTCTCTCTCTCTCTCTCTAAAGCCCATATCCTTCACACCAGTAACGAGACTCGGCCTTGATACACCAGTAGGAGTAAACATCCTTGAGGGGCATGAAGGAGGAGAGAGAGAGAGAGAGAGAGAGAGGTTATGTGGTGGGCCGCGGACAGGGGAGGTGCAATATGACAAGATGAGGGTATTTGCTCTCTCTCTCTCTCTCTCTCTCTCTCTCTCTCTCTCTCTCTCTCTCTCTCTCTCTCTCGTGAGTAGGCACATCACCATCACCACTAACACCCAGCATAACTAACTACATATAAAACTACATAAAATAGTCTACGCCGCTTTACATTGGTCGGGATGGTACTGATGAATGATTTCCTATGACACACACACACACATACACATACATACACACAAGAGGCCCACGGTGATGTTTGCTCCTCAGCAGTGACAAAGGATACGCGTTGTTGTTTCCGTATACATTGGCCTTGTTTAACATCTTCAGCAAAGGACCAAACAACGTCAACAAACAACATACATAAACACACAAGCATGAATGAAGTGGAGTCAGGGCATGTTTAGCCTGAGAGGGGCCAGGGCACATGGTGAGCTGCCGGGTGTGTGTGTGTGTGTGTGTGTGTGTGTGTGTGTAATAATGTTTAGTTTATTTATATTCCGATCCTTCGCATCACTTACAAGTTTCAGATTTTATGACATACAGTACAAAATCATGCCGTATACGTGTTCATAAAAAAAAAATTACAGTAATTGAAGCAGTTCAAGGGCACAAACATATGAAAACAACAAAAAAAAACCGCCAAGCACTGCTCCAATAAAAGAGAATAAAAAAGCGTCCAAAAGAGAGGTCAATTTCGGGTGAAGTGTCTTGATACTCCTCTCTTGAAATAGGTCAAGTTGTCGGCAGGAGGAAATACAGATGAAAGAAGACTGTTCCAGAGTTTGCCAGTGAAGGGGGTGACAGAATGATGATGCTGGTTAACTCTTGCATAAGGGAGTTGGACAGTATAGGGATGAGCTGGGTAGAGTACAAAGTCGGGCGCAGCGGGGCCGCGGGAGGAGGGGAGGCATTCAGTTAGCAAATTCAGAGGAGCAGTCAGCATGAAAATATCGATAGAAGATTATAAAGAAAGGCTGAGCCAGTTAGGTAAGATCACAAGTTGAACGCCCTTTGCCGAACCCATTCTGTTAAAGATTGTTTGGAAAGCCTTAAAAAGACAAGAAAGTAAAGCATTAGTACGGTAGTTTGAAGGATTTGAGCGGTCAGTGTGTGGCTAAATTAACTACCCTGACTAATGAAACGTAGCTTTGACAAATTCCATTAGTCATTAAGCAATCACAGTTCACTATTAGCATGTAAAATTATTAGTTTGTAAAATAAACAATGTATATATATTTTTTTCTTTTTTCAATTAAATGCGGGTTCAGGGCACGTGCCCTGGGTATACGTGTTCCTGGCACTATGTACTAAATAAAATTGTGCATGCAAAAAGTGATATATGATTTAAAGGAACTATACATTTGATTAGACACGGGGAGGGGGGGGGCATGCATTACGGGCATTGGTAATCACACACACACACACACACACATACACACACACACACCAGTAACCCATAGAACACCACCACCATCACCATCACCACCTACATACACCCGCCGCAGCGCCGTCGTCACATGTGCACACGCGAACAAGAGCACAGTCACCAACACACACACAGCCACGGAGGTCACAGCGACGCACAGGGACGGAACGAAACAGACAGGACACAGCCAAAGGTATCCAGGGACTCTGCGTGTTACCTGTGCTGTTAGTCCTTACCTGTTTAACGCAAGACACACACGTAAGGTGGACGGAGAGAGCGACGTGTTTCCTCCTCCGTCTCCAGGCTGTCACTGCTACGACTGCTAGTCGACTGGTGGCTGCTGCTGCTGCTGTTAATACACTGTCTGGTGGTGGGGGTGAGTGGTGCCGGGGCGGCACCACTCACCCCCACCCCTTCCCCTTCCCGTGGCACTCTCGTACTTCCCTCTTCTCCTCCCGGCTGTCTTCATTCCCCTCACTGACACTCCCTCAATTCCCTTCTCTCTCTCTCTCTCTCTCTCTCTCTCTCTCTCTCTCTCTCTTTATTTGCTTGTAGAGGCTGGGTGCCATGTGTCGCTAGCGTCTCTCTCTCTCTCTCTCTCTCTCTCTCTCTCTCTCTCTCTCTCTCTCTCTCTCTCTCTCTCAGGCACAATTCTAAGTATAAAACGAATAAACAAATTATGTAAACCTACTGCATGACTTATTCCCGGCCCTGTCATGCCTATGGAAAGTTAGCTGCTTGCACCTAAACCTCTTTTCCTGCCCCGACTTTCTCTTACAGGTTCCTCTCTTCCAGGCAGTGCCATTCGCCAAAAAACAGAATTCTTGATTATAAGAGGAAATAGCCAAACTGTATAACAGCAACCCTATCCTCCTTATCTTTTGCTTGTAACTAAACACTAACTTCGTTCAAAGCGCGGCATTTTACGTTACGGCCGAACAAACGAGCTTTGAGTGGCCGTCCACATATGCGTCCATCGCTGCTGAATCATTAAATTTTATAGGTGCTTGGAGAATCTTCTGCGCCGCTCCGGTGGGGCCGCCGCGGCGATCCAGAAAGTGACGTAGCGTTTATTTATTCCTTCTCTCAATAAAGAGTCCAGTGAAGGAGCATTGCATCACTTATGATATCAACCACAAAAAACTGCATATTATTTTTATATTTTTGTGTTCACGTGTTATTTGATGCAGGGACCCGCCCGACAAGGAAACAAACAATAAGGGTAGTATGGCACGACACACACACACACACACACACACACACACACACACACACACACACACACACATACCTGTTAATACGGTGAGTAACAGTTATGCATATGTATGTTTAGTCATCTCATGTATAGGTAGTTTTCTTTATATCCTTTCTCTCTCTCTCTCTCTCTCTCTCTCTCTCTCTCTCTCTCTCTCTCTCTCTCTCTCCTCAGCCCTACAAACCCCATTTCCTTCACACCAGTAACGAGACTCGGCCTTGAGACACTAGTAGGAGTAAACATCTTTGAGGGACATAAAGGAGCAGAGAGAGAGAGAGAGAGAGAGAGAGAGAGAGAGAGAGAGAGAGAGAGAGAGAGTGTCACCTTCCCCTCAGCTCCCTTCCCTTTCCTTTCCTTTTATATGATATCCTTCCCTTCTCACTTCCTTTCCTCCTTTCCTTTCCTTTTCTTTCCCACCCCTTTCCTTTCTCCTCGATCCTCTCCTTCCACCCGTTACGTTCTCCTCCACACCTGTTACCTTAATACCTTAATATCTTTAAAGCCCACCTGGGAGAACCTCTTATCCTCTCACGCATATAATCTCGGAAAACTTGTATGCGTGCCTTTAGTTCCCTGAAATATATGTGTGTGTGTGTGTGTGTGTGTGTGTGTGTGTGTGTGTGTGTGTGTGTGTGTGTGTGTTTAATATTCATTTTTTTACGTATTAATTTTCAATCCACAATTCTTATAAATTAGCATTTAGGTTGTTGTTGTTGTTGTTCAAAGATTGCTCCCTCCCTACAGGGGGGAGCACGTGCCTTTGCCCATGGCGACCCGCAGGGTGCCGACAAACCGACTTTATCGGCTGACGTCAGCCGAGCCGACCAAGTCGGTCTGTCGACGAAGACTGGCGTGTCTCTGAGCATTTAGGTCTCATAAAAATATGATATTGTGTATATGTTTATTCATTGTCATTCATAATTTTATTGAAATATAAAATTGTAAACAAGAATGTTTGAAGAAATAAATAAAAAGACTACAGCTTCTTGGTCTTGACAGCTTCACGTGTCCGTATGGGGCTCAACACCTGCGTCAAATGTTTTTTTTCTTTTTTTTCTGGGAAATACTACTCGGTTAGTTTGAGAGCTACGACCGCTCGTCTTATCATCATCATCATCACCTTTTTTTTTTTTTATCATCATCAACCAGAAATATGCGTCCTGGTTCTGTACTTCATCTCCTGAAAGTCCCTTCTTTCGTTGGTCTCCTTACATACGACACACTTCAACTCAACTTTAGTCTTCCTCTCTACATTCTCCCCTGCACTCCCATGTTCACAACTTCTTCGGCAGATACGAACCAAAGACGGAGAGCTCTGCGTGGATGGTAGGAAGATAAACTAACAAAAGAGATGACTGTTAACGAGATTAACAATGGCAAGAATGCAAGTGGAGGAGGAGGAGGGGGGGGGGAGGTGGTGGCGATGCATTTTTTCTAACTTATGGTGTGGTCAACTCTAGAACGAAATGGGTCTCTCCTCCTTCTCCTCCTCCTTCCCCTCCTTTTTATTCTTATTTTCCTCTTTTCTTTCTTCTTCTGATCTACTCTACTCCTTCGCCTATTCTGCGTCTCTCTCCTCTTACTTTCTTCTCCTTCATCTTCTTTTTCTTTTGACCTACTTTTCCTCGCCATTTCTTCTTCTTCTTCGTCTTCTTCTTAATTCTTCTTCTTCTTCTTCGTCGTCATCATCATCAACATTTTCTTTTTCTTTTTATTTTATTTTCTTCTTCTTCTTCTTCTTCTTCTTCTTATTATTATTATTATTATTATTATTATTATTATTATTATTATTGTTATTATCATCATCTTCCATCCATCTTTCTCGTCTATCAGTCATCAACTTATCTTAATTCATTACTTCTACACATAGTACTACGTACACCACAACACCGACCCCCCCTTCCATTGGCCCCTCACTCCCTCAGTCACTCCCAATCCTCCCAGGCTGCAGAAGTCACGTGGGTTTGTGCCATGGTTGATGCAATAGCCCTCGTCCACCATCCATCCGCTCTCCTTCCCTATCCATCCCCTCCATTTCGGGTTCGTGAGGTGAATACAGAATAGGCGTATAACAATCGTCCACTGCTCCATATTCTTCAACGTATATCGGTCTCCCATCCCATCAATCAATCAATCAAGTTTAATCGGGTTTTCATGGGTGTTTTTTTTTTTTTTTTTTTTTCAAGATGCAGAAGCAACATCTACGAGAGGCTCTTCAAATAGGGGAACTAACCGAGACGCCGATATATATGTGTAAAAATGCTATCTTTGCTATCCTTCATGAGTAAGCTAATTTTAGACTTTCACTTTTTTTTTCTTTTTTCATTTCAGTGCAAACCAGTCATCGTACACTGCCCTAGCTAGCTCTCTCATGCAGTAACGTAAAATTTAGCTTCACGTGTGTTCTGCATTTTTTTTTCTTTTTTTACTATTAATGCTTTATTCAGGTATCTTGTGTATTCGATTCATTCATCCATCCATCCATTCATTCCTATAGTTTATTTTTTTATTTTTTTAAGTCATGTTTGAAGTAATACATAAACTGACTCCAACTAAACTGAATACAAATAGACTGAAGGGCGAGTTTGTTTGTGGCGATATATTTTCCTCATCGCCACTCCGTCCACCTTTATCCTTTATCACCAGCAGCATGTTAGGGTTTCGTAAATGCCAAACGGGAGCGTCACGTAAGACAATATAGGGTCGACTGTTCCCACCTCGCTGACCCGTCGCCATATATTGCTGGTGCGAGCTGGTTTAGTAATTAGTATTATTCTTGGAAGTGTGTGGGTTTCGTATGCAAGATGACGTAATTAAACTGTGTGTACGTGTGTGTGTGTGTGTGTGTGTGTGTGTGTCCTTCTTACACACACACACACACACACACACACACAGTAATAGGCTTTATTTTATGTAACTTTCCAAACACACTGACGATCACGCGTCCAGCACATGATGAGGCCATGATGCATTACACACACACACACACACACACACACACACACACCATTCTCCTGCATTAGGCAATAACTGATTACTTTTTCCCTTGTTTTTATGTTTCTCCTTCACCTTTCCTTGGCTTGAGTTTTTCCTCCTCCTCCTCCTCCTTCGGACTGTTTAAATATAATGTGTCCTGTTTAATGTTACGATATAATAATTATGAGCTCCAGCAAGTGTGTGTGTGTGTTTAAAAGAGAGTTGGTGGTGGAGAGAGAGAGAGAGAGAGAGAGAGAGAGAGAGAGAGAGAGAGAGAGAGTCCAAAGTGAAAACGTCAATTTTTAGGCATAACTTCGCATAAAAGGTGTTTCTCGTAGCAATGGCATTCTTGAGGAGGCATGGACAACACTATTCGTTTGTTATTATCCTTCCATACCTCTCCGTGGGCACTGTGGTTGTGGGCAAGGGCGAAATAATGGATACAAATCAGCTAGACATGAAGTTTAAGGTGATATCTAGCGTTGGATAATGTGGGCGGCGCTTACAACACCAGACAGACGAGAGGAGAGGAGTCAGCAGGCCCAGTCAGCTGTCAGCCCACACTCCCGGCTTACCATTCCCCGCCTCCCCGGCCTAAATATCAGCTACCATGGCGTCCAGAAGGGCCCTGCATTTCGTGTACAAGATTGGCGACCGAAAGGAGACGGCAAAGTTCTACAGAGACATCTTAGGGATGAAGGTATGAGGGAGGGAGGGAGCAGCTGACCACAAGGCATGCGGTAATTGCTGGTCTTGCATTCCGTCTCATTAAGGCCAGAGATCTCTTAATTAAGGCGATTGACGAGAGTGACGATGAGGCTACAGGCTACCCAGATGATGTAGGATGCTTGACAGTTATGTATTTAGCTAATGGTGATAGGTTATGAAAGGGCTGTCCAGTTACAAGTGTTAAAAAAGTTGTTCATTCCATCTCATTAAGCCAGAGATTTTTTAATTAAGGGGGTTGACGAGCGTAACGATGAGGCTACAGGCTACCCAGATGATGTAGGATGCTTGACAGTTATGTATTTAGCTAATGGTGATAGGTTATGAAATGGCTGTCAAAATTCTAACGTTATACAAGTGCACTAATTCCATCGATCATTAAGGCCAGAGATCTTTTAATTAAGGCAGTTGATGGTGGTGACGATGAGACTGGAGACTGCCCAGATGATGTAGGATGCTTGACAATTGTGTATTTAGCTAATGGTGATAGGTTATGGAAGAGCTGTCAAAATTCAAACGTTATACAAGTCGTGGATTCCATCTCATTAAGGCCAGAGATCTCTAATTAAAGCAGTTGATGGGGGTGACGATGAGACTGCAGACTGCCCAGATTATGTAGAATATACTTGACGTACAATTGTGTATTTAGTCAATGGTGATAGATTATGAAAGGGCTGTCAAAATTCAAATGTTATACAAATCGTGGATTCCATCTCATTAAGGCCAGAGATCTCTTAATTAAGGAGGCTGTGGACTGTGACGATGAGGCTACATACAGACTGCCCAGAGATGATGTAGAATGTTTGACAATCGTGTATTTAGATAAAGTTGATAGGTTATGAAAGGGCTGTCAAAATTCAAATGTTATACAAGTGTTGGGTCTATAATGTTTGTGTTTTATTGAGTATATTTGTGTATTCTGCTAATTCAGAGTTGACAGGTTATGAAATTGATGTCAAAAGTGTTGTTGTGTAATGTATTTATTGTATTTATTCTACTAGAGTTGTATAATTGGAGCCAAGTTTTTGTTGTGTAATGTGTTATGTTAATGTATTCTATTATCCAGAGAGAGAGAGAGAGAGAGAGAGAGAGAGAGATTGTGTGTGTGGTTTGTTTATTGATGTATATATATTTCCTTAGTTTATGGAGTATGATATAGAAGTGCTCCCAAGATGTTATTGTGTAATGTGTGTTTACCATAATTTCTTTTGAGGTGTTGTTATGTAATATGTTTAAATCAAATGTATTCAGTTTGTCTAGAGTTTGTCTTGTAGACCTATGCCAGCCCAAAGAGGAGACACAAGGGCATACAAAGGGATATAAGAGGATTACAAGAGGCCAGACAGCCTTCATATGGCAGATCCTGAAGATAGGCTCTTCACCAAATTCCCTTCCTGTTCATAAATGCATCTCACCTCCATTTTAAGCTTTCAGTTGTGTTTGCCCCAACTCCATACCTGCTCAGTTTGTTTCACTCATCCACCACCCTGATCATGAACCAGTTCTTGCCTAATTCCCTCCTGAATTTGAATTTATCAGACTCATACACATTCCTGTGTTCATACCTCAGTTTTTAATATAAGTATTTTATTTAAATCACCCTTGTTAATTCCCTTAATCCATTTAATCACCTCACTTCAATGCCTATTCAGTCTATTTTTCCAAAGAATACAAGTTAATAAGTTGTTTTAGTCCTTTTCTGTAGCCTACTGTAAATTCCTAAGTCTTTGGATCATATTAGTCATTCTCCTCTGTATTGTTTCAAGGGAATCTATATCCCTCCTGTAATAGGGGCACCAAAATTGAGCAGCATAACCCAGGTGAGGCCTAACCTGGGCCATATACAGCTTAAGGATAACTTCTGAACTCTGGTTGCTAATGCTTTTCGAAATACAACCCATGACTCGATTTGAGTGGTGTCTGGTGGTAATACATTGACTTCTGGGTCGAAGGTCTAGGCTTACGCATACACCCAAATCCCTCTTGCGTTTGGAGTGGTCAAGAGGTGCGTAAAGATAAGCATAAGATTATATTTTTTGTTACACAGGTAGCCTAGATAAGATAGACCTACAAGCATTAGATGTCTGGAAAACCTGCTGGGTGTAATGATTCAGCCTTTAAACTATATACATCTAATTTTATTACTTCAAAATGCAGTAAACTTAAGGAAGCCTGCTGGGTCTAAGAAACTTCTATAACACAGCAAATATATGGAGTTTGTCTGCTCCAACAATGCACATAATTTCAAGAAAACTAACCGAGGAAGAATTATGATGTCGAACTATAAGTATATGTGGGAGTTTTGTGTGCTGAAAATACATCAGTTAGATTTATGCATAATCATAATCTCAAGTTGATGAATTTGATAATGATTCTCAACTTTCTTTCAGGTACTGCGTCATGAGGAGTTTGATGAAGGCTGCAAGGCTGCCTGTAATGGGTGAGTAAGGGACTGATGAAAAACAGTACTTTGGGGGATCAATTTTCAGAGATGATGAGGCATTGCATTCTATTTGCAGACCTGAGTGGTTGATTGTCAATGGTGATCTTAATTGAAACTTGTGGCAGACCCATTAACTACTTTTTTACATTGGATGTAATACCTTTTGGCTGTCATTGATTTTTTAAATTTAATGTTACTGCTTGAGAAACCCATAAGCTGTATACAGGACTGGATGATTATTGAAAGCAATGTTAAGTGAAGTTTGCAAACAACTTATATGAACAATATTTTTTACTTTAGTTAGAATACCTTGGCCTTCTATGTATTAATGTTTTTGCCGGAAAAATAACTACTGTGCCTAAATCATAGATAGATGTCTGTTAATGCCAATGTTAACTGAGCCTTGTAGCAAATTTCTATTAAAAATATTTCAGATTTTTGATAGCGCACCTTTAGGCTTATTTGTTTTCTTATTTTGTTGCTTTAGAAAAATATGGGTGGTTAATTAATTATGGAAAATTTCTAGAAAAGGCTTGTGAAAGACTTTAAGTATATGTGTTTTTTGGTTTTAAATGGAATATATCTTATGGCCCTTGTTACTTTTGCCTGAGAAACCCATAAACTCTGTCCCTTCCAGACCCTATGACGGAAAGTGGAGCAAGACCATGATCGGATATGGACCAGAAGATAACCACTTTGTGTGTGAGCTGACTTACAACTATGGGGTCTCCCAGTATGAAATGGGTATGCAGCTAATGAAGTACCCATAGATAATATGCACCTGATAACTGTTGATGTAGGGTTGTATAATGAGTAAGGTACACTGGCTGAGTGGGTTGGAAGTGATGATGAAGGGGTTTTGAACCCTAGTGGTGCAATGTATAAGTCCAGGAATGGCATCCAGTCTTGAACCCCAACCTAGAACCTCTAAAAAGTGACCCCACATGAACATGGGTTATAGCTGTCAACACCAAGCAGATAGGGATGTATAATGAATCAGGTTTTATTGTGAAAGTTAAATCTTAGCACCATATAATTGGTCCTTAGCATTACTGATTTGTATGTATGAAAGAGTTAGGTTTGATTGTGGGGAATGAATTACTATATTATTATTGATATTAATGTATGGTAAGTCAAATTTTACTGCAAGGAGTGAAACCATAGCAGTAGTGGCAGCACAATTATTGGCCCATTTTTAGATTTGTTTTGCTCTCTTCTGCAGGGAATGATTTCCTAGGGATGCACATAGACTCCCAGGAGGCTGTGGAGCGGGCCCAAAAGAGTGGCTGGCCTGTAAAGGAAGAAGGAAACCACAGTGTCCTGGAGGCCCCTGGTGGCTACAAGTTCATCATTTCTCACAAACCGCAGCCAGCTGACAAAGGTGAAAACTTAAATGAATATTTGTTGTCCCATTCATTCAATTTGTTAACTTTATAAAAGCATTATTTTTTGCAGGCATCCTTTTAATGATTTATATTGAGCCCTTGGTATGTCTTTACTGTAAATAAATAAAAAAATGAAATAAGGAATTGCAAAAGATTAATATATAGAAAAGAACACTCAGATTTTGAAGGTACATGAATATTCGTATACCTTTTAACTTGTGATAGTCAAAAGGAAGTATTATTTTTACCACTGAATATATGGGAAAAGTGGGATGATATTTCTGAAGGTATTTATAACCTTTTCCATAGCCTGAAAGTCTTGGTCTTTTCTCAGTTTTTGGAAAACAGCAATGAGACATATGAATGATCTAGTTAAGTTTATGTGAGAGGAAAGAAGCACATAACAGGTAGACTAGTTGAAACAAATGCTCTAACTTTCTTTAACCTGTTGAAATGTCATCATAATGCCACAGTGTCATTTCCTCACCACAGACCCAGTGCAGCAAGTCGTCCTGGCAAGCAGCAACCTGGAAAAGTCTGTGGCGTACTGGAAGGACCTGGCCGGCATGACTCTTTATAGCAGGACAGACAAGAGTGCCACCCTTGGCTACAGTGACACTCAAGCTAAACTGGTGCTGCAGGACATTGGTGAGCACTAGTGTCTGGAATGTTAAAAGGCAGTTTCCTGTTGACTTTTACAGACAATTATATTATTTCATTCATATTCTTAACTATTGCCAAGTAAAAGACAATAGAAAAGATAAATGTAAAGTAATTATGATTGGCTTCACTAACTCTGCACTTGATAATGAAGGTAAAAAAATAACTGCACACACCCAACCTTGGCCCAAGTGTGTACGTAGAGAAGTATTAGAATGTGTATTTCAAGTTACGTTACATGGGTGAAAGCTGAATTCTGAATACTCACCATAGAGGATTGGATCAAAATACTATAGTGTGTTGTTCATTGATCATAGGTGGACCTGTGAACCATGCCAAGGCCTTTGGGCGCATTGCCTTCTCTGCCCCGGGAGGTGACCTGCCAGGCATCGAGAAGAAGATGAAGGAGGATGACCAGACCATCCTCACCCCATACATCTCCCTGGACACCCCTGGCAAGGCCACGGTCCAGGTGGTCATTCTGGCAGACCCGGTGAGTTGGCAGCACTTAACACTCTGAATTTTAAGTTGTTTTTCAAGTTCAGCAGAGAAATGAGGCCTTTGGTTTGATAAGGGCCTATCGGCCAACAATAGTGAAATTGAGTTACGTTTACCAGCTTGTAGAGCAGGGGCTATACTGCACATTCAGAGTCTTTGTTTGCATTAGGCCGTGACTGTAAGGTTGAAAAGCCTATATTTGAAGGTGAATTTTAACAAGCTTATAGGCCCTACACCTGGTTTCTTGGTCGCTTAGCAAGTATGAAGAGGACCTATCATTAGCCAATCACAGCTCACATTCCCTGCCCTTTCCCCGGATTCAGTCAAAGAGTGAGCTGCAAACCAGCCTTGCTCTCTCAGTCCTGCTTCTGTCTTTACCACATCCTTGTATGCCTTGTTAACTCCCCACACTATTGCCCATTACTCTAAACAAACAATTTGGTCAATAGGCCCTTATCAAACCAAAGGCCTCAAATAATACCATCCCAGAAAGTTCAGTTTCTCCCCTGTTGTTTGAGATTTGTCATAATTAAGTTCTTTCTATCTTAAAAACTGGCTTTTAAAGATTCCTTTGAGACAAATTCCTCTTTCTCTCCTGTCTATTTATTGTCTTTGAATGCCTCAACCCTTTCACTTTTGCTTCCTATTTCTCTAATTTTCTAAAACTGACAAGTTTGTTAAAGATCTTCCTCACACCTGCCACATTTACATTTCTCACACACTCCCTCTGTGTTATCCTGCCTTCCCCAATTTTTATATTGATAATGTTATATTCAGAGTTCTCTGTGTGAGTATATTGCCAAAGGCCAGTATCAGATGTCAGTAGTTAAGAGTATCATTCAACAAAACATTGTCACCTTTATTATTTGTTTCTTCTTAAATGAGCTTTGTGAGACCAAGATGAATTAAAGGTACATATTATTGACAGTGTTAGGAACTAAATTTGATTACTCTTTTGGGGCATCATGTGTTTTTTTGGGGGGAGCAGCATGTTACAAGATTTTAGTTGCTGTTTTGTGTGTTTTATTCCTGGCCTCTCCTTTACCATGAAAAGAAATCCTCATTACCCAACATTTGCTTTTTATCTACCCAGGATGGCCATGAGATCTGCTTTGTGGGAGATGAAGGCTTCCGTGAGTTGTCTCAGGTAGATCCCAAGGGCGACGAACTGCTGACAGAGGCCATGGAGCAAGACAAGTCTGACGAGTGGTTTGCTGAGAAGGGCGGAAAGGCTGCTGCATAGAGACTGCTGTTTACCATGACTTGAATCACAACCATGATGATATTATGTGCTTGTCTTGTATCCTCTTTTTCAGCTCTAAGTAAGATTAATCCTTTCCATCCGTGGCACAGATGTCGGCATCACAGTATGGAAAGGGTCAAGAGGAAATGGAAGAGGATTAATCCTCTTCTAAACTTCTCAATCCTCCTCTAAATTCCTCTTAATCCTCTTCCATTTCCTCTTAAGAGGTTTAGAAGAGGATTAAGAGGTTTAGAAGAGGACAAAACCCTTTCCATACAGTGACGCCGATGTTGGCGTCGCCGGAGCGAAGGGGTTAGCTGAGAAATGGCTCTGATATCTTGCCAAAATAGCTGCTTCAGTCTGTTGAAATACTCTACTTTATGTAACATGTAAGTTAATTACTACCCACTTGGAATGCTGTCAGTCTTGTTAGTGTCTGTATGAAGTAAATTTTCCATACCCTTTTACATCATGACATTCACTTCATAAAAGGAAGTGGTTTAGTCCTCGTATTCATGAATTGCAACCTATATTTATTTTGACAACCTGAATGTAAATTTGTTTAAGCATTTTTGTCCACTGAGTGGTAAGAATCTAACATGCTTGCATAGGAGTGTTTGATTAAAGTTGACAGATGCTGTGGGACTGTAAGGGGTACCTGGGACCCCGTATAATCTACCTAAGTGCAATGGTGTGCCCATGACCCTGAAGGGCTGCAGCTGTGCCTCCCTGTCATTGTTCTTTAACCCTCCCTTTTTCCTATATCATCACCTGTTCCTGAAGGCAGTGTCTGGATAGAGTGAAGCTGGGTGGTTTGCTGTGTTCAGGCTCCTGTTTAAACTTGTGCATTCCAAAACTGTGTCGTACATGCATTAATTAAGAATGGTGATCAGTAACTTCACTGAGGAGGTTTTAGCTACTTAGCTTTAGCAGTTGGACTTTTCTTATTATTCACGAACAAATAGATTTTTAGTATGGATCTTAAGAAACTGTATATTATTGAATTTCTCAAAGTATACATGGTTGATAACAAAGTTGTTTGGTGATTATAAGCCTATGAGAGTGTGTGATCTCTTCCCAGGGACTGTAATAAGTGTTCAACCCTAAAGATGCTGGAACAAGACTGAAGTCTCAAAATCACAGTGCAGGTTACATTTTCTGAGAGATATTTTCTTATCCAGTTGAGATTTGTGTCTTGCTTGTTCGGTCAAGTAAATATTGCTTGTGCTCATCTTGTTACTTTAACAGTAATTTTGACAGGCGTGGGCATCATATGGTTGGAATGCAGGTTGCTGGAAGAAGACTAAGACTCTAGAATATCAAATCAGTGTAGTTTATTTTCTCTTGGATTTTTTTTTCAGTTCAAGTAGAAGTTCATTTTCTGCTTGTTTTATAAAGTAAATATTGCTCTTGTGATCATCTTGCTATTATAACATTAATTTTGACAGGCGTGGCCATCATGTGACTGGAATGGGAGATGCTGGAACAAGACTAGGATCTTATTTCACAGTGCAGTTTAGTTTTTCGTTTTTATATATATTTTCTTTTAAATTGAGTAGAAATCATGTCTTGCTTTTTCTATCATGCTCTTGTGCTCATCAAGTTACTTTAACATTAATTTTGACAGGGATGGACATCACATGACTGAAGTAACAGATATGCTGGAAGACTAGAATCATTACACAGAGCAGTTATTTTTCTCATTTTTGGACATTTTCTTTCAAGTTGAGTAGAAACATGTGTCTTGCTTGTTCCACTAAATTATTACCGCACTTGTGATCATCCCGTTATTATAACATTGATTTTAACAGGCGTAGGCATCATGTGACAGGAATGAGATGCTGGAAGAAGACAAGAACTTTATTTCACAGTACAGTTTATTTTCGCATTTCGCTACTATAACATTAATTTTGACAGGCGTGCCATCATGTGACTGGCGTATGATGTGGTACTGAAAGAAGGCAAATCTCAAATCACAGTTCAGCCCATTTTTTTCTTTCTTTTGAGACAAGAAGAAATCAGTGCCTTGCGTTTTCTGTCAAGTATATATTGCTCTTGTACTCATTTCTCTACTATATTACATTCATTTTGACAAGCGAGGGCATCATGTGACTGGACTGTGAGATGCTGCTTACTTCACTACAGTTTATTGTCTCATTCTTTGACATTTTCTTTTATATAAGTCGAGTAGAAAGCCGTGTATTGCTTGTTCCACTAAGTAAATATTGCTGTTGTGCTCATTTCGCTACAGTTACATTCATTTTGACAGGCGTGGGCGTCATGTGACTGAAATGGGAGATACTGCACGAGGCATGAATATCAAGTTTCATTGGCGGGGTGGGGCAAGGAGAGGGCGACCTTGAGATTATAAGTGCCACAACCAAGTGAGGACATTTAAAAACAGGAGCATCACGACAGTAGTCATGCAGAGGACAAGGGAGAAATTTTAGAAAGTGGTTTTATTTGACTTTGAGACCAAGGAAGAGGCAGAACGTATTGAAGAGGTAATATACGACTTCTGAAACATAGGAAAAAGAAACTAAAATAAGAGTAGAAATTAAAGTGTATGGGTGAATGCGTGGGATAGTTAAAAAAGCAGACCAGCAGAACATTAAATAGTGAAAGGTATATACCATGCAGGGGGCGGTTGATGTTAAAAGTATAGTAAGACTAGAAATAAATATAAGTGTGATAAGGTGAAAGTGAGAAGACAGACCAAGTGGAACTGAAAATGAAAGTTATAAAAGGCAGGGCAACAGGACACATGAGAGTGGGAAGCAGTTGATGTGAAGAACAAGAGTCTAATGAATGAAAGGAGGTTAGAGTGAAGAGATAGACCAGCTAAACGGTGTAAAGGAAATGCTAAAAAGGCAGACCAACATATCCCTGAAACCAAATGTATCGAATCCCATCATAGAGGAACTTTAAAAGAACCAAAACCCCTAAACACAGCTCCAGATATGACAGTTCTACTCGAATACTACTTGTTGCACATCAATAGTGTCCCTTATACCGAGATGAAGGCCGGTGTTGCGAGAAATACCTCCTCGCAGAAATAAATCGCTCTGTTGTCCACTACGGAGGAAAACATATTAATTTGCCTTATTTTGTTCTATTTTATCCCTTTATGATCTTTGTGATGGTTGATATTGCCCGCAAGAGGACAGCACACCAGACCAACAGACCAAACAAGCATTAACTGAGAGAACATCAACGTGGGGTAATTCTTTCTAAAAATCTGCCCTATTCGTCTGTTATACAGCCATCCCTTGATAGAAAGTGATTCTCTGATGTTTGTGCCGTGTGTTGGAGACGAAACAGGACAAGTAAACGATAGCGGTGAGTGAAATATAGAAAAGGTGAGGAAGTTGAACCCCTCTGCGAGCTATTTTGCGGCCGCGAGCTGATTCCTGCAGCAACGGGCGTGGAGGCTGACAGCAGGCAGCACGGTCGGGCACAGACACAGATTGACTCGGTGTGCAGGCCTGAGGGAGTGACACGCAGCCACCATGAGCAAATTGTTTAAAATGGTGATCCTTGGGGCGCCGGGCTCAGGCAAGGGCACCATATCCTCGAGAATCCTGCGGGACTTTGGTCTGAAACATCTGTCCAGCGGTGATGTCCTTCGCTCCCAAGTCCTCAAGAAGACAGGTAGGTAGGCCATCCTTTCGCTCTCACATATCTATATAAGTTACCCTTACTGAGACATTATTTGCAGGTTATTTTATACGTCATTTGATTTTCCTCCGGCTGTATTTGAGGTGCTTTATATAAGGTTTGTGAAGGTGAGGGCGGGGAAAGAGAGATGGGCAGGAGCCGGCGCTCTTAATCTTGTCTTTATCGTGTTTATCTCTGTAATCATGTAATATTTCGGGTAATGAGATGAATTTAGATGACGTGGAGAGTGTGTGTAACTCATTTCAGTTACTTTTTTAGTGTGTAGGTTTTCTCTTGCAACAATATTACATAAACCAACATTTGTAACCGTAGTACTGTACTAATGGGAAAGATATTGGGGTAATATATGGATTACCTGCCTGCCTAACCTGACTGAGGGTAGTAACCTATCACCACTAAATTTGTATCTTATCATCACCTAATATATAACATGTTACCATTAAAAGAGTAACCCATCAACACTAAATTATTAAATATGAAAAGTGCAGATTACCTAAGAACTACACAAATTGTATGCTAGTCAGATATGTATTGAAATCAGTATTAGTGATATTGATGCAGCAACCACTTGTAGATCTAGGACAGGCAGCTGAGAAGTACATGAAGTCTGGGAAGCTGGTGCCAGATGAGATGATGGTGAAGCTTATCACATCAGAGCTGGCGGGGATAAAGACTTCCTCCTGGCTGCTGGATGGGTTCCCCCGCACTCGGGCACAGGCTGAGGCTCTCAACCAGCACGAGAAGGTATGGCAGCAAGGGTCAGTGCAGGGAGGGTGTTAGGATGCAGCCAAGGAGTCTAGAGAGTCCTTGGGTGCAGCCAGCAGGTAGGAAGTGAGATCTCATGGTAATTCTAGATAACAGGACTGCATCATTCTCAAATCGAGCCCCAACTATTGACACTGAAAAAACTTTGATATTTAAATAAGGTTAGGTTAACATTTTACCTGGGTAGGGTAACTATTTTAATGGGGTTGGATACCAAGAGGCAGTTGAAATGTATTATTTTTTAATGCAGTCGTGTTATTTAGAATTTCTGATGCTATTTTACCATAGAATAGCTTAAAAAGTGTAATGGCTTTGATTTGTTGGAGCTAATTTAAGATTATCTTTTCTTTAGATTAGAAAATGTTTGAGTTTTACTTTTAATTTTAACTTTTTTAACAAGTAGTTGGCATGATTATGCATTTACTGGTTAACCAAATAAGTTTCATATTGTAATTGAAGTAATGTTGAATGGAAATGCTTTTTCTTTGATCTTGTATGAGGAGCTGGAATTTAATACTCTATTTTGTGATATGGCTCTGCAACTGATTGGCACGATTCAGCCTGTAGGTGATGCGTAAAGCCTCCCCCAAAAAATGACAGACAACATATACATTTGGTTATTAAAACTATCTATCCTTTGTTTAACCCGGTAGCAGTGACGGGCCAAATTTGTGGCTTTACCGTGTAGCAGCGACGGGCCAAATTTGTGCCATGATATAAACCCCCCAAAATAGATGATACATAATCTGATCACAAATGCTTTGATATATATTATGAAATGGTTTGTGCGAAGGGTGATTTTTTGTCATTTTGCTCGCTTGGAGGGACCATTAAGAAACATGATCCCCGCTGCTACCGGGTTGACATACCTGGCTTGATATATTTCAAATCCAGCTCTAATTTGAATTATTCAACAAATTTTTCTAAAGTTTTAATGTTTGATTACCTATACCTTATATTAAAAAGAAAATATTTTGAAAGTTCAGGAGTATTGGTGTCCAGTTTTACAATGTGTGCAGATAGATAGCAGCTTCTGTTAACAGATAACATAGACAGTCAAATCTGCAGCTGAAGTGTGCCCAGCACTCACTTGTTAAAGATGCACATGTTAAAGATTGTTTTAGTAGCACTTACTACTGGAGTTTCACAAAGAAGTGCTCAGTAATAAGTGAGTGTACATAAAATAATGTTTAACAGTGATTCATTTTCTCATTCACACCACACAGCAAAACCTACTCAATTTAGACAGTCTGGAACCTTGTATGTCAGTCTTCCATTGTTTTGCTGCAGCCTTCCATCCCAGCTTACTGTATGTAATGTATCTGAACGTGCGCCTCACTTTAGTGCAGTCCTCTGTTCCGCCTCCCAGTTTTGTGTTGCCTGTCTCCCTAGCTTGACCTGGTACTGAGCCTTGAAGTCCCAGATGAAGTCATAATAGAGCGTATCAAAGGCCGTTGGACTCACCTGCCCTCAGGAAGGATTTATCACACTGAGTTTAACCCACCCCAGGTGTCGGTAAGTGATACTACACAGTGCCCCAGTGATCCTCTTCTCAGCTTTCTTTTTTTTTTTTTTTTTTTTTTTTTTTTTTTTTTTTTAAGGCCTACACTGTGTAGCTCTTTGTGTGTGTGTGTGTGTGTGTGTGTGTGTATATTTACTCAGTTGTATTTTCCCAGTTGTAATTTTACAGGGCCTGAGCTACGCTCGTGTGGTCCCGTCTCCATATCTGTACTTGTCCAGTTTTTCCTTAAAGTTGTGCACACTCTTCGTCGATACTACATCTTCACTTAGTCTGTTCCAAACGTCTATGTTTCTTTGCGGGAAGCTATATTTTTTTATGTCTCTCAAGCATCTTCCTTTTCTCAATTTTTTACTGTGTCCTTGTGTGTTGCTGGTGTTTCTTACTTCTCTTAGTAGCAACTCCTTGTTATCTACTTCTTCCATTTTATTCCACAATTTATAAATTAGTATTAGGTCTCCCCTTTCTCTGTTCCAATGTTGGCAGGTTCATTTCTTTTAACCTTTTTTGATATGACAATCCCTCCAGTTCTGGAACCATCTTTGTTGCCATCCTTTGTGTTCTTTCTAGTTTTTTCACGTGTTTCTTCTTATGGGGAGATCACACAGTTTCTGCATATTCCATCTTTGGTCTAATCATAGTGGTATTCATCTTTTTCATCATATCTTTATCCATGTAGTGGAATGCTATTCCTATATTTCTTACCATCCTTTACTTTTCTCCGAATATCCTATTTACATGACTCTCTGACTGTTGATTATCTTGTATTGTCACTCCCAGATCTCTCTCTTCTTGAACTTTTAATATCTCTCTATCTCCCATTCTATATGTCCATTTTGGTCTCCCTTCACTCTTTCCCATTTCCATTACATGACATTTCTTCACATTAAACTCCATCTCCCATTTCTTACTCCAATCCCAAATCTTCTTTAGGTCCTCTTGCAGAATTTCAGGCTTTACTACTTCTTAATGTGTCTCAGCAATTTTGCATGTGTGTGTGTGTGTGTGTGTGTGTGTGTGCCACATGTGTGTATTCCTGTGTGCGTGCCATGTGTGTGTGCATGCATGCGTGCATGCATGAATGCATGCTTACACACCCACATTATGTACTATATTGCCTATATGTTGATCAAGGGGTTGAAGCATACCTACACCCACACACCTACCCACACATATCTTAATACTAATTGAAGATGTATGTTGTAACTTTCATTGCCATCCTAAATCTAATGTACATGGCTCCTCATCTTCCTCCTTGACTGGGTTTTCCATCTGGTTTTCATTATGTTATTTCATTATTCCCTTTTCCATTCTCAGTGTTGTCCCTGCTATCTCCTCCCTTCTTTCCACCCTCTTTTAAGAGAGAAAGGGAGGTGCTATGTTTGACTCTCATTCCCTTTTCCTTCCTCACACCAGCCTTGCTCTGTATTTCTCCCTTTCCTCTTCCTCACATTTACCGTTATACTTTTACTCCCTTTTCCTCTTCTCTCACACTAACCTTTATACTCTTGCTCCTCTTTTCTCCTCCTCACACTAACCTTCCTACTCCTACTCACATTTCTCCTTTTCTCCCTCAGATAAAGCTTTCTACTCCTACTCCCCTTGCCTCCTCTCTCCCTCGCATTAAACTTCATACTCTTATCCCTCTCCCCCTCTTGCTCCCAAGGGTAAGGATGATGTGACGGGTGAGCCCTTGGTGCAGAGGGAGGACGACAAGCTAGAGTCAGTTAAGAAGAGGCTAGAGCTCTATGCTGCCAACACAGGGCCACTGAAGGCATTTTACCTGGAGCTAGGGATTCTTCAGTCCTTCCATGGCACAGAGTCCAATGAGATCTGGCCTCGTGTTCACAAGTACCTCCAGACTTACTTGCCAGCACTTGCAGGCCCATTCTAACCAGCAGGCAAAGAGAGGAATTTTCTGAGGTGAGGTTGGTGAGGCTCATCTGGAGAAGATGCAAACAGGAGGTTCTAAATTGTGTTGGTTTTGTTTATCTTTATGTTTTGTATTAAAAAAAAAATGTTTTTAGTGTTTTTATGTTTGTTAAGGTTTTATGGGTCCTAGAATTGGCTGTGTTTTGTGGCATTCCAGAAGTCAAATTTGTACTGATAAGTATTGTTAAGTTTTTGGTGATTAAAGTAACTTGTGAGGGGTAGTTCAGAGTAAAATTGGAGGATTATGAAAATTGAGCAACAAGAAGTCAATTGAGGTAAGGCAGCTGTGCTTTGGTGTGTATGTGCCATTTCATCTTGGTGCACTCATATCAGGGTTGTGATTATTACTGCCAAGTCATTGTCAGTCAACACTGATGATTCATTTTGTCAGTAAAGCTGACTACTGTCTCCAGCCACATGACTTGGTTATTGTAGAATTGGTACCATATCACTTTATTTTCTTTTTTCTTATAAGGTCTCTATGGGCCAGCCATGCAGTCATTCAGGTTTATATATAAATACAAGACATAGTACTTTTAGCATTTCTAATGCTGAAACTGAGAAAATTATTAGCAAAATTTTTTGGTCATGTGGTGGGTGGAGACAGTGTTGTGGCCTTGTGGGTTGTAATCTGCAGTACTACTTTATGGTTTGATCTTTTTGTACACTAGTTATTGTTGAGAGGATGGAGTTTATATAATTCCCAAAATGTCTAGTGGTTGGGTGGTATAGCTAGTGTAAGCACTGTGATCATTTTCATTGAAGTGCCACTTTTATAGGCTCAGGAATCTAAGCTTGTGAGAGAAAAAAACTGCAAGGTCTCGGTAGACTACCTGATGAGATGGGCTGCATATAATTTTACACACATTCAAGCCTCCAGAATTCACTGCCTCTTACCTTGAGTACAATCTCCACTACAAATTTCACAGTGACCCTCTAACTATTCACTCATTCCAGTGATTGACAAGGGTGTAAGTCTGCAGTTTTGTATTCCTGTGAGCAAACCTCTTCCTTTCAATTCAAGACAAGCATGTGACTTTTTTTTTTTTAATTATTTTTTTTTTTTTTTTTTTTTTTTTTTTTAACTACAGCAAGTGGTTTTGATGGTATTAATTTCCTCGCTTGCTTCTTTCCTGAAAAAGAGTAATGTGATGTGTGCAGTTTTATAACATTTTATTTGGAATGTAATGGAAGAAGAGGTTTGAGCATTGTTCTGTGCTGACCATTATTTAGGAAGACATTAGCCTGATTTGCTATATTTGTTGTGCTTTCGTTGTTGGTTAATTATGATAGATTGTAAGTAACATATTTAGGTGTGTGTGTGTGGGTGTGGGAGAGAGAGAGAGAGAGAGAGAGAGAGAGAGAGAGAGTGTGTGTGTGTGTGTGTGTGTGTGTGTGTGTGTGTGTGTGTGTGTTGGATTGTTAGATGCTTTCTTTATATGTTCTGAGGTGACAATGAGATCCATGCCTATCCATGGCTCTGTACTGTTGGGAATTTGTTGCAGTAGATTTACAAGTAGCATATCTGTTTGTTACTTAATCGAAAGGGTTACATGTTTTTTTGTATCAGATGTCAGGCAGTGCAGAAACTTTGTAAAGTGGCAGGGTTTAAAGGTGCTGTATTTGAATTTGTTCTTCCCTCAATACGATATAGAATCACTCAGGAATTTGAGCAGTAACTCATAGCACAAAGATTTGTAACCCAAATGACTCAGTTTAGGTAGGCAGAAAAGAACAAAGGGTTTATATCTCAAGCCATGTAACCTAGCTAACTTAATGCTGATTTTACTGTGATTATTTTTTTACTGATTGTCCATGTTAGAAGGGCCAGTTACCTCACCCCCTAGGCCTAGACCTTAAAAACTAAAAAAATGGATTTAGAGATGAAAACTTCAGAATTACTTCGCATATGCCAATATAACATTGCAAGAGGAAATAAGTAGCAATAGGCATGTCACAGTGCCTTGGATATGCAGCTGTAATTTTATCGGCGTCGCAGACGCCAATCAACAGATTGTCCATCTTGTTGTTGTTCTCTTCAAGTTGTTTTCCTGGCTTACCCATGCATTGTAGACACGACATTGTATAATAACATTTGTTAGCCCTGATGAACCGTACAACATGGCATTATAAACAGTCAGCTATTTTTTATTATTTTTTTTTATTTATTTATTTATTTTTTTACGCCCTGGCCTGTCGCCGGTAGGCCTTCATAATGGGTTTATAGTGGTGCCATCTCTACTTTTCAGCATTTTCCATTTTTTGTGCTATTAACACTTGTTATATAACGTGTAAAGCTTCTGCTGAGCGATTTTCACGATGGCCGATGATTGTATTATCCGTATCCTTCGTAAATCTGAGTTTCTTTTCCAGGGCTTCCACACTCATGCATAATATTATGTATAGTAAGGCAATTTCGCCTAATTGTACGCATCCTTCCATTTTTTTTTTTTTTTTTTTTTTTTTATACAGCAAAGGAGACAGTTCAAGGGCATAAAGAAAAATATTAAAAAAGCCCGCTACTTATACTGCTTAATAATTATATCAAGGGAAAAACATTCAGGAAAATGGAGCTGATATACTAGAATTAGAGATTGTCAAAACTTAAACTGTTAAACATGATGTTGATAATATAACTAGTTGTATGTACCAATTCAGTTTTTTCAAAGTTTAGTTTTTCTTTTATGATAAGCGTTCTAGTATAGTGAAAGGTGCTTAATTAGGAGCTGACAATGATATCTTTTTATACACAAATAAGAAAGGTGAGGGTACAAGCATGGTGCAATATCATTAAGAACGGGCAGGTATGTGGAGGTGACTCACCGCCTCATGGAATGCCTGAGTCACGGCAGAGACATGAGGCGGTACACACGCTCTTTTGTCCTGCCATGTGCTCGCTGACACATGCCATAGTCGCGTGGTGTGCTCCGCGTGTCCCGTCATAAGAACATAACATAGGGAAACTGCGTACAAGCGCCTTAAAGTGCAATAAAGAATTTTTGCCCGTTATCGAGTTTCATATACTTTAACTCCTTTATTTTATCATCAAGGGTGTTTTGCTTGTAAACAGGTATACAGGAGAGAGGAGGTAGTGTGCAAATGCTGGCCACGAGGAGAGAGCAGCTACCTATACACGAGTTAGTATTTAAAAGGTTAATTATTGTAGTGACTCCGATAAGCTTATTTTGGTCTTAATCAACCATGAGGTCGTTAATAGTTAATAGGTGGTTAACACGCTTATTCTTTCCACATGTTTCATAAGTTTTTGTTTTTCGGTGATATAGGAAATAACTGGTAGAAACACGATATATAGGCCTACTTTGACCTTTTTGATTTATTCAGAGGAGAAGACTACTAGGTTGGCTAAGGTTGGTATTCATCAGACTTCCGCCTCTCACATAACTTTCCAATGGCCTAAAAGGAAATCGGTCGGGTTCTAATGTCTTAAACAAAAGGGTCAAACTACCACCAGAAGCCACCCTTGTAAATGCCGAATATACTTCTACGTATGCACAAAGAGGACTACTCATTGTTTCATACTCCTTGCTCCTGACTCTTGCCGACACGTTTCTTATAAAATTTGACGATTCATTTCCCTTCTAACTCGAGGAAATTGGACGTAAAGGGCAGAAAATCCTCTACGTGGCAGCTATGGTAATTAACATATCGCCTTAATTCGCTTTGAGACGGAACAACGGTAGTGGGAAGTAAACGAGGTAGATACTAGGCAGGTGAAAGGCAACGACCATTTCCTTGTTGTATCATTAATAACGACCATTCCCTTGTTGTATCATTAATTTACGTCAAATACACGTAATACATAACAAAAGTGAGGATCCAGACATGTTGATTATTTATTTTATTTATTTAACATGTATTTGCACACTTTGGAAGAGTGGACAAGATCGAGGCAACAGACCATAATAAAATAACAATAACCATTTTTTTTTTTATTATGGAAACAGCAGGGGCAGGAGGGGGACAGGGGATAAGGGTGGAAGGGTAGTAGGGAGGGGAGAAATAGGGGAGAAGGGAGAGGGGAAGTAGGAAGGGAGGAAGGGGCAGGGGAGGCAGCAAGGGCCGGAGAGGGGCCATAGGGGATAGGGCAAGCAGAATGGGAGAGGAGAGATAGGGAGAAGGGAGGAAGGGGCAGGGGAGGCATGAAGGGAGAGGGGCCAGAGGGGATAGGGCAGTCAAAATGGGAGGGGAGAGATAGGGAGAAGGAGCAGGAAGGGAAGGGGATAGGGAGTCATGGAAGGCGGGGAGGCTGGAGCAGGGGAGGTATATTTACATAGATTAGAAAAATCAGAACCCACAGACCCCCATGGTCCAGAGACTGTGTGGTGTCTTAAACCTAAGTGAAGTGACTTAAAACAGAGAAGACAAAAACGTTGCACTTCTACTCTAGCTGATATTAAGTTGAAGGAAGTTGATTGATTGATTTTAGTTAGTAAGTGGTTACATTTTGTGACTGATAAGACAATAAATAGGACTACAGGGAGAACATGCTAACTCCTACAATGATAACCCAATCAAGGTGTCCAACTTATATTTCCAGTGGCCGGGGTCCCCGATTTTAGGCAAGATCCACAGTAGTCTAAACAGAGTAGCCTTATACCTATAGTTCTAACTGGTTGGTTATTCATCCTTTGGAAGTTTTCACTTAAATAAGATGGTCCATTATTATAGGGAAATGATAGGGGACAGGAGATGGCATATGTATAGGGGAGAATGGACGAGGGACAGAGAACAGAGAGGCAGACAGGGAGGAAAGAGACAGAGGACAGGAGACAGACAGACAGAGAGGAAAGAGAAACGGGACAGGGGCGAAGGAGAGGAAGGGATAGGGGATCACTGGTGTGGCGAGAAATACCTCCTCGCGAAAATAAGTCGCTCTGCATGCGCACTTGGGGAATACGCAGCAGGAAAACACATTAATTTGCCTGGTTTTGTTCTAGTTTTGTCCACTTTTGATCTTTTTCATGGGTGATATTGCCGGCAAGACAACGACACACCAGACCAAACCACCAAGAACTGAGTGAACATCAACGTGGGGTAATTTTTTCTATAAAATCTCCCCTATTCGTTTATTATAAAGTCTCCTCTTGATTAAAAGTATTGCTCTGATGTTTGTGCCATGTATTAGAGTTGAAACAGGACAAGTGAACGATAGCGGTGAGTGAAATATAGAAAAAGTAAGCAAGCTGAACCTCTCTCTGCGAGCTATTTTACGACTGCGAGCTGATTCGTACAACTCCGGCGAGCCATCATGACCAGCCTTGCCAAATTGTCGTACTCAGCCTCCTATGTTTGCCGATTTCCGACCCTCAAAACTGCCTCCTCGACCCCAATAACTCCCTTCATATATAATTATCGTTAAAATGGTTAATTATTGGTGTGTTTTGGCAATAGCTACGGCTCAGAAACAGGTAAATACGAGGCTCTGAGAACGATAATCTGGCAACGGTGATCATGACACGGCACAGCATTCAGAGGAAGGACGAGGCGCCGCTAAGTTAAGGTACGGAGGCCCTCCATTAATCCATCTTTTTCTCTATTAACCACTCGTGCATCCCTCCCTTCGTGGTGGCAGTGACATCTTTACACCTCCCCGCCTGTGTGTCGTGAGTGTTGAGGTGTGCAAGTGTCTAAGTGTGTCATTAGCAGGGGAATCTTGAGCAGGAGTGGGCAGGGGCGTAACCTACCTGTGCCTTGCTTACCTTTTTATACAGGTAAGAGTAGGTGAAGGATGACTCACGGGGGATCGGGGTTGAGTTGAGAGACAAAGGAGTGGGTGAGGTAGGTCGCTAGTGATGTAGGCTAAAGGCATGGCAGTCCACGTGTTAATTACTAATGGGTGTCTCGTAGGAATGGTAGGTTACTGATAGGGTGAAATTTTGGCGGCATGGACTAAGTGGGGTGATGGCTTGTATTTCTGGCTTTGTCTGCTCTTGTGTATGTTGTCAAAAGTTTCTACATATACTGATAGACTGTCACTTAACTAAGAGGCATACTTATACATCCGTTAATGATTTCCAGTACAAGTTCCTACAAAGTTCCCTCTATATTGCTGGATTCTTCAACTCTTGGGTATTTGTGATGTCTCAGCAGATGTTGGCAGTGAATTATTGCCAAATCATTCTATAGTCCTTTCTGCGTTTCCCACAATATATTCAATGTTGCATCTAATTGTGTAGATGCTGAAATGATACCAGTGCATGTGAGGGTAAAATTGCAGGATGTTACTCCAGGCCCATAGTGTCCCACAGGAGCCAAAACCTAGAGCCACAGCTAAATTCCAAAAAGAATGTTCTCATTCTTACTAATGTGGGATGCTTGCCACCTTGATCCCCCTTACAGTAACTAAAACACAAGGTGAATATATGTAACCTAACAGGGGGCTCTGCCCTCTTTGACCCCCTGTATTTCCACATTAGGCATTGGGCATATTATGGTTATAAATACTATGTATTAGAAATGAAGCCTCAAAACACTCAACCTAAAATAAATACATAATGAAAGAAATGAACAAGAAATGGGGAGCAGCAATGAAGGAAATAAATACCAAAGCTCTAACTCACTAACTAAAAGATGATCCTAAAGCTTTTCATTTATAAATAAAAATGTAGGTATATGCTCCTTCTGTAGGCTCTCTTAGGAGGGCTTATGGCTCAGTTATTGAAAACTGTCAAATTAGGAGTTAAGTATTTAGAGACAGTCTTGCAGTCAGCCTGACTTTAGTGAGCAGCAAACTCTGGAGTCAATATTTGTGGAAAACTTATATAATCATTTAGATTAAAAATCAATGTTTTTTTTATTTCCATGTGCTCACAGACCCCCTGCCAACTGTGTGCCCCAAGTAACCATGTCTGAGACTCTCCTGAAGCAGCTGCGCATCAAGACTGGGGTGCTGAAGAGGTGTTGCAAGGAGCTCATCAGCTACCAGAAGGAGGCCGAGCAAATACAGGAGAAGATCAAGAAAATGCAGGATGAAGGTCAGCGCCAGTCTGTGGAGTTGTTTGTTGCATAGAATCGTATAGTTCAAAGATTTTTCCCCCCTTTTTAGGATAAAATAGAAATCATATCATGCTCCAGCAAAGGTGAAAGTGGTTCTAGCTGCATAGGCCATGGACATTATATTACTGTACTTTTTTTCCCACAATAATGAGACTGGCCAAATGCTAAATTTTTTTTTTTTTTCACTGGTTCCTTGTTGTCGATTCTTGAGATTTCAGCATCTACCCAGTACTTTTTTTTATATAGAAATATAACTAAAATAATATAAAGAACTCCCTAATGATAAATCCTTTACAATTTTTTTTGATGTGAAGTTGGTTTATTATTTTTGCTGGGCTGAGTTACTGGTGGAGGTGGCAGCCCTAGGTACATAACCTTTGTTGTTTTTAACCCTTAAAGCGCAGGCTTGTTTTGCCGTGCCTGTCCTCCCATGCGGGCATATTTAGGCATAAACATACCTCACTTCAACCTTTTATATCTTCACTTCTACTTACCTTGTACCTCACGTGTCTGAATGAAGTATCATTGTAAAGTACCCTTAACTGTCCTTTGACATTAATTTGAAGACTGTATAACCATTGCTAGAGTGAGTACGGAATATTGAAGTAGGATCACTGAAAACGCATTATTATAGACAGCTTTCCATCCCTAGTGGACTTTCCTTCAATGATTTAGTAATAAAAAGCATAACTTTTATACAGTTTATGTGAAACATACCCCCAAAAACTTAACTTCTGGGCCTTCCTGATGCCCTTGATGGGTGCTGCTGAGCTCAAAGGCCCCCATCTTGTGGATGAAATTCACTGGAAAGTGAGAAGATGTGGGATTTCTAACGGACATCTTCTCAAAGCTAACACAAGGCATACACTAACCAATTATTAGTCAAGGAATTATGGTTGGGTATTGTTTGAAAGAAAACGACATGCTTACTCTACTTCAGCATAAAAATTAAATTTGACAGCGCTCTATGTCAAAAAATGCCTTGTCGACTATTGTCGACACCTGTGGTTTGAGCCCAGGCACCAGCTGTCGACTATTGTCGACACCCGCACTTTAAGGGTTAATGTATTCCTGTAACATAAAAAGACTCCATTGTATGTATTTAATTCCCTTTTTTCCAGGGCAAGACGTTTACTACATTAAGAAGCAAGATCTGTTGCTGCAGGAGACACAGAATGTGATCCCAGACTGCCAGAAGCGCTTCAACGCTGCCTTCCAGGACCTGAAGACTATTGTGGATGAGGAGGTAAGTGTTCATGATGCCAATTGTGTTGTGTTTCACTCATTTCGACACTTAGAATAGGATGGGAATGTTCATAAGTTTTCTGCTGTTGTGTGCTACTCCTATGAAGCTTACTGAAATTTTCCAGTCCAGGAGAAATTGATTTTAAATTTGCTGTGGAATAGTCATGTCTTATAATGTTTGGTGCATATCCTTTACAACACTTCACTTTTACATAAATGAAAAAGAGATATAGGCTAGTAAATATTTATTATAAGCAAGCAAGCATAGTAACAATGTGAAAGGGTGTGCATGATCTTTTCAGCATTATTTTCTCCACCTGAATTAAGAAAATGTTGATTAATAAAATCATGGAGGCAGCTGTGAAAAGAATATGAATAATTAAAGTAAACCCAGAATTCACTGTGAACAAGATTTGTAAAATCGTGCTGGCAGCTATTTTAGGATTAGAAGAAAGTACAGGTAGTCCCCAAGTTACAACAGGGTTCAGGACTGACAGGCTGATCGCAAGTCAAAATTCACATTAAAAATAAAATAAAATACGTATATTAAGATGTCCTACTGTGGATAGGGCAATGTTCCTGTGACTCATACCATCCCCCTTGACCCGCTTCTCTCCTCATGAGGTCACTTCACCCCAGTCCTGCTTTTGATTGACTCTAGCCATGCAATGTTGTGCAACATTACATAATTGAGCTACTAAGTTTTGTCAAGATGGCATCATTAGCCAAATGTTGTTGTGCAGGGTGATGTGTTGACGGTGGAGCAGTGTTTATAAGCATAGGACACACCATAGAACTTTGTGAATGGCCAGTGTCACCTGTGCTGCATCTAGTCATCTTCTGTGAATGTTTTGTTCACTATGATTGCTGTTTCTAATAAATAGGTGCCTATAGGAGCTGCTGCAGGAATACTGTGAAGGGGCTGTTGTTTTGGGAAGCCATTTTGCTAGCCAACTGGCATCTGCTAGATCTAGTGGTAAACTTGTACAACAGACTGTAGGCTTATAAACTGGATGAGTACTGACCAGTAACTACAGTGTAATTAGTATTTACAGCTTGAGTTCCAAAGACAACTGAGGTGGGTGGACTGGTCTAGCCCACCCACCCTTTCCTCCTCATGCCTTATCCTAGCCTAGATGGGGTGGGCTCAGCGTGTGAGCACAATGGCGGGGTGGGGGTAGGGGGTGAGGCTAGGGTGTACTGTGTAAACAAACAGCTGCTCTACCTGAGACAGGATATTTGAAATGTCAACTCAATGTTTAACCAAATATTAGTAATATTTATTGGCCTGGTTGCAAGTGCGAGTGGTTATAAGTTCCATATGTTGTAACTCAAGACTACCTGTATAGTAACCTCCAAACTCACTAAAAAACATATCTTGCATGTAAAATAAAACAGGCAGCTGAGGTAGGAACTTATGTAACTGCAGTCACTTCAGCACTCCTAGCAAATAACATTTTCCACAACAGAAATCGGTGGAAGAATCTGAGGAATACCAGGCAGCTGCAGCAAGTCTTCAGGATACCAGCAGCCACGTGACGGCCTAGAGCCTTACCGCCAGTGCACACAAACATTAGACACTCGTACTCATTCCCACCACGTACACAAAAATATTATTATGCTTACTGTATGTTGAACTCATCATACTGACTTGCTTTTGTGCTGTGAGGTGCAAGAAGAAAACTATTATTGGTGTTATTAATCCTACACTCAAGCCTGTGTTGTTGTGGAGCGCTATTTAAAATTGTGTGCGGACAGTTGTTTTCTGCAGTGTTTTCCGTACCTGGCAATTAAGTCATTCTGTTCATTAAGTGGTAGATATTAAGCCAAATGCAAGTGTGATAATTCGATGCCTTAAAGATGTTAACACATTTTCCAAGATCAAGCTCCTAATTCGTCTCATACATTGCTTTGCTGACATTAATAATTTGTAAGGCAGCTGGAGGGATTGGAGACTTTAATTTTAAGTGAGAAGCAAAGTGCCCCATTCCACCCACCCATCGAGCATGTCTGAAGAACCCCAGGGAGGCATGAGGCAGCCCTCGTCAGCCTCCCAGCCTCCCCTAGGACATGATCTCATACCTGAGAGATTCACATACATTCCAGGGCAAGAGGAAAGCCTCTTATACCACCAACCCAACATTCATCCTCAGCACCACCACCAATCCACTGTCTCACCCTTCCTCACAGAGGGGGTCTCAAGGCTACCTGGTCCACTTCCTCCTCCACCAGTAAACTTCCATAACCTTTCTATACCTCCACCTCATTACCATGGTCATCCACCACCAATGTTCTCCAGGCCCCCTCCTCCAATGCCTCCCAAGTTCTCCCAGCCACCCCCAGCTATGCCTCACAAAGAAAATATTCCTTATGAAGCTGCTCTCCAGGCCCCACCCATGACAGCTCCTGTGAAATCAAGTCAGAATTGGCACCAGCACAACCCTTTGCCCATCCCCCTGTGCCCCCAAGTCCCTGGCCCTAGCCCCAACACCAGCAATTACAGTAAGGGCACAGGCAACATAGGGCAGGAGGAGGAGGTGGAGGACCTAAAGTGGCTGAAGGGATTTGAGAAGAAAGTCATGTCCTGCCTGCCACCACCTCCCTCACCACTCACAGAGTCCACCACCACCAGGATGGATGTCAAGGTGACTACCACACTAGTGATAGTAATTTTTTAATTGATGCCTGCCTTTCATTTTTCGTGTATGGTAACAAATATAAAGCACTTGATATTCCTTTTTGTGAAATTGACAGTTGCCTATGGTGTGATATAAATGTTCCTTAATAAACTAATGAGCTTTTAATTGAATTGATAATGATGCACAATTTTATGGTTTTGGTCACTGATTGAAATCCACATTACTAACAGCATTGTCATCTTTCATTCCATACTCTTGTCCGAACATAGTCATGGAGATTGAAGATCAGTCATAATAAATAGTTGCTCACCAAAAGGCTTACTCGATTTCCTCCTGGTAGTGTATAGTAGTAGTTGGGGTGGTAGAAGAGGATCTGGGTTTGATCCATTGCTCATCTTGCATGAAAGTGGCCAGGGACAGGGTGTGGTGTAATGGGAACAGCATGGAGTGGTTCACACATGCCTTAATAGTATGGTAGCCATTTAATTTTTAATGACTTATTAAGAATGTTTTATCAGTACATTTTTGGAAACTTTTTAGTGTGATCTGGAAATAATGAGTGTGGAGGTTTTAGTTGCCAAGTTTAAAGTAGTGCAGCACTTTCATTGTTGCCTTCCCTCTTCTTGAGTGTAATTGTTTCCAGTATTTGTAAAATCTGAACCTCTTATCCTGCTTGTTGCTGGAGATGAGGTTATGGTAATTATATTGTGCTGCAAATAGAGCTTGGAGGCATGTGCCTTTGCATTTTCAGGAGCCTCCTGTAAAATGTTGGGAGAAGTAGAGGCTACAACAGGTCAGCTATGGTGATGTGTGATGGCATACTGAATATGCCATTTGTTGTGGTTTTATGTTCCTAAAGAGACTTGACAGTGGATGGATTAAAGGTAACTTTTATCATGAGGACTCGGTATTTTCCATCCTGTTTATAAATTAAACAGTATAATTGGTATGTAACAGCAGCAGCTTATTTTGATAAATGCTAGATTTATTTGTCACATGACTATAATTCCAGGGCTTCAGTGGTGTTTGGTGTGCACTAACAGTGGCATGCCTGCAGCTGGGCTTCAAGTGGACACTTGAACAGTGAAGAAGATTGCTTTGCTTTATTAATTATATATATATGTGCTAAATAATTTTGAGCATGTACAACATACACTACACTGCTAATCTTTACCAGCTCTCTCTTACCCACTTTCTCCTCTCAGTTCCTTTTTAACTTATAAACTCCTTCAGGTCACTCCACTTTCTCCTCCAGTCATTACACTATCCCTTCATTTACCCTGCTCTCCCTTCCACTTCCTTATCTCCTCTGGTTGTACATACATTTTAGAGAGGAGCCTTAACCCTAATCCATCATACTTCCCAAACATAGCTGGCAGAGGTTCAAAGACTGGTGCAGGAATCCCACTCACTGGTGGAACAGTTGAGTGGCCTTGAGAAGGAGCTATCTCTTGTTAGCAACACAGCAGATGAAGACGAGTGGGAGAGACTCGTGAAGCAGGCAGAAGCAGTCAAGGTAAGTTGTATGCCATTGCGGCACATTTTAGGTTCTTTTGGCTGAAATTGTTTCAAGAGAGGAGCATTTTCATGTCATTTTTGGGAGGTGTTGCAAATTTTTGTTTGTTTTTGTCCTTGGTCTGTCTCTCATGTTGTTGAAAAAGTATAGTATACATGGCTGGTGGAAGCTTCTTTGGTTTGGCATCAACTTGACATTTTTAATTGGATTTTTTTCAGTGTAACGTGGCAACTACTATTTAAAAAAGTTTCATACCTGTGTTCATTGCAGAAAACTAGTTGGGCTGTCAGCTCTCATGTCCATTATAGCCAGTTGATGATAGAAATTGAGGATCATTGTGGAGGTATTGACCATAAATTTCTTCCAGGTGAAGCTTAATCAAACTCTGAAGAACTTTCAAGATCAAAAGTTTGTTGAGCGCACAAAGACTTTACTGAAGCAGCGAAAGGCGAAGAGGAACAGAGTCAAGCAGAGGAAGAAAGAAAAGAAACTGGAGAAGGAGCACAAGAGGAGGGAGAGGGAAGAAAAAGAGGCCAAAATAGATGCTTGGAGGGCAAAGCTTCAGAGAGAAGAGGTGTCTAAGCGGCAGGTGTGTGTCTCAAAAATATTTTAGACTGGATATTGAACTTAAGAATTGTTTTCAGTGTATTAATTTGCAGTGCATTAATTTTACATGCTCAAAGGGAGCATTGGTGCTATCAAGGGGGTTTAGGATACTGCACCATCCTCATTCTTCAGCACATTTAAAAGTCACCCTGTAAGGCTATAAGGCCCTATTTAAGCATGATATATATTAACAATAAATTTAGTGTTCTTGCTCTATGTTGCACCTTCAAGGCAAATCTTGCTAACTTCTTTTACCTTATTGCTGCCCAAACACTCCTGTGTATCAAGAGATTAGTGTGTATTGCAAACCTTTGCTTATACCACAACAGGAAGAGGCAGTGAAACGAGAAGCTGACAGCATCTTGGGTGAGGTGCGGCAGAAGCAGAATGAAGCCCAGAGAATGCTGCAGCTGGTGGAAGCACTGACTGTATTAAGACAGACTCGGGCCACTAAGGCAGCTGCTCAGGGCCAGCCCAAAGACACGCAGGCAGAGGAACGCTTCACCACCACCACTGGTAAAATGGCCATTCTAACAGTAAAGTTTACATTATAGTTTACTATTGCATTCCATACAAGCAATGTGTTGTTCAAAATAATATTAACCACATTTGAACTCTGACATGAGTGTGAGACAAACTCTTAAGCATTGGCATTCTCATTAACTGCATAAGTACAAATTTACAGGACTGATTACTGAAGCTGTAAAGAAGCAGCAGAAGGAATACAAGTTGGAGGAGCAAACCCTCCGTGTGATGATGGAGGAGAACGCCTCGCACCGTTCTGCTGCTCTCTCAGGCAAGTTTTGCTACTTTGTAAATTAACTCATTCCCCAGTTTTAAGTTATGTATAAAGACAGATTGTCATTTGCATATATGAGGGTGTATACTAAAAAAAAATTCCTAGTCCTTAAAAGGAAAGCCAGCCAAAAGTTAATTCTGCACAACAATGTAAATGTTTACTGTTTCAGTGAAGGGAGATGCTGCCTTTGCTCGTTTTCAAGAATCTGTTAGGAAGTTGCTGTTTGGCCCAGCAACCACCCATGAGGATGCTGACCTCTCAAAAGAGATGCTTATCCAGAGGAGGTAAACTGAAGTATTCTGTGTACTTTTGACCGGATAAGAATACTGTTTTCTGCATAGTTAACTTTTTATTCTTGGACTACAAGCATTCAGGACAAGGTATACTTCCATGTATGCTTCCAGAATATATACTACCAATGCTAACTTGTATGAGTGTGTATACACGTAGACAAACACTCATCAGTCAGCCCATTCTCCCACCTTCCCTTTGCCAATTTTGCCTCAACTAATTACTCTTTCCCTACAAATTTATCTTTTACAAATTAATTTATTAATCTGTTTTGATGACATCTGCCTGCAGCTCAGTTTTCCAGTGTACAGTAGGATATTGCCAAAAGCATGTAATTGGTGCCTGAAAAATGCAGTTATTAGTAAAACAGACATTTGCCTGACATTAATATACAGTCGTCCCTCAAACAGTACGGGGGTTAGGGACCCAGGATCCCCGTACTATTCGAAAATCCGTATAAAATTAGTGCCCCCCTTAGAAACACTCCTGGGCGCTGTGTTTGAGAGAGGGAATCGGGACTCTCGGAACGTCCCGAGTGCTCTCAAACGCGTGACACGGCAGCACAAGTTGCCAACTTGGCACGTCTGCTGGCTCCCGGCTTTGCGAGGTGGAGCGCCTTCATGCTGTGATGACGTCATCAGCAAATATGGCGGCCCAAACAAATAACACATAAGGGTTTCCATTGCATTTCACCTCTGTGTGTCACCATAACCACTGCAGCTTCCTTTTCATCTTCTGTTGTAAGGAGTTCGACAGCTAGTAATGCATGTTGAACGTCGCCAGGAAGATCAGCGTACGCCATTTTGCTGCGAGTGAGACGCCGTTACCATAGCAACGACGAGGCTTAGTAAAAGGACGGCCTTTATCAGCACTCTTGGAGCACTGGCAGTTACTGCGGCAAGAATTTCTTTTACACTATGATTTTCAGGGTGTTGGCCCTGAGGGAGTAAGGCGTTTCAAAGGCTGTAGTTGGGACCGAAAGGGACAACTACCTCCCGAACCAAGACCAAGATCAAGATCATAGATACAGCGATCACTGCTCTCATTCATGTGGTATGCTCTCCCTACGGCAACGTAACTCATCCCAAAACGTAACTTCTCCTAAATCTGAATTCTTCTGCAAGGTGAACACCTCTCTCGAATGCTTTGGGGTGCTTTCAGCAGGTGTTTTGGTAGAACTGTTGCCACTCACACCATGGCTACTTGGTGCGACGAGCGGGAAATTTAAAAATCCTAAAAAAATTCTTCCATGACAATCCGTATAAAATCGAAACCGTACTATTTGAGGGATGACTGTAATTATAAAAGGTTAACTGATTTAGTCACCCCAGGACTTCCACCCATTCCTCCCCTTTGAAACCCTCCTGTTAGTATTGTTTTTTGGTTAAAATACTAGATTAATCAACTTGAGTAATATAAAATTCACCTAGAAGAGGTCAATGGGGTGTTCGGCGTGGTGGTGTTCCGAGGCTGTGCATGAAAGCTACTGTGGCATACCACTTACCTTGTCCCTCTCGCCAGTCTCATCCACTTCCGTCAACACTTAATCAAACCTATTGAACCCTTACAACTATTGGTTATAAAGGCAAAAGTTGCACAACAGCATACACGCTATTTTAAACCACAAAGGCTGAGAACTTTTGATCTAGTGCACAATCTGGCCACCACCAAGTGTGACACAATAACAATGGATCGAGCACTAATTCGCAACCCTCATGTAAACACATCATTGAATGGTACCAAAAACATGCAGTGCATGAAAGCTAAACTGCAGGAATGGTCATATTATATAGATTAGTGAAGTGAACTTTCAGTGCTGTGTTCCATTCAGGTCAGGAGTCACAGACATTGTGTGATGCTTTGTGGGTAAATCAGTGCTCTGTAAATTATCCTTGTTTTCTCTTATCCTTGGTTGTTGCCAGGTTATAAGTTATCATGCTCTATAGTTTAAAGTATTATGTGTGCTATTGTGTGCTATTTTTTTGCCTCTAACCAGTACTTTCAAAGATTGACTTTGACGGGTTTGATGATGTGTTGACAGGAGTGGGTGAACCTGGTGAGAGGGGATGGGAAAAGCAAGAAGCCACAATAGCCTTCATGTTTGGAACAGTCATCAAACCAAACCTCAATTTCTTTATGATGAGTTTTGTGAATCTCACTTGTGTTGATGAAATAACAATTTATTTTAGTTCAGTCAACCAATGGGGGCATGTGCCTTGTCCATTATGATGCCAAACCTGGGGGTTCCTCAGTGCAGGCCCCCCTTCTCATCCCAAGTACTTTATGGCAGGATGTATCGACTTAAGCCACAAACTCTGTGGGTGGCCGCCTCCACTTGGAGTTTGTCTCTTGCAGAAACAACCCAGTGAGCAGGATTGGCTTCTGGGGAGCATGCCACATGCCCATATAGCTTGAGTTGGTGTTCATGGACTATACAGGTAATACCTCTTGAATCAGTCTCATGGAATTAGAATCAATCTTACTGAGTAATCATTTTTTTGATACTGTCATTCCCTCTCAGCATGAGTATATGGCATTATCAATACTTATGCAGAAGGATGAAGATCTACATCTTCAAGTCACTTGTGTTCCCTCTCTCACTCTATGGTTGTGAGACATTGACACTGAATAGTGACGAAGTGGATTGATGCCAATGCAGAATCGTGGGATGTCACTGGAATGACTGTCACACCAGCCATTGCTCTGTGAGACTGATTTGAGGGCTTTACTTGCATTTTCCAGGAATACCAACTCTGGCTATATGGGCATGTGGCACATGGCCCAGAAGCTGACCCTGCTCACTGGGTAGTTTCTGGAAGAGACAGTGCTGAGTGGAGGAGGCCAAGGGGATTCCCACAGAGTTTGTGGCATGAGCAAATTGACTGATCCTACCATGAGGCACTTAGGATGGGAAGGGAGCCTGCATTGAGAGTTCCCTAAATGGAACCCTGATCCAGGCGTTGTAGGGTGGGCAAGGTAAAATGCCTCCACTGGTGTAGGCCCCTATTGACTGATTGATGCACCCAGGCTCTTCCTTACAGTAAAAAGATGTTACTTAAAAAATCCAAATATTATTGCAGAAAGGTGGTATCTCTTTGAACTTAACTACTGTATTGTCATAAACGTTAATTTGGAAATCACTAGGGGCAAGATCCTGCAGTAGTTTTTTTCCCTTGCTCTGAGCAATGTAATTGTAATAGCATATACAAACTAACCCGCTCCCCCTTTGTTTTTGTAGGTGCAATATTGAATGTCAAAATAGCCTCTGTAAATATACTACCTCTGAATATTGCAGGCAAGAATGGGACCAGTTTGTGGTTGATGGGGACTCCCTGTTGGCCTCTGCTGTACCTCTTTCATGGTTGTTGCCTCCTGCCCAGCCTAACTTGCAATGGGCAGCCTTCCTGAAGAGGTGATGGATGGTTCCTGTAGGATCAGCCTCAGGGTGATGCCAGCAGTCCTGTTGAAGAGCTGTGTTGTAGTGGTGGAAGTTAGATGCAAACACTTTTGAAAGGACAGTGCACACTAAGAGCAGGCACAAGACGGAAAGGGTGAGAATCACACATTGACAGTCTATTATTGTGTAGCACTGTTGAACAGAAAAGTTAGGCATTCACTTATATTGGCTGCTGTGTAATATCATTCCTGGCTTATGCTCCAAGGTGCTCCTCGACACAAATCGCCAAATTTCAGGATGGTGGATGATCACCTGGACAGCACGTGGATAGTCTTTGGCTACTCAGGATGAAAATTGTCAGCTTGTAATGAGAGGACTTGAACCCACAACCACTATCATGAGTGTTGACCACTCAGCACTGCTTCCACATACTGCTGTTAGAAAGAACTAATATCATACCTTTGCACATACTTATCCAGCTGTACCACACAACAACAAATTGATATGAAAACATGAGCTAAGGAATGGAAAACTATAATTATACAAAATGACAAAATTTGATTCTGACAAGTAAATTTTAGTACCTCCACTTTGAACATAGTATTTTTTACCTGATATCAGTACTGCTTGGAATAGTATGCTGCACAGTAATTTATAAACATACCGTCAATGCACTATGATACAACATAGTAAAATATATGTAGGTAGAGGCCAGAATGTTTAGGTTTTTGTACAGTGTCACTCATGTACTTCACATCATAACTCATTATATAATTAATGAGCCCTTATTTAGATAAGCTATTACTATAAACACTTAAAATAAAGAACAGATTAATTCATAATCTTTCATTATTCCAGTATGGGGGGATTCTGTCCCCTCTGGTTCTGTGTCCCTGGTTATGGCTTAGAGTCAGCCTAATCCCTGATCTGAGTTACGTGAGGTGGGGCTTTGCCAAAAATGACAAAAAAAGTCAAGAGGCCAGGGTCAAGCTTGGTTGTGAGCCTCTCCAGGTTTTGCTGGGGGAGGGCATCATTGGGAGAGGATGAAATGCCAGAATTTGTTCTTTACTATACTCCCACACGACCACCACGTGTAACGAAACACACGATAAATTAATCCAGACAAGGATAGGTTTTGCCGGCGCCGGGGATTGAACCCGCGACCAGTGAGACGGGAGAGCCACCCCTCAACCAGTCGGCCAAAGAGGTAGCCCCCCTGGCTAAGTGAGTTATGGGAGGCTCGCCCATCAGGCAAGTCAGCATTACAAGGAGAGCAGAGCAATGCCTCCGAGATTACCACATCCAAAAGAGAGGGAGGATCCCCTAGCCCCGTCGGAGGTGGTCAGGGTGGTGTGGATGTGGCATTCTTCCATAACAGAGCCATAGGGAGAGTTTAACCACTCACCATATTGCATGTATACTGTTCATGCTCACCGCCTCCTACCCAGCACTCCTTCAACACAAATGCCTGTAATTTCAAATATCCTTTTTATTTAAGCATCAAAGATGCAGGATGGAGTCCAGGGAGCCTATGGCCAAACATTCCTTATCCGCGTCTCTGACTCATAGACCCAATCCCCGAGATAAATCTTTGGAGGGTTCTGCATGTGAGCCCCAGGAACATCCTGAACCTCTTGGAGAATCACTGACTGGCTCACCTAGCAAATGAGCACAAGAGGCTGATGGTGTTTTGAGACAAGGAGGCCTGGTAGTGGTGAGTGGTGAGATCAGTAGGGGTGGGTACACCTACTACTCTTCCAGTATGAGCAATGGCACTAGTCTTAGGGGGATAGTCTATAGGCATCTCCAGCTAACTGCAGTCATTTGTTGCTTAGTAATTCCACTTGAGCATAATTGTAATGAGAGTGTGGCTGTAGCACACATTGAGTTATATGTCTCTTGCAGTTTGAAACTGAAGTAGAGGTGTTCTATACCAAACTCTACTTCATATTAGATCAGTTCCTCAGGATATACTCATTGTTTTTGGCAACTTTAATGCCACTATGGTCACTGAGGAAGAGTTGGCTATGAAATATGTGTTGGTCCCTATGGCCTTAGTACCAGGAACACCAACACTTCTCTCCTTCTGAACTATGAAAGATCCAAAATGCTGAAAATTGCAGGTTCTTGATGTTTACCAGTGACTAGAGCTGCAATGCTGGATATGGTTCAGCAATACTGGTGGGGTAGCTAAGGAGATTTAAGGAGATTCTTAGTCTTAGAGGATCCTCCTGAACTGCAGCTTTTTTTTTTATTGTAAAATTCTGCCTCATTTTATCTGGCTTCAGCCTTCTGAACTCATTTGCTATGTGAGCCAGTCACTAATTCTCCAAGAGGTTCAGGATGTTCCAGGTGTTCACACACAGAAACCTCCAAAAATATAATTTGGAGGCCTTGTTCTATAACTCGCTACACATGAGATGTTACCATACTGTTTTATCTCAAGTCAATGAAAGACTTGGCATGTCCTCATGAGTACGTATGCAGCGAGTTTCTATTTAGTTCAGTGCATTCAGAACCCTTGGAGACCCTGTACCTGGACTGTGGGACAGCTTTAAATGTGACACTCTCTAAGCTGCAAAAGAAGTACAGCGGAAAGCAACTGATGCTGATGAGTGGTTTTGCCTCGGGGATGACCCTGAAGAATATCGAGAAGAGTTGCACCGACAAGTTTGTTGGGAATGAGAAGCAATTTATGGCTCAAACAGGTAGGACTATAGCTCTCCTGAGGAAAGACAAACTGGGGTATACGTACATTCTGCATAGTCTCGATGCTTTTAGTAGTAAATATTTTTGCAGAATCACTGGGTAGTATTGCTGAAAAGACTATCACTTGGTATTGCTGAAAAGACTATCACTGGGTAGTATTGCTGAAAAGACTATCACTGGGTAGTATTGCTGAAAAGACTATCACTGGGTATTGCTGAAAAGACTATCAAATTAATGTTTACTCCATTAGACTGGATCAAGGCCTATTATCTGTATACTCCATGAATACCAACACCAGTTACATGGGCATGTGGCATGGTACCCAAAAGTAGACCCTGCTCACCAAGTTGTACCTGTGTGGAGTTGTCAATACCTGTTGGATATTGCTTGTTACCACGAAATTACACCAACTGAGAAAAAGATAAGTGAAGGCAAGGAGGGTTTAGGAAAGGCAGGAAATACACTGAGTAAGTTTTTATCACTTAGGCCCATTCTATACTAGCGGTGAAAACGCCGCGTTTCTACTGCCCAGTTACCGCCTCTTAAATTATTCAATACTAAGTGAATGGAAAGCAAATATTCTGTCTATACTAGCGTTTCTACCGCCTTGGCTGTCGGCGGTACACGGGCAGCAGGCGGTGGCAACGCCTCTGGACGCGTTACCACCGCCGCGTTTCTACGGTGTATCATTCTATACTGGCGGTTTGAAAGCAGTTCTGCCGCGGCGTTCCTAGTGGAAGCATACAGCGCGATGTTTGACACTGAGAAATTCATATTCGAAATTGAACTGCGCCCAGCTATATACAATGTTACATTGAAGGAGTATAGTAATAAGCATATAAAAGCTAAATGTTGGAACGAAGTTGTTCATGCCACTGTTGCAAAACATCAATCGCCAAAATACATCCTGTTTGAACGACATCCATCCTGTACTATGGTCCAAGCAGTACTGCTCAGAAAAAGCCATGTATAGACTGCAAAGCGTTTCTGCCGCGACAGAACTGCCGCGTTTTCACCGCCCTAGTATAGACTGAAAAAACTGCCTGGCCGCGTCGGCAGTAGAAACGCGGCGTTTTCACCGCTAGTATAGAATGGGCCTTAAATGACCGTAGAAAAAGTTTTGGAAAGGAGAGGAAGTTGGGAAAAGTTTATATAATAGGATAGAGAGTCCTGCAGGATGTCTTAAAAAAAAATATGGTAAAGGTGGTGGATGAAAGTAAGAGATACTGCAATGCTCTATAGTGTGTGTGGACAGAGTTTAGCTCGGTGTGCAGTAAGCCTGGGGGAATGTTGAATAGGTGGAAGAATTTATGCATCTGGAAACATTTCCAAGCGTGCCAGTGTGAAGGGAGAGGTGAAAGGAAGCCAGTCCACAAACTCGGTCAAGAAAATCTAAGATAGGAGAAGAAGTAAAGCATGGAGGTGAGGAGGTGATTAAGGAACATTATAGTTCTGATAACCTCGACCTATATGCCTCTGAAACATAGCCAGGGAAGGATTCAACAGACAAGGATATGGGCAGTACATAATTATGAGTTATATACTTGAGGAGGGCATGCAGTCTAAAGATACGGGATGGTGTGAGTAATGAAGAGGTGTACACAAAATGTGTAGAATGTGGAACGTTGGAATGGGAAGTTTAGTTTATCGAGATGGTTTAGGAGTGAAAATGCGGAGGGGTGACTTAAATACTGACAATACTGAAGAATACTTGAAGGAGAGAGGTGGGAGAGGGTGGTTGAATGTCTATGTCTAAGTCTATGAACAAATAACTCTTCTACCATGACCACCCCCTCAGAGGAAATTCTCAGAGGAAACAAGGTATTAGAGCTATAGATACACTACACTAGATGAACAAATAAAGTTCCCACGCACCCTTTTCCTTTCTAAAGAATGCAAATGAAGATGATTAAGCTTATCCTTGTAGGATTATTTTCTCAATATACAAATTATTTGTCTGCAAAGAATTTAACATTATGTCCATTCTATAATGAGACCAAAACTGTACGGTATAACTTAGATGAGGTCAAACTAACGCTAAACTATATCTACAGCTAGAGAATGAGTTATACAATTATATTGGTTCTATTGCTGCCATTTGATTGATGATCTTTGGTGCTATAAAATATAGCAAAAGCTTATTGCCTCACAGGCCTTGAGTGGCATTGTAATGCCCACACGACTGGCTATCTCCGCTACAGGTGCTTCAACATAATACTTTTGTACGATCATTTTCTTTACAATAGGAGTTGGCTGAATGCCCAGATTTTCGTCCCTTGTTTGCCATAACGTTACCATCACAGTCTTAGTTACCTGTGCAAGGAAGACGAGGGGATCAAGTCTGAAAAGAATCGTAAAAAAGGAGCCCTATATACATCATAATTGTCATGAGTCATTATGACTCATGAAGGGACGCTCGAATGCCTATAATATTAGAAGGCTCATTTTTCAGTCCGTTCAAGGTTTGTAGCTATTTGAAATAAATTTATTAAGTGCACAACTGTGATGACCATTAAGTAATAGCTCGGTTAGGTTAAATGTATCTTTAAACACACGAGACGAATTACTAATAAACAATTAATGGACACCTCTCTTTTGGTTATATTATTACCGAGAAAAAAATATGAATTTAGCGGGTGCTCAACACGCAATGTAATGCCTAAATGACTGTGGTTAAGGAAATCTTCAAACACAAGACAACAAGGACGGACAGATAAAACAGACCTTACCTCTGCTCGTGTGCCTGCAGCGGGAGAGCCTGGCCGGGTGTGGCGGAGTGGCCTCCAGGGCGAGGAGCCTCAGCAATGAGTCTCACGAAGCTCGCTTACGGAGAACACTTGGCCCTGATGCGGTGGATCACCTGTCTTCAAGCGACTGTTACTCAATATGTCTCCCTGGCGGAGCATTGGTGAGGCAACTGAAGACCGTTAAAAAATTTGCTCTTCCGACTGCGGCGAGCGTCGAGCTGCGGCCAAGACATTTCTACGAATGTGGAAGTTTTTCAGTGCTGTGCTTCGATCACTGCGTCGCTGCTTCATGACGAGGCGGAATATGAAGCTTTGCATGAGAAGATTTACAGTACATTCAACATTCACATTCAGTTTTGCACAAGGTAGCTAGTAGTCTAGATAAAAAAACAAAAAAACATTATTT